>NC_092592.1:18240000-18560833 GCF_047663525.1 Anas platyrhynchos | reverse complement strand
CTTAGTGACTAGAAAAGGGAAACACAACACCTGTTTTTTAAAAAGGGTTTAAAAAAAATGAGGGAGGGAGAGGGAGGTAGAGGCTTGGGAGACTACAGACCAGCCAGCCTCACCTGTGTCCGGTAAGGTCATGGAGCAGATCCTCTTGGAAGCAATTTTAAGGCTTGTGGAAGACAGGGAAGTGACTGGAGACAGCCAACAATGGCTTCAAAAAGAGCAAGTCGTGCCTGACTAATCTGGTGGCTTCTTATGACAGTGACAACATTGGCAGACAATGGAAGAGCAACTGATGCAGTCTATATTGACTTGTGTGGGACTGACACAAAGACTGCACAACATTTTTGTCTTCAAATTGGAGAGACATGGATTTGATGGATGGACTAGTCAGTGGATCAGGAACTGGCTAGGTGGCTGCATCCAGAAAGTTGTGGTCAATATCTCAGTGTCCAGGTGGAGACCAGTGATGAGGGGTGTTCTTGAGGAGGTTGTATTGGGACTGGTAATATTTTATACTTTAACTCGTGATGTGGACAGTGGGACTGAGTGCACCCTCAGCAAGTTTGCAAATGACACCAAGTTGAGTGGTGCAGTTGATTCTCTAGAGGATGCCTTTAGAGGCAATGGCTTTAAACTAAAGGAGGTTAGATTTAGATTAGGTGTAAGGAAGAAATTCTCTTTGATGCAAATGACTCTAGAACAGGTTGCCAAAAAAAGCTGTTGGTGCTCCATCCCTCAAAGTGTTCAGGTGGGTTAGATGGAGTTTTTGAGTAACCTGGTGTAGTGGGAGATGTTCTTCCCCCTGTTGGGTGTTTATACATATAATTAAATCATCTTTAAAGCTCCTTTCCAACCCAAACCATTCCGTGATTTAAAAAATAATAATAATGTTGCATATGTGGTGAGTATAGCATTGAAGTCGGTTTCTTAGTCCTATTACGGGAGCTTTGACTCTGATCAAATGTCATTTTTTTAATACAGAATGTGTGTAAGCATACATTGCAGACTTCAGTATTTGATGTTAAGTTGGCTAATATTCGGCACTGAAGATGTATTTGACCTTTGAAGTTTATCACTTCATCTGATTTACCGGATAAGAAAGAATAGCTTGTACAGTTGTGTAATGCAAGGAAGCTTGTGAGTTTCCAGAGGAGTTGACAGGAAAATAATAGAAGTGGAGAAAATAAGTAATGTATTTGCTTTTTGTCCCAAAATAGAAGTGAACTGATTGCACAATCTGGATCAAATCTCTTCAATTCTGGGAAGTCTGGATTTAAGTGTGATGTTCATGTCTTACTTCTATCAATGATAAGCTTGCTTTCAGCCCACTTAACTGATGAGATGCTGATCAGTGTTCTTTGTGGTAACCAATGGGGCTGTCATCAGTAAGCACCAGATTGCCAGGGTAACTACTGGAATTTTGTGGCCAGTTGTTTCAAAGCACACTTACATTGGATGGTGTTGATGTTCAAAATGTAGTTTGATGACAATTTAAAGAAGGAAAGTATTAGACTACCACAGAATTTATATTGACTGCCTCAAGTAGAAAATTGATCTTTCAGATATAAAGCAAAGATCTGGAGAAAAATAAATCCAGAGAATATTTTCAGCTTCTCATTTTGGTGGGGGGAGGAGCGGAGGAAGAATGAAACGCTGGTTTATGATGTTGAATGAGGTTGCTTGTAGGTGGTGGCTGTGTGTAGTTTTTCTTGTTATTTGGTTTGGTTTTGCAGTGTTCAGGAAATGATTGTCCTATGCCAGGTCTTGTGCCAAACAAGGCCTGTACACTTTTGGTGTGGATAATGTTTTTAAAGTACTGGTTCTTGTTTTGCATAGCTCATTTAAAAATAAACAAAATAAAAAATAAAGTTTTGTACTTCCTAGGAATTCCATTTTTTTACTCTTCCTTTAGTCATGCTCCAGCAAATAATTGCTTAAAAAAAGTTGTGAAGAAGCTCTTAAGTATGCTAGACATGAGAAGGCTGGCATACATACAAAGTTTTATCAATTCAAAATGCTAATGGGAGAACGGGATGTTTATCATTTTATGCACCTCAAAATATGTTGTTATTTCCCACAAAGGACCACACTCAATTTCAAAGTGAATTGATGTATGATACAGGTTTCAAACTTGCAAATCCTGATGACTTCAGCAAGAGTGTGGAGCTGTGAAAATCATATGCTAAGTTTGTACTAAGGTGCATTAGTATCAGTACCTGAAGCTGAAGTTAAGCACTGAGGTTGAACAGTAGAGTAGTGCTAAGTGGAATCTACTAACTGAGACTTTGGGACTTTGGTTCATGTTGAAGGGAACTTTGTATGTTTTTTTTTTTTTTTTTTTTTTTTTTTTTTTTTTTTTTTTGGCGAATGGCTTGATATAGAGGTCAACTTTCCACTGTGAAACTTTCACTAAGTTTATGCATTAAAAAAAAAAACAACAAACACTAAACACTTGTTTTTTCATCTTGTTTGTCTGCATTGTCTTGACTTTGACTTCTTTATGTTTTCAGCAACCTCTTATCTGGATGCATCTTCCAGTTTTTCATGGCTTTGCGTCAGAACTATGAACCTTACATGGCCTTAATGCACTGCCTTGTTTGTCACTTCAGCGTTGCCTTAAAGACCTCTTCAGAACGTGGTTTTAATGGACTACAAAATCTTGAGAATCTTAATTTGTTCTCTGTTTTGCTATTGATGCTTTGAATAGCTTTATATAATATCCTGGCATTCAGCACTGCTGCAGTGGAATGGGAGGCCAGTTGTCTTAGTAGATGTAACCAGTAGGTGGCAATCAAGATTATGTAGGCTGGTGCTTCTGCATTTCGTAGGACCAAATGGCTTCTTGTGTATGACTGAACATCAGCTCTGAATAGGTATGCAAAACCAGAGTGCCTGGAATTAATGGAAACTTGTGCAAAGGTTGGCCTGAATCTCTCCCCTTAGTCTGCAGCGAATATCTGCTTTCCTCAAAGAACAGATAGGGGTTACCTGTTCATGAAGGTGAAGCACTTGGAATTAAAGCTACAGGCTTGCTCCAAGTAACCTTTCCACTTTTTGAGCTATTGAGAGCAGTCCAAGTGTATGTTGGAAGTCAGAGCATCAGCTTGCATTGCTGGAGAACTGTGGTCCCAGGCCTGTTCGGTCTGATGAAGGAAAAAGTGTCTGTGCATAGTGACACAAGGAACTTCATCAGTGCAGCCAGGAAAGAAACTGTATGTATATGTAATTTCAGCAGCGGTGCTACTTGCTGAGTTTGTGCTGCCATCAGAAGTCTCAAACTTTGTGTTACTCCAGTGGAATGGCTTTGAAAGTAACTGAGGTTGCTCTGGGCATGTAAAATGTCTTGAATTGAAAACAACTGTCCTGTTACTGAACTGAAGTCAGGCAGGGATAAGATTTTTCCTAGCTTCCTTTCCCCATGTGGGATAGGAAAAATTACTGTTCACTAACGAAGTTAACGGCTGATAATTTGCTGGTAATTGGATGGACAGATTTATTTTTGGTGCAGCGGGGAAATCTTATTGCTATACATAAAATATCCAATGAAACAGTTTGTAAAATCAAATTGCAACTGACAGTACAGCGTTTGCCTCTAACATTTACCAGCATAGCAAATGACTTTTTCCCACGTCTGCCCTCAGCTTGATCTTTCCTTATGATAGGAGACTGCAATGAAAGGAAAGGGAGAAAGGTGCAAGGATTACACTTTGTGGAGGCTTTTTTTTTTTTTTTCCCCCAAAAGAAATGGCTGTAGCACAAGGTCATTTGAAACATTGACTGCTTTGTATTGGTATTGTTAAAGCATTGTGACCTACATTGCTTGAGCACTGATCTGCTCCAATTAATGGATCTGTCAGCACAGATTAATTATAAAACTGACAGCCACTTCTAGATGTAGTGGGTGCTCGTGACCTCTAATCTGGAGAGGAAGATGTGGACTCCCCCTGTGTATGTGAGAGAGAACTTGGTATGTATGAGTACAACTCCATAGAAATTGGCCTTTTTAAATAACAAATTCCCTGTGTACCACTTTAAAATTATTTTAATAGAGTTTAGTTTCTTAGTATACTGGAAGTCTGTAATGCAAAATTAATTTACATCTCTGAAATTTGCTTCTAGTCTTGTATTTTGCTCTACTTGAAAAGAATGAATCCATGTAATCATCGTTGCGTTATTTGTTGTTAACTTCACTAGTGAATCTCTTCTGCTGTGACTTATTCAACTTAGATACAAGAGCTCTGCATAGCGTAACTCAGATTTTCCAGGCTGTAGCTGCTTACAAAGAAGGGAAGCTGGGCCTTGTTCTTATTCCCACCAGACGTTTGTCATTGATATAACACTTGTGGAAGTGTCAAATAGTGGGCTGAGTGAGGTCCCTGTACATATTTCCATTCAACAATTGCTGAGCAGATTTTGTGGGTACAAGATACTATTTAAATGCACAGTAAGAGTTTCTATCCTTAGAAGAGTGGACAGAGAAATGGGAAATTGGGGGGGGGGGAAGGCAAGCAAAGTGGGATCCTGCTCTGTGGACATCATGTCTGAACAGCAGCTGTGCCGTCTGGCTGTCCCTGACCAGACCCCACCGGTGCTCCCCAAGATTGTTCATTTCCTGACCTTCCCACACAGGCTGTGCTGTTCAAATCTCCTCTTGTGTTCCCTGGCTTTGTGCCTGGTGTGCTGCTGTACCTCTGGCACATCACCTTTATCCATTTCCATCCTCTTGCTTGTGCTCTGGTTTGGGAAAAAAACTTACATCTAGCTGTGTGCGTGTTTATACCGCTGTTCAAAAAATGGTTTGCTGACTGCTAACTAAGCAAGCATATGTGATGTCTCCTCCATGTCAGTGCCAAATAGATCACTTTCTGCTCGTTCAAAACAGCCATGGTATTTTCCCATGCTTGGGCTGTGTTGACATCACCAGCAGTACAAGCCTAGCCAGAACATCCTCTGCCCATTTAAATGCAGCAATTTGTTCATACTTCCCAAGACTCTAAGCTTGTTCTTTGGTTCTGCATACATTTTTATACGCTCTGGCTCAAGATATGTTGTTATACTGTTGTTCAGCCTAGCCTTAATAAGTTCTGAGTGTTTTTCTTCAGCAGAGCATCCTGTGAGGGCTCAGATATTCCTGATAAATTACAGATCTGAAGGAGGATGTCTGCTGGACACCATGGAGAAGATGGGTTTCATCTCCTCCTTACTTCTATTTCATTCTCCCTTAGCCCTGTGTACAGTAACAAGAATGGCTGTGGTGCTAAACGTGAGCAGAGCTTGTCCTAACAGGTGTATAAAGGATGTGACAGTTTTCAGCCATTGCATGGAAAATGTGGTGGAAATAAATGATAGTTTCTGAGTATTGTGTGTGCCTGTGTGTGGTGGCAGAGAGCACAGACTGCTCTATAATAGACAAAAATATTTCTAGCTCCTGTGCAGTCCCTTCTTGATTCCACTCATTTCCAAAGATCTTTCAGTTGGCTTCTCTATATTTCCAGAGGCAATACTGAGCATAGGTATTTCAGATAGTGGTTTGATTCATAAGTCTTCCATGTGATCATTGATGGTTTTTAAGCTTTACTTAACAAAGCCGAGAAAGAATGAAGTAATCTGCTTTAGTAACGGTTCTGGATGAGAGGAGGGTAGGCAACTTTACTGCAATACTCAGGTTGACTCCTTTATTCTTCTGAGGGGCCTGCACATTTGCAGCTCATCAGCAGACATGAGAAATTAAGATTGTTTTGCCAGTGTATATTATCTTAAACTCATGCAAATTAAATTTAATCTGCCAGTGTGTTGTCTGGTCCCCCAACGTGTTTCAGGACAACTGGAGAGTCTCAGGCTTCATGGCTCTCATCAGTTGAAACAATTTGCTCTTGCTGGAAAACTCTGCATGCTCCATGTCTACCTCTCTTCTGTGTTACACAAAGACCCAGGAAACAACGAACATTAAAAACCTGTCTGCAACTTCTCCAAAGAGCCAGGCAGCAGGCAGTCATGGGAAAGGAATAGGGTAAGAACGTAACATTAATGTCATTTTACTGTGGGATGTTTCTGCATGGGAAAGGAATGTTCGTACTGACATGTTCCTTTTTGACAGCTGGTCTTTAATATTTCATGAAACCAAACTAGTTCAGAAACATAAAGAAGCCTTTTACTAAAATGATTTTCTGGAACAGACTTGGCATAATACACATAGGCCAGGTCCAGCCAGAAAACTGTCAAGCCTTTTCCTCCATTTTCACTTCTTTAATAAGCTAAGACACATCGCTCTTATGCTTCAAGGCATCCCAGGAAGCTGGAGATCCTATGTTTCTGAACTGGTACAGCTACAGACGTTTTGCCTAAGATTTATCTACTGAGTATTTCAACTGGTCTAGAAAAATTCCTGTGCTTCAGTGCACAGAAGGGAAATTGTCCAAAGCTGTTTAGAAACATCAATGTATTAAAACATTTTATTTAAATATTTGGATAAGACTGAAATTGCACAATGATTTGGTACAGAGCGTGAGCACGCTGCAGGCAACTTCTCTTCCCACTAGCAGGTAACCTAAGCCATTTCCTGTAGAATATGTCTGTTATGTCTTTCTTGTAAGACAATTTCCCTAAGTTCATATAGCTGCTGGGCACTAACTACGTTTATTCTTGGAGTAATATGGGGTGGATTTTTAAGGTGTATGATTAAGATCTCTGTCTTGTGTGCATGTTTTCTTTATGATATCTTCATTTTTTTGTCCTCCCTGTAATCCAGATGATGTCACTTTCTTTGTGCTTGAGTTAAATCATACTTCATCTGAGTTGTTGTTGTCTTGTTCTTTGATTACTACTGAGTTAGACCATGCCTAAAGCGAAGCATGCCAACATCTTTAAATGGGGGGTGAAAACCTCATCCTCGAATATATGGGCTGCAGAAGGGTAGTATTCAAAAATGCATGTAAAGCTTCATGGGTCCAGATGAAGCAGAAAGCCTGAACCAGTTGGTCTATCCATCTATATGTTACCCTGTTGCACAGAAGAGTCCAAGTATCTTATTTTTGATGCCCTGCCCTGATGCATGTATTTCATGTCAGGCATGCATTACAAATATCTTACGCTATTCTAAGTACAACATAGCCTCCAGCAACAAACTCTGACTGCAGCTTTCCACTGTGGGTTGGAGTGGTCATAAATAATAATTATGGTACTATTAAAACAATCCGAAAACTTCTGTTAAAGAGAACAGTTTTTAAACATAATGCTCCCATCTTCCAATCTTTATCCAGCAATGTGTGGTGTATGTAACCAAAGGGTCACTTAACATCAGTGATGGCTACAGCAGTGTGAAGGAAGCTGGTTGACTTTGCAAGGACAGTTCACTCTGTTTTACTCCATCAGGATTTTCCATTGACTGTCTGTAGAACTGTGGATAAGACTTTCTGTTGCATCCTGTAAAAATGTCAGTAGCTTCTTTGCTGCCTTAGCTGCCATACAACAGAAACTGGCTGAAAGAAGTTGGATGTCTACTCGCAACCAGTCATGTTGGCTTGGAGGGGTGTGTGTGTGGTCTAGATGCTGTCTTCCTTTTTGGGAGAAACCTCTGCCTGTTCCAGTTCTGTGTCTGGCCTTCTCTTTGATGAGATGGCAGTTTGCACTCTGTGCTGCCTGAGTTCTCTCATCTTCTGGCAGGGTTATTCACCTCCTGCAGGCCCAGATGGGTTTCACCCCTTTAATAGCTCCCAGAACGGATTCCATGATCTGGGTTTAAAAATGCAGCAGCAAAAATAGCTTGCTGAAAACACGTGGATTTACTTATCCTAGAGAAATAGTAGGAGCAGAGAGAAGAAGATGAAAAATAGCAAAACCGTATATGCATACGGACTGGGCAGGCTTTTGGATTTCCTTGTCAGCTAAACAAGTTCTTAACGAAGGCGCTATCAGTGCTCCTGACTAATGATGAAAGCTGACCCTGGAAATCACTATCACTCTAGCACATCCCTGTTACTATGTACCTATAGTGGCTGCTTTTTGGGTATTCAGAAGTTTATTTGACTCCCAGTGCTGCATTGGGACAGATGGCTTCTGTGTTTCCAGAGGTACTGGCAGGAACTTTCAAGTGGTGAGCTCATACATTGCTCCTTCAAGGACCAGGATGTTGAATGCTTGAATGCTGCTTGCACTCCTCTTAAACTCTGAAGAGCTCAAACTGGATTTAACCTTAGGGTTTCCTAGAACCAGGCACTAGATAATCCCTAAATCCCTAAATATGTATCCTATTGATAACAGCTACATTCTTCATTCCATCTCTCAAAGTAATTGCTTCTTTCCAGGAGTATAAAATTGCTTCTGATCCTCTGGGCTCTTTGCAGCAGCTATACAGTTGATGTTATTCCTGTCATCTGAGTCTCACTCTGCAACTTTGAAGAACACATACTGGTTTCTCTTTTCCTCCCTTTAAATGAGCAATGGACCAGAGCCTGTACTCTAGATGCAAACATAGGCCTTTTTATATTTCATTTTATTGTGGTACACAGTGCTATGGCCCCTTTACAAAGCTTGCTATCTGATACATTGCAGGTAGCCATGGAGGATGGTTTCCCAAGAATTCTTCCACCCAGGAATCCCCATGCAATTTCAGCCAGTTCTAAGACTGAAAATACAAGAGCAGTAACTGGTGAATGGTCTTTCGTTTTGTCTTCTGTGGTAATTTTGTAGGCTCATCTTTTGCTACTCTACCTGTCTGTAATTGCAGCAAGTCCACCAAACTTTTGCTAGCTGCATGCTTAGTAAGGAAGCAAGCAGTGGAAGAGTGAGAGATGTTCAATTACACAGTATCCAGCAGCAGCAGCAGTCTGCATGGGAAGATGTGGAGCAGCTGTATCAGAAAGCAGAGATGCTCCTGTGGTGGAATGGCAAGTAGTGCCTTGCTGCCACCTCCCTGAAGAGTCATAGGAACACTTCACACTGTGCATTTTAGAGTATAACTCAGGTCCCTTTTCATTTAAAATACATTTCTGATAAGGATCACTGTGGTCTGAAGCTCACTGTTCTTGAGCTGCAAGTTAGGCAACAATATGGTAAGCAGCATTTCCCAGACCTTTTATCTCTTCTCTAGATGGGCTGGTGAGGACTGTTTGCTTCTTTGTTTTTGCAGTGAGCCCTAAATAGATGTGCCTTCCCTGTCTTGGTGTTGGTTGCTAACTATGAGCTTCATCTATAACTCACTGAAGTTAATCAAAAGACTCCTTGCCTCAGTGATCTTTACAGCAGACCCTATGAAAAGGTGTTTCTCCTGCTCGTTAGGCCTGAGAATAATGGAGTGATTAATTCCTCCACACAAAGAATGACCAACTATTATTCTTGCACACGGCAATAGCTGCAATAGGTACAAGTCATTCCTGACTTACTGTGTGATGTTCTGCTCCTATTATGTGTGTGTTTCTCCTCTGTAGGAAGCACTGTGTCTTAATCTGTAGTCACGTCAATCAGTCAGGAGACGGGAGGTCCTGATGGAGATGATTCTTGACAGAAAGGAGCAATAGTGTGTGAGGAGAATGAGGAGACCACAGGGACAGATCTTATTTTAAGCAACCTCATTTGGGGCTCTGTTGGCAGACTGTGGTCAGAGCTGGATTTTCTGAGAAGGATGGTTTTAAGGACTTGCTTGATAATCTTAGCTGTGGACAACTGCAATAAAAACTCACTTTGTTGCAGCTGAAGTGTACAGAAAGCTATTTCAAATCTGGCCAAAATAATGCCCATGTGTGTTTTATTATATATATATATATATATAAAAAACTAAATTAATTTCATATCATTTTGTGTTCTACTCTTCATGAACACTTAAGTTTTCATGTAAATATTCTCATTATAAGCTTTGTATCTAGCCATTTAGTTAACAGAATACATGAATGATTCATGGTAGCCCTATACATAATGCATAATTAAATCATAGACTGATGGAGTGGAATTTATTAATTGTGAAGACACATGTGTTACCATGATACTAATTTATTTCTTTCAATTTTATTGGCATATTGCTCACTCATCTGTGATTGCCTGCTTTGTTGCATTACCCAAGAACAGTAACATGTTGTTAAAACAAATTATCTGGACGTTTGGATAGGCTGTTTGTTCACTGATGGGAACAATATGTATTTAGCAAAAAGATTTAATGTAAATTATTATACATGGAGCATTATCTTAGCACAGAACCATCACACTAAAGCTGTTCTGATGAGCCGTATTGCTTTCCGATAAAAGCAAGAAAAAAAAAATGCAGTTTCTTGCTCAAGAAGTTCACAGACTATGGCACTGGGAAAATTGTGTAACTTGGTACAAATCTTTAAGAATCATTACAATATTAGGTTGTGAAGTTTAAGAAGTATTTTAGTTCATTCCTGGAATTTGTGTGCCTGCCTAAGGCTTTTGCCTCCAATTCCTGTCGTCCCTTAAGGGGGGATCTTTGGGAGGAGATTTTTAGTTGCATTTATACACTGACAAGACATTTTTGCTAAATAAAATTTTTGTCTTAACAGTGGAATATCCACTGGAAGTGGTCCTGAGCTTTTGATTTTTGTTGTGGGTATAGTGCAGTGCTTCTTTGGAAGCTAGTATTTGAATGAAGATTAGGGACATGGTTTCATGAGAGCTTCGATGCAGCCTGCTTTTGCGCATTGTACACTTACCGGATGAATGTGGAAGTTGGTCATGGCATTCAAAACACAAGTGACTGGATTTTTATGGATTTAAGAAAGGATGCAAATGTCTCACTTGGACAGTCAAATCAAGCTGCTTTGTCAGGAAACAGTCTGCAAAAAGCCAGGGTAACTACTAAGTCCGCTGCATGGTGAGAAGCAGTTTCCATAGAGAATCCTGTGTATTTCAGTAGCCAAAGGCTAATATTATGTTAAATATCATTAGCCATTTTTTTCCACTATGTTAGCACTGTATAGAATGCAGAAACTAATGTTGACTAAGATATAAGCTACGGTGGTTCTTCCAGGAAAGCGTAAAATAAGTGGAGGATCTTCCATTGATGGAAGTGGAAAATTCTGCTGGGAAGTGAACTGGAGTTTGATGCTCAGTGTATGAGGTCTTCCTTTTGTTTTGATGTAGCATTTACTATTTTCTACCACATAAAATTCCTAGAAGATACTAAAGGAAAAAAGTGGGCCTAAAAAATATCATCTTACAGTGGATTTTTTTCTTAAGTGGTTGACTGGTGTCGACAGGTTGGGTTGGTGTGGGGTGTTTTTTTTTGCTTGTGTGTGTGTCTTAAAGCTGCCTGACCAGGTGCTGTGTGGACATATGTTAAGAATCAGTCCTTGCTTTAAAGGTTTGCCGTCTGGTTAGGCAAACAAAAGAAAGATGTGGTAAGTACTATTGCTCATTTTTAGAGATGGAGAAATTGAGTTGACAGATACAGAAGTAATTGAGACCCCAGCTTAAAAAAGGTTAAATGACTGGCTAAGGCTCCCATGGAATTCTTTTGCAGAGTTGAGACATGAATCCATGTTTTAGCCTAGGATCTTGAAACTGCTCCTTTGAATGTAGGCTGAAGAAGATGCAAGAACTGTGGAAATCCACATTTGAATACTGCTGCTGTTCCTGAGATCTACAATTTTACGTACAGACACAGCCAGAGAAAGTGATATAATGCAGCCATAACTTCTTGACTTGTCAAAATCTTTGTTCTAGTTCTTACTCTGACTTGCAAGACACAAAACCAGATTTTCTCTGCAAGTTTATTGCTAAAATTTCACTTTATCACAAAATAGCTTATGTATAAGATCTACATATGCAGTTATTTAAGAGTTTCTTTTATTATTTTTTGGAGCACGATGATTTCTGATTTGCCTGAGTTTCAGAACAAGACTATCTCTAGGTTTATCAGCATGCACCTCTTCAATAATATTGCAATGACTAGCTTTTGCTGTACTGAGTCTGTGTTTATCAGATAAAATATAGTATCTGTAGTATATTAGTCATCCTGGACAACAGGGGAGAAGTAACTATTGCAGAACTATCAGAAGATAAATATTTTTCTGCTATGAAATTAATCAGATAATTTTCTCTCAAGCTTTATCTCTACCTTTTGTGTGTGTGCACACGTGGGAGGGTATCCTTGGCTTCTCTATCGTATTTATGATAAACTACACTTGAATTAACACCACAAGTTCATTTTTTTTTTTCTAGAGCCAATGACTAGATCTTTGGCTCCCACAAACAGGCATGATTCCCATAGGATCTGTCTGTCTTGTAAAACGTGCACTTCAGCATTTTCAGAGAACTGCGTATTTTGGAAATGCTGAGCTGAAATGTTAAGTTAGAGTTTTTTCCTAGCCTCATGTTACCAGGCTTTCCAATCAGGTAAATAAAAATAATGGTGTTCTCTTAAAAATTAGCTGAGATGCTGAGAGAAGTTCCCTGCTGAGGATAGCTGAATGCTGAAATGGATTCCCCTGAAGGTTGTAGAAATTCTACCAGTGGAGATATTTGGGGAACATTTCCTTGCACAAAACCAAGACCCAATGTCAAGAAGGCATGTAGGTACAAATGCTCTCCTTTGGGAGTATCCTAAGGTCATTCCTAATATTTTTTGCATGACAGCATGAATACCATAAATGTAGTGATTGTCCCTTCAAACCTATGTGATTTAGAGCTGGTTGGCTTCTGCTTTGCATGCGTTATGAAGTTTGGGTTTTGGAAAAAACATTTGAGGGCTATGGAGGCTTAATTTTTTTTTCTACTTAAAAAATAATAATAAATAAAACAAAAAACCCTGAACAACTATTGTCAGCGAGCATGGCTCTAGAGAGAGTAGCCCTGGGGCAAGGGAGGGAAATCTCTTAAATCTCTTGTTTCTGCTTTAAAGATTTAGCAATGAGAAGCACTAATGGGGGCATTAGGAATAAATTCTGAAGTGGGTGTTAAGTATAATTCTACCTTCCAGTCACAACTGAGAGTATATTGGTGTGCTAGCTCTGTGTGAGCTGGAAACCACTGAATCTGAAAGGAACCGTGTGTGTGTGTGTGTGTGTGTGTGTGTGTGGAAACTGGTTTAGGTCTTCAGTCAGCCCTACTTACTGAGGAAGGGTGGTGGGATTCCAGTAGACTGACCCCAAAAAGATGGTTTGCTCCAGTGTCTGTCTGAATTTAAGCCTGTAAGTAGCCTTCTTAAAGTCAGTAGGACTACACTGTGGTTAATGGTGTCTTCTGAACGAGACTAACAAATGTTTATGCTAGCTTTATGAATCTGGTGTTTTGTTTCTGTATTCTAATGGTTCTGTTAAGAAATACTGATGCACTGAACAGTAATACCTGGGTAAATGAAATAAAACAACATTGAATGCAATAATCCATGTAGCTGCAGAAAGGACCTTGCCATATCCCCAGAAACCTTTGAAACCAAACTGCTAAATTTAAGATGCTCACCTCTGAGGCCCTGAAACTTTTATCAGCACCTTACAATAGTTGTGGTGATTTTTCCCTCTGCTTTTAGAGACAGGAATGGACTGAGATCTCTGCCTAAAGATTCGTGACCTTTGGGCTGTTTGTTATCTTGGAATCAATGCTTTTTTGAGGTCCAGGTTTCTAACTGATATTTCGAAATAATTCCAGGTGGTCAGATAAAACATGTAAGCTCAGCTTTCTCTCTGTAACCTGATTTTTGAGGTGGGAGCTAAAAGTCTGATATGAACCTCGTCCAAACTGGTTGTATCTAGTTTATTTTTCATGCAGTTAGCCACAGCAGCTGCCTGAGATACGTGAATGCAACACATTTCTAATGAATGAGAAAGGCACTTGCTTTGACTACTAGTGCTAGAGATGGTTTTGCCTGAGGCAAACCTACAGGCTACAGATATTTCAGCTGGCCGAGTACAATTTCAGCACTGACTTGAAGCCACGCAAGATAATAGATCTTAGTCTTTAAATAGATATTTATGGATGGTGCTGAAATGAGTGCTAAAAAGAAAGGAGCCAAGCAATCTATATAGTTGAGTGGGTCACTGTGAGGAGGGAAAAAGGGGTTGTCTGTTGTATCTTCAGCACACATAGTTTATACAGGGCAAGATGCTACACCAGACAGTTTAATTTCAAAGTTACTAAACATACCCAAGAAACAATTTTGGATTACATAGCAAAAGAAATGTCATTACAGGGGAATAATGCTATAGATAAAATTGCATGATAATTAAAGCAGATGATGCAGACTTGATGGTTGGATCCTGTTGAAGCCAGACCTTGCAATGATTGAGGAGGACTGGAATCAGTGTTTTTTAGCCTTGTCCAAAGAATTCACCTCTGGGTGGGATTCCTGGCAGAATTCTCCTCTGGAACTAAAGAGGAGTTCTTGGTTAAGAGATTGGGAACAGAGACCACCTGATTAAACTTAAGTAGGAAGTGAAAACACAAGCAAGTAGGAGGTGAAAACACAAAAAGAAAAGACAGCAACTCAGAACACCCTTGCTTTTCTTTCTCCTTATGTGACATGCAGAGAGGATTAGCCTTTTTTGTTGTTGTTGTTCTTGTTTTTCCTTTTCCGTTCCTATAGTATCACTTGAAAGAAGATGAAGGCAATGTGACCTCTATCAAAAGAGACCTGTCTGAAGCTGTAGAAGCAAAAGTATGCTAAGGGACAAAGATCTGGTTAAAGAGAGCCTAAGTATTGTACTTTCCATGTAAGGCAAAATAATGGAATGCCTCTTCAAAAATTCTAAATGCTATACAACACAAGTATGTAGCTTCACACAACATTTCAGCAAGTGAAAAGAATTGCACCTTACTGTGTAGACTTTCAATCTAATTTGTGTATAGATTTCTGTGGCTCAGGAGGTTGTGTTTTTGGTTGGTTTTGTTTTCAGGTTTTTAACAATTAGTGCAAAGTGTGGAACTGCCTGTTTGGAGATTATATTTTGGGGAGGGCTTTATTGTTTGACCACATACTCTGCTTCCCTTGTCATTACCTCTTTCTTCCTTCATCCTACGTTTTCTGAAATCGAGCCATTTACAGTAATCTTGACATTTAGCATCTGTCCTGTCATATAACCTGTAGAAGAGGGCATTGCTAATGCCTTTGCAGGTGGTGCTGCATCTGGCGGCGTGGATTGCAGCAGAGGTGAGCGTGTGAGTGCTGGTGGCTGTTTCTGGATGGAAGAGCAGGTCCCCCGGCCAGCCACACTGCCTGCCACAGAGAGGGAACATTCAGTGTCAGCGTGAGACACTGGTAGCAAAGAAAGCCAATAGTAGCCAGATGTGCAGTAACACAGAGGTGGTTCAGCCTAACTCTAAATTGTGCTCCGATATAGCAGTCATTGAAACTTATCACCCTTTGATAACTTGTTGGTGGCTCTGTGCTGAGGTCTTGGTGTCTTAGGCATAGCTGTCTACATCAAAACTGTTTCTACCTTTTTGGCTATTGGGGTGGTGTGAAAAGGAAGGATTGTGTTGCTTGCAGGGTGAAGGGAGTGAGGGGATGTAACAGTGTGATCTCACTCACTGGTCTTGCAGCCTGGAGTGGGTGTAGGAGTGCATAGACTATCTGCATCTCAGAAGTTTGAGGATTTTGTTTGTGGTTTTATTGGGCATCCATATCTCAAGTCATAAGAGAAATACTTTTAAAGGTGTTCTTGTACTTGTAAACTATGTCTTACTGACTGCCCTTGGCTTTTCTGTAACAGACACAGTGACTCATAAAAGTTCATCATGAAAGGCGTCTGTGTATGTCCAGGTTTTCTTTACAAAATACGAAGTGTCGTGGCAATGCTGGCTCTTTTACAGCCTCATTTCACGTACTCTGCGGCACCCATGGTTCAGTGCAGCCCCAGTAATAGTTTCGCATTGAGCAGCACTGGAGCTGAGTAAATAGGTGCAGCTGAGGTGGACCACCACCCTGGTCCAGGATGCAGAATGAGTGCAAACAGTCCTGCGTGTGCTGTGTGAGCAGATATGAAGGTAAATTGCTTAATCCCAGGCTGCTGAGACAAAGCTGCAACTCCTCCAGTAGCCCAATTATTTTGAGAACTAAGTGCTGTGAGCTGGGTGGGGGAACTTGCCTGCCCTTACAGAAATAAAACAGCACAAAACCCACTTGTAAGGTGAAACCACAGATTAGGTTCCACTGACTTCATTCTGGATCCAAGGTTAGGTCAGGCGTGTGCAAAGTGCTTGCTTTAATTCAAGCCAATACCTGCACAATATAAGCAAGAACTTGATAGCTTGTGAGCAAAACTCTGGGTAGCGTACAACAAGCACTAGAAGCAAGAAAGAATTTTTATTAATGTTAAGAATTGCTTTAAAAAAAAAAGTTTGCTTTATAGTAGTAGAAATAGATGGCCCATGAAGATCAGACTGGTCATTTAGCTTAGGTTAACAGTATAGCCCCAAGATGGTTCTTGCCATGGGGATCCTTCTCTATGGTCAACTGGCATAACTCATGTAATTTGATGTGGTTAAAATTGGTTAGCTTAGAAAAAATGTTTAACCCAGACAGAAAATTAAAAGTGGTTTAGGAAATGGTTTCACAAGCAGTCATGCCAGCAGATCTAAGAGAAGGTGTCCATGGGGGCAAGTATGGTCTGGTGACTAAAGAGCTGGGGTGGGCTAAAAGTGACAGCCCCTGGACAGGACACCTGCCTGTTGCAAGGCTTGAGCAGGGATCAAATCCCCAAAGTGCTTTATGGCAATCAAAACTTAATGTTTCTAGAGAAGCTTTCTGGAGTGTGAGAAGCTATCGTGTATTTAAAATTGAGGCTCAAATCAGTTGCATCTTTGAGCAATATTGATTTACCAAGTGGAGTGTGCCTTCCTTTGGGATTTCTTCCCCAATTTAGGCTTCAATTGGTGTAATCTCAGAAGAACAGCCTTGCTTCCCCTTATAAACTGTTCTCACCAGATGTCTTGTAAATCTTCCCCCTTTATTCCTTTGAAATGACTGGGCTTTGACCTTAGCTTTCTTAATGTTATTTAGCCCACATGGAATATCTATAAAAATAAGAACTGCAAACTCTATTAAGAAAAGCACATATGACCTCCGCTTGTAATAACAGAATGCAATTAATGTCAGGCCTGTTTTGATGATGAATTGGGGGTAACAAATGGATTTTGCTTTTTCAAACAAACCAGTATGAAGGCAAAAAGGAAAATGAGCTTTAAACTACTTACTAAAATTTAAAAGATCTCCTCTACCCCCCAGCCCGAAAAGTAATCAATACAACTGAGACTTTTACCAGACTTGCACATTCTTAAAGAAAACAAAAATGACACAAAAACCCATCAAACAAAAACACTTCTACAGACAAACACAATGATGGAATTAAGGGTAGAGACGTTCTTGTGATAACAAAAAAAAAAAAAAAAAAAGGCATGGGGGAGGGGGAAAAGCTCCCGTTCTGAAGCCCCTTAGCAATTGTGCAGGAGTTGTCACAGCAGTTCCAGGATGACATGATGAAAATGCTCTTGGTCTAGAGGTCTTCACAAGTGCATTAAAAACACTGGTTCATCTTCAAGGATTTTGCCACTTTCCTGTGTATGCAGCATCACACTGTGTTCATTTGCACCTACGTGCTGGTGTTTAGATGTTATGGCTTGTCTCTGTTTATCTGCAAAGGTGCTGGCAGCCACCAGCTGAGAATGCCTTGCACATAGCTCAAGCTGTAGGTGCTTTTGTTTTCAAGGGCCGGGAGCTCTGCTTCACTTGTGTTGTTGTTCCAGTTAGCTAACTTGTGTTGTTGGTTGATAAAATGCTTCAGAGGATCAGGATGACCAAATTTAAGTTAAAATGCACACAGTAAGTTTGACCAAGAGCAGGTGGAAGATGACCAAGGGAAGATAATGAGCAAGGGGTGCAATTATGAGAGAATCAACTGCCCAGGCTAACTCTGACCTCTCCTCCAGGCCCCCGTACTCTTTCATCTCATGCTTCAAATCTGTAGGAAAGCTTTTCAAGCAAGTCAAATGACTTCAAGACATTTAAGTGTGGAGAGCTGTTTGGGGGAACTTCTTGGCCAGTAGCCACATATTGATAATTCCTTGCTCTAATAAGCTGTTTGCTTCTTCCCTCTGTCTCACAGCTGGAAAACCATAGGTAATAGCTCTCTGGAGTAAAGCTCAGAGCAAGTTTTGTGAAGGCCGTGTATTTTCTCACCCGAGGGGGAGGTGAGCACTGCCATGCATTCAGGGCAGGTGCTTGCCTAGAGCAGAAAGCTCTTCAGCAGCCTGGTGGTGTACAAGGTGCTGAGGTGGGAATGCTGCTCGTTGCCTGGTTTGCTTAGGGCAGCAGATTCCTAGAGGCAGCTCCTTCTCAAGAGTTAGTTAAAGAAGCAAGGAGAGAGGAGAGTGATTAGCTTCTGTATTCGGTGTTAGAGACTTACTTAAAAAAAAAAAAAAAAAAAAAAAAAAAAAAAAAACCTCTGGTAAAGCAAAGAGGGAGCCACAACAAGAAAGGCAGATTGCTACTTGTGCATAGATTTTTATTTTTTTTTATTTTTTTTTGAGTGAGGAGAAAATCAAGGTGCTGCAGTACTCTGCAAAAGTGACGCGTCTTGGAGGGAATGCAGAGTGCCATGGAGAACTGCTATGGTCATCATCAAGAAGTTTTGTTGGTATGCCAGAATTTGGCATTATACTTTTCCTCCTGGCAGAAATTCTTGCATGTAACAAGAATTTGTTCTTGGGATAAGGATTTGGCCTATCACTGCTCATACAGGAGCTGGCATCAAAAGCCATGTGGTGATATTTTGCCCAACGTCAGTCTGGGCTCTCTTGCCACAGCAGTAATCCACTGAATACTTTTGAGAAGGTGACATTTTTTCCATATTGCTATCCTTGCAAATGTTTGACAGAGCAGTGCACAGGATATAGTGGATAATGAAGTCATTTCCTTCTCACAGAGACTACTGTTCTGCATATTTTCATGTCTATGCCAACCTTACTGAAACAGGAAGCTTCTTTGATTTTTCTTGGAAGTTGTTTCCATTCCTGTAAGGCAGCTAAAAATCATAAGGAAGAAATCAGGAATATATAAACTTGATTAATGTTTAAAAGATAGACTAAAGCATGGGATGTTTGTCAAAGAAAGGAAGTCTTCTCTTTCTATCGCTGTATAATGACTTCGAATGCCTGTATCCTGATGTTTTGGAACATGGAAATTCATCGCATTTTAGACCACTGCTGCCACCAAGTGGAATAGTTTCTTCTGTCTCTTTCCGGGGTTTTAAAGAAACTTGCATTCACATCACTTGCTAGCTCATGGAATGGCAGTCGTTTGGATTTATTTTTAAGGAATTATCAAAAAAAAAAAAAAAAAAAAGTTTGAGCATACTTCAGAGTTGTTGGCTGAAGGTAATGCCACTGATGCCTCATATGCTTCTTGTCTAGAGGAGTCTAAGTAGCAGCACTGTGCAAAGTGGATTTGGGCAAGATATTTCCTCTGCGTATGATAGAATGTGGGTCAAGAGGAAGATGATGTGTCATCAGTAGTGACACATGAGCTTCAGGAGAAGCAGCAGCAATTCAATCAGTTTAACACAAGGAACTTGCAAATACAAAATAATGTACTTCAGCTTAAGATAGTTGTCCCAGTTGATTGTAGTGTATTTAGTGTATTTCAGTTGCGTCTCTTTGACTTGTTAGTGTAGGTTTACATCATCTTCTTACTTTGTAATGACATGTGTGCCAAAAAGTGTCTGTTTGATTAGGTCAACAACCATTGGAGATTTCTTGTAAACGTGGGGCTGCTAAATGAAGGTGTGTATTAATCAGGGGCTGCATCCACACAAAGTTCTGTGGTGTGGACTTTTTGAGAAATTATTTGTTTATCCCTAGACAGCTTGGTTTGTTCCCTGACTGATCATGAATCTAAGGGAGTTCCGTCAGTACACAGTGATGCTCCTACTGTCTCCCACAGCCTATGCCACTGTGTTCGCAGGAATGTGATCCACAGTTTGTGGATTGAGGAAAATACCACCAATGCCATCGATATACTGTAGCTGACAGCATTGAAATTGAATTTCTATTTTCATAAAACACTTTAGCTGGCAACTGGACAGTGTTTTTTCCTTTCTCAAAAGTTGCCTGCAACAGTGTCTGAATGCCTAAGCAGGAGTCTCTCAATAACGGTTCTGGTGAAAGCTAATTTTCACTTGCCTTAGAAAGTGAACATGCCAGTAATATTGAGATATTCAGTCACTTGAAAGAGTCATTCATCAGCCTGCTCATAAGAGTGTGATACCTGAGTTCTTTGTTTCCGAGGAGTCTGGGCCTCATGAAGGGTATGAAATAATAGTGAGGCTGAGAATTTTTTTTCCTGGTGCTTCCTAATGTCATCTGTTTGACAAATGGTAGTCACCATATGTATCTCTGCATGTCATTCAAATGTATTCTTGAGATACGTTTCTTGAGCCCTATTGGAAAAGCTGTGTTATGTCGAAGGCTGGAAGACGCGCTGGCCGCTCGCTTCAACAAAAGTACAGGGAAGGTCTTTAATTTTCTTAGCTGACAAAACTGTAACTGATGCTTTCAAAGTGTTGGCTTCCAACATATTTTGCCTGCGAAGGCCACTTCTTTCCTTATGCTCTCAAAACCAAGTTTGCTGTTGGAGAAAGGTGCTGAAGGCCAAAATCCTCTTTACTCCCAGGACAGATCCTAAATGACCCAAGTACTTCAGATTGTCACCAGAAAAAAGTAGAAAGTCGCTTCATTTCCTCATACCCAGTTCAGGAATTTGTGACTAGGGCATGGGGATAGCGTTACAGTGGTTTTTTTTTTGTTTATTTTGGATGCTAGTGCATCAGGAGCTAGCAAGATAATGCGGTCAAACTATTCTATGTGAATATATTTAGCTGAAAAATGGATTTGTTGTCCTTGTAGTTAGTTGTGCTGATTTTTTTTTTTCCTTCTTTGGGAATGTATTTAAACAGAGCATAAAAACTCAGAAATATTTCATTTTAGAAATGTCAGAATGCTTTTATCTTGGAACATTCTAATATCACATAAAATTATATATGCCAATATTATAATAAAATGCAATACAAAATTAAGTCAGAATAAAATACAACCAGACAGCCAAACCCAAAGATGTTAACTGAAATATTCCATTTAAATTTAATTAATATTTCAAAAGGCTTCGGTGTTGACAAAATTATATTTTGCCATCTGAAAATCTTTTTCCTCCTGTGGCTGAAGTCATCTTTTAACAAGGTCTAATACTCAACTACTGGATTCTGTATTCAAGACTATGAAGATGTTTCAACAAAAGCTGTTGATGATGTATTGTTGATGAATTTTCAGTATATTATATATATTTTTAATTTTACCTAATGTCAAATTTCCATCTTAATTCTGCTGTGTCTCAAGCTGTATTCTTCAGTAGGACAAATAAGTATAATCATCTTCAGGCTACAGTTAATGAGAATAGAATTGTTTCACTTTGTACAGATTGGCTTAGGCTGTGCTCAGACCACAATGGTGAAAGAAGCAGAGATTATTCTGCCTGGAAGACACGAAACAAGGCATAGAACAATAACACAAGACTGAGGTCTGCCAGGTTGCGTCTTCAGGCAAGGTTTTCTCTGAGCTGAGGCCTTGTTTGTACTCTGTTCCCTGTGCACAATTGGTAGGGCTTCTTTATGTTCCTATTACTGTATAGAAGGCCCTAGTAGTAGGAACTTAGGCTTCTTTTGCTCTTGATTAAAATCCATACTGCATCAATTCCTTTATGCAATGAACTCATTTTTTTTTATTTACTTTTTCCTGAAATATGAGAAACTTTAACTTCCAGCACTTCAAATTCCAAATGGCTTCACAAACCCTAAACAAACCAGGATTTTAATAAAGGACAAGTACTGGTAGGAATTGGTACAACTGTGAGGTTTACACAGTGTACAGTTTGTCATGCTCCAACAATTAATGTTGCAGACTGCTTCCATTTAATTTGAGAGTGGGTCCTACTTGACTCAGCTCAGGAACAGTTAAATGACATTGAGAACTTGTAAGACCACATGAGCAAAGCAGGCAAGGAATCGTGTCAACTGCTTCTTCCCGCCCCCGCCCCCATTTTTGAGAAATTTTTGCTAGTTCTTAAAGGTCCCAGGAGAATGTTAAAATTTTAAACTCCAAGTACATGTAAAAGGTGTGTGGGGGGAGGTAGTGTAAAAATAGCACCAAGTTCTGCTAGTGGTGTTTCAAAATATTTTCTGATGAACAGAATTACTCAAGAATTTGATACCTTGGAAAACATCCATTCTCTGGCATATGAAACAGGTTTTGATGACTTTGTTAGGGTTTAGCTGCCCTTCACTAAAGTTGTCAAATCAAAAAATCAAAGTTACTTTTATTTTCCATCCAGCACTGATCATGAGCTCCTGAGTTTCTCTAGGAGAAATGTGTGTCATGTTTGTAGTCTTATCCAGCTTTTTTTCTTTTGTTTTTTTTTTTTTTTTTTTTTCCTTTAAGGGGAATTGTACGTGCAAATTTCAAGTCTCCCTTTAAATTTTGGAAACCCTCCCCCAATGTTCTTTGAATTTTTCCTTTGTTTTCTTTGCTTGTTCCCTTCACTGTAATATTGTGTGTTTCTTCTTGAGTCTTTACTCAAGCCCATTTTCCACTGAAGTCAAATAGGCCATTCAGTAGCTGAATATTTAATTCCCTATGTGAGGGTTTTTGTAATAGCTGTTGTAAAAATAATGCTAGTGACACTTACCAGAACTTCTTGCTTGCCTGCACGTGAGCTGATGTATGTTACTCTAGGTCACAGAAACCACTATCAATGTTCCAGTCATTATGGTGTAGCTGATTATTTTGATACTTTTCAGTTCACTGGATAGTGCAAGGCATCTTTCTTTCAACTAGTTTTTGGTTGGTTTGGTTGGAACTCCCAGTGACGACGTGGCTTTTAACCAAAAGTAATGTTTTTTCTGGGTCTCAGTTCTGAATTCAATCCATTTAGATGACTGGTCACATTAGAATCTTCCAATGCAAACACAGATTTGGGTTTCATTCAAATAGTAATGTCCTGAAGTTGAATTTATTATAGGACCAGTATTCTGTACAAAGTCAACCCCAAGAATAAAAATATTTATACTTGGCGAAATGACCCAAACTTGTTTGCCTTACCTTGTCCTGTCGTGTTAGGTCAGTTGCCATTTATTTTACGGCTTTGCACCAGCATGCATTGTTTAATGAAAGAAAAACATCAGCCTCCCAGGAACCTTGAGCAATACTGGCTTCTTGCCTTAAGAAAATGAATGATGACCCATCATTAATAAACATTTTACTAAAACGTCTAATGTAATGACACACAACTGTCTGCACATCTTAAATGCTGTTTAAGATCATTTTGTAGGACCTACATTAGGGTCTGTGGAAGAACAACTAGTTTTATTATTAAATTCCTTATCAGCCTCTGTTGCAGTGAAATTTGTAGTCTGAATGTCAGGTTGTCTGGGATAATTAGTCCAGAGGATCTGTGCATAGAATCTGGTTACAGTATTTCACTTCCAAATATTTTGGGTGAAAACCAGTAATGTTTGGCTGTTGAGAAATATTTATACTCATAAGCTACAGAGCCACCTCTTCCATTCTTATTTCAAGCTTCTCGTTGACATTTCTAACTGAATCTCTGATGCCATGTCATTCACATTGGCACAAATTATACTGTATGCTTCACTGCTCAACTCGTTGTGTTTATATCGTGCAAGTAAAGACCTGTTTGACTGAAGGCCTACCTTTTATTTGGAAGTATTTCATTCCTTCATCAATGCTGCCTGTAATATCACACTACTCAGAAGCTAGAAGGTGGATCCAATCAGACAGAGCTGTAAACAAGACCCCTTGTCTCTTGCCATAAATGAATTGTCATACTGAGGAGGTTTATGAAGTTCCAGGGCCAGAAGGAAAACTTTAACTTTGTATTTGTGAGAATTATTTCTCGCTACTGATGAAGCCTGTTATATGAGCTATATACCTTCATATTACTTCTCCAAGGTCCTAAAATTCTGTTGCCATTTATCATATTGACAAGGTTTTGCAAAAGTAATGAGTTGTTTTGATCTGTTAAACTTGAATTGCTAAATAATTTAAAAAGAAAATATTTTTTTTAAAGTGTCATTTTTGACACTACTTCTTAATCCTTTAAGAGCTTTCCTCCACAGAAACTCAGGAATTTTATACGTTTTAAGATACTGTAGAACTATGTCAGACTAAGCAATCACTTCCAGCTTTTTTTATGCCCTGCAGCGCATCTCTTAACTGATTCATAAGTCTTTATCTTATAACCCAAGTTATAAGTCAAGTTACATTGTAACGTACTGCCCTCAACAGCATCACTGCTAGATGGTCTTTTATTTAGAATTGAGGGGAGACTTTCTCCCAGATTTCCTGGGAGAAGTTCTCTGTATGTGTTACAAATTGTACTGCCCAAGAAAATTCTATCTTGGGACAGTACATGTGTCACAGAAATAAATGAAGATAGGTGCAGAAATATTGCTTCGTCTAGGTTTATGTGGGAATATGGAATTTGCTAGCAGCAAAAAGTATCTTAATCTGTAAATTCTCTCATCTGCAAACTCACTCAAACGTTCTTCTCTATTCAATTTCAGTGCCATCAAAATACACAGAAAATGCTTTGGGAAGTAAGGTTTTCTTCTCAAACTGGCAAGTAGAGCAGTTGTCTGGCAGTGGCATACGCTGAAGAATTTAGAAACACAACCAAACAGGGCAGGGGGAGGAGAAATGGTAGCTAGGCTGGGTTCCTCAAGCGCATCCTCTGAAGAAGTTATTATGTTCCTGTCGTGGATCTTCCATCTGTGTGAATGCAGGAAGGATAATGGGAGTGTGCTGGCGCTTTACTGGAGGGACTGGGCTTGCTCTGTGGGCCCTTTATTGGTGAGAAGGAGGGGGTGCTGGGGAGCGGGAGAAGGACAGAATCAGTTTAAGGTCAGTTTTCAGAGCTGGAGTCTGGGAGAAAAAATATTTTTCTTGTCTTGGTAAACTTGTTATATTTGATCTGAAGTTATTGAAAGACACTAAATGTGGAACCTCACTATAGAGTTTTTACAGTAACTTTGCAGAGCAGGCCGACACGGCAGATCATTAAAGTCAAAGGAAGCAATGTTGCTCATATCCTGCACAGAGCTTTAAAAATACACCGATGGTATTAAGGACTGCTCCATGGTTTCCTGAAGATAAATATTTTTCTGTTCAGGTAGATTTATGCCCTAGCAGCCAATATACTGAAGGTTTGATTCTAATCTAAGCTTCGCTAATGTAAATCCAGAGCAACTCTGAAGTCATGGGATTTCCTTCCGTGCCCATGAGATGGCTGTTATATCTTTATCTAACTTTTAAATGATATGTTTATGTTGCCGTGGCACTTTCTGAAGAAGTTAATGACTTCCATCTTTTACCCTGTTTCATCACAGGTATTGAATTGATTAGGATAATCTTAATTTGCAGTCTTAAATTGTCTGACAGCTTAATTTCTCTGACTTCTCATACTGTCAAAGTGGGTTTGGGGGGTGGGGTGCTTAGGGGTTATGTTTATTTTTTTTAATTTTTTCTTTTTTAAGAAGAGCTCTACTTATAGTTACTATTCCATAGTCCTGTGTTATGCATTCTACTCTTGCTTAAGCAAGTGACCTAGCTGTGTCCCTGAAATCAAGTAAGTACAAACAAGAAATAATGCATTCAAAAAAACCCCATTACCTTGTCATTTTTATTTACTGTGCTACTGCAGCCCCCCTTTCCATTTCTCCTCTACTTCTGTTGCTTAGAACATCTCTTCTGTGTGTATATGCCTGTTGGTGGTTGTCTAGATTTTTGTTGTTGGCTACGTGTGATGAACTTTTATTAAAACTGGACATTTCTGTCAGTCCTAGTAGGATGTTTCTCACTTACTCTGTCATCTTAATCTGTAAACTTTAAGAGCAGTTATTTTGGGAAGCTTAGAATTCATTTGTTTTGCCAGTTTCTTCATTGTTATCTGTATTCTGTCTGTGATGGTTTCACTATTTCTCACATGAAGCTATTTTATGGAAAACTGATGTGCCATATATTAGTTGTTTTCCACTTAGTTTGTGTTTCTTTAGAAGGTGAAGATAGCTGGACAGGAGTACAATATACAAATTATTGTACTCATTCACAAATACCTCCTAAGCTCAGAAAGGTTATTTTAGAGCTCCTCAGAAGCATAGGGACTACTGAGGAACTGAATTTGTCAACTCAAACCTATGAGTTCATCTTTTCAAGACAAGGGAAGAATTGCTATGAATAAAATCCACATGCTTTTGATAAATGAGGTTTATAAACACATTTGATTCCCTAGATGCTGGGAGTAAGACCTTCCTTTGAACCATTGGTGGCAAGGCAAAAAACATCACCTCAGAAAAATCTGTCTTTTGCAATAGGCAGCAGCAGAGTATAGATGACAGTGGTTCTCTTCACAGCTAGGATGGCAGTGACTATTAAAAATATGATGGGACTTCTGTCATCACTTCTTATTAATGTCTTTGGATTCCAAGAACTTACAGTATGCCTGGATTTTTGTTCACCTATTACTGGTGTGGTTTGATACTCAGTTTAGGGCTTGAGGTTCAGCGGGCTCCATCTTGTTTAATTACCTACTCTTCATTGAGAATTTTTTTTTTAAACGATTTGTTTTGTCTCATGAAATTACTCCTGGATCATTTGCTTTTTGATATTTAAAATTGCATTTTGGATTTCTACATTGTTTATAATCTTTAAGTCTCTCTGCCATTGTTTTAAAACAGGGTCTTTTACTAATAATGAAGAACAGCTATTAAATTGGGCTTTGATACTTTACTGTTGACATTACTTAGGCTCAAAAAAATCTGAGCAGCTACTTTGGGTGGCAGTTCTTTCATCTAGTTGATGTAGAATATGCTGTCGCATGGTAAGGGCCTATCAGGGCTTCCTCAGGTGCCAGAAGCTATCTAACAGAAGTACAGGAAAGCTGGAATAAATGCTTTGTAATGCACTACAGTGGCATGGCTATACTGCTTCCATGAGCCAATCTAAACTGAAAGCTGTATAGAGTATCTATGCTATTTCGCAGTACAGACATGACCTAGTTGCTGTTAGAAAAGTGTATTACCTGAGCTGATGGAGACCAAAGGAGTGGTATACAGAGCCAATCAATGCCTGCCTTAAGATGCCGAAAGGGTTGTTAGACATTGGAACAGGCTGCCCAGGGAAGCGGTGGAGTCACCATCCCTGGAAGTCTTTAAAAGACGTTTAGATGTAGAGCTTAGGGATATGGTTTAGTGGGGACTGTTAGTGTTAGGTCAGAGGTTGGACTCGATGATCTTGAGGTCTCTTCCAACCTAGAGATTCTGTGATTCTGTGAAGAGGAAGAAACCTGAATGGATGATGGAAATGGAAAATATGAATCCCAAAGTGTAAGGGGGTCCAAGACCAGGCACTTTAAATAACATGTCAATTGTGAAAATCTTGTATAAATAGAGCTCTGTGTGTGTGTGTTGTTGTTGTTGTATTTTTTATTATTTTTTTTCCTGCAAACAGATGCCATCAATGAGAAAAGTATGGAGCGTATTTATTTGTATTAAGGATTGTGTGTGTGTGCATTTATCAGAAGAATGGTTTGCTCACCAGTATATAATCTTTACAGTTACTTGCCATAATTTTCCTAGAATTGATTATTCTCTCAACCGATTAGCTACTCTTCACCTTTTACATTACTTCTCGTAAATTGAGAAACAAGGCATATATCAGTGGAATAAGGAGAGATCATTACAAATGGGCAGTGAGATTTACTGATCTACAATATGTTAAAGGATCACACTCAAGGAGTTTTTAATAAATCTGAGCAGATTTATACGTATGTATATATATGTACATATACTATTTTGTGCTGAATTATACATTTTGGAATAATATAGGTATTTCCTGAAAGACTTAGCTTAATCTATTCAAACTAACTTGAAATACTTGTTACTTTTATTTATTTATTTTTTCCTTTGATTTACTCCCTTCTAGTATGAAGACAGTGTTCTTCCACTCAAATTTTCATTTTCTTGTATCAGGCTTTTGTGATTTTTATGGTAAGGGCATTTTTTTGTTTTCAAGTTACTTTATTGCTTCTCAAGATCATTGCAGGAAAAAGCTACAAATAAATTTAGCTGCTAGCAACCAGTCTGGAGTCCAGTTTAACTTCTGTGCTGTTTTCATAGTATTACTACAGCTTTCCTGAAAGCCTGATTGCTGTGGCTGGAGTTAGCAAGATTCCTCACGAGGCTCAGGTGCTCAGTGTACAGAGGATGGTGGTTTAGATTATGACCCCTGAAACAAAATTGGTTGTTCCTTCAACGGCAGGCAGAGAACATTAATCCTGCACAACTGGACGGTTGCTGACCTGTTTTAGTCAACTCTGATGTCAATTGGATGCTAATGTTTTAAAACAAACAAAACTACAACAAAGAAATATAATGCTCTACAACTCATAATAGTCACTACAGAGCAGAATGTGGTGGATTATTATTATTTTATTTTTTTTTAATTTTTAAGTGCTATTGCTATATGCCTCTCTAGTTGCACTGAGTCATCTGTCTTTGGAGTCCATATCAGCATGCTGTGAGACCTGTCACAGAGGATTAGGAAAAAACCCTTCCAGGAGGGATTACATGCATTCCTGAGCCACTGCACAGAGGAGTTAATTAGAGATGGGGGAAGGAAGGCAGGAATGAGACAAAGACTGTATTAGCCATCTAATTTGGAAGAAAACTGTTGTATCAAATCATGATTATTGCAATCATTGTACACTTGATGAACCTTCTGTAAAAGCTGAGTATTCATCACAGACTGCGTACCTTAGAGACATGGACAAAAAAATCCTATGAGGTCATCTAATCTGTCCCCTGGGGCCAGTCCCCTGCAGTATGGTTTCTAATGCTTGTCCGATCTGCTTCTAAACACCTCACATGATGAGGCTTGCCTCTCTGTGGGTAACTAGCAGGGGAATAATGTGGGAGTGGCTGAACAAGTAAGGTGCTGTAGCGTTCTTAGAAATAACATTCTTATAAAAGTGGCTGTCAGTGCTTGTGTTGAGTTTTTGAGTTTGCTGTAAACCTGACCAGATTCTATGAGGAAGGTGCTGCGTGTCCAGCTGTGGCATGGAGCCTCCTTGGATCCCAGCATCCTTGTTGCTGCGCAAATTGTGAAATGTTGCACTGACCACAGTCTTCCAAGTGAGGCTGTGGTGCAGCTGGTTGGTTTTTGCCCTGGAAGCTTCTCTGTGATGCTTATGGTAAATCTTCTCTCTGTTGTTTTCATTTCATTACTTCTAGTTAAAGTCTCTTTTTACTGTATTGAATAATTCTGCCTTCCTGATGTTTATATCCATCATGTATTTGTAGACCTTCATCATGTGTTCCCCTCCAAGTTCCCCACATAATCTTCAGTAAACCAAGCTATTTATATTGGAGTATTTTCCAATAAATCAATTCCTCCTGTCTCTTAATCATTCCTGTAGCTCATACCTGATCTCCCTCCAGTATATCAGTAGCATTCCATCAATGAAGAACTCCAAAGGCAACTCAGAGGTACAGATGAGCTGTAGTTACAGCAGAGACATAACAAATTATCTTGGTGATCATCATCTAGAAGGATTCCTGGAAGGAGCAGGAAGTGGTAAAAATGGATGTTAAGGACTTAACTTGTATCCATCTCACTGCATATGTAGTCCACAATCCAGATCTTTGTTGTTTCCTTGTTATTTGCTATTCAAATATTTGCTTTAATAATGCGTATTTGGTTTCTGAATCGGTAATGCAATCAGTTATTGAATAGAGGCACATATAAATTGAGAACTATCATGGGTGGTACTGAAAGAACATCTGTAATGAATTGCAAAGGAAATTTTCTCTGACAATATCTGTCAGTAGAACTCAATGGCATAAATATTGGCAATTGTGAGGGGAAAGTCATGATTCACTTGCTTGTAGTTTTTAAGTCCAATTGAAGCAGAACAGGAGAAAAAATTGGTAGATTTAAAGTAAAGAAATCAAATTCTGCCAGGTGTGGAGACTCCCATCAAAGAGCAATCAAGGTACCACAAGTGAAAGAAGAAAGCCTATGGGGGCAAGAATGTTCAGAAACAGAGGTGGAAATTTGGGCTAGGCTGTTGGTCTTCAGCAGTCTGTAAGATGAGATGCATGCATTTGATCCAATGAATGTATTGTTGAAACTTAGTTCATTAGGTGTTTATTATTCCAGATTGATGGTTGTGATTCCAAATGATGTGTGACTTGTCATTGAACCCACGTATCTTCAGTTAGGTTTTAGTTAATGGGAGAAAATGTGAAGTAAATAAATTTTAAGGCAAAAGTGAACCTCCCTTAAAGCTTGCTGTTGATATATATCTGTGTAATAATTTTTTTAATATCAAACGAAGTTTTTGGAAGTCTTTTCACTCCTTGGCATTTTGTCTTCTCCAATTTGATCTTCATCTACTGGGTTTACAAGTCCCATATCTCCTACATTTAACTTGTTTCTATTTGTCTGACGTCTATATAGTGCCCCCCCGATGACTTCTGATTATTTTTAAAAGAAATTGTACCTGCGTAATCAAACTTTTCCCTCTAATATCTAAATATATATATATGTTTCTCATTGTGAAATATGTTCATCTGATTCGTGTCAATATGGAACAATGCTAGGGCCTCATAAAGAAATGTGACCTTCTGTCTTACATCCCCTTGTATAAATAACCACAAGTCCAAGAGAAACAGAGTGGTTAGTGAATATAGTTCTTGTATGTTGCAAAAGAATGGTTTAGCAGTTCGTGTCGATAGAGGGTTTGAAGGGTAAACCTTGAGACTCATGTCTGGGAGATAAGAGAATAGGGGGGAGTTTTTTGAGATAACTGCTGACTACTGCACAAGACACAACTTTTTGACATCTGGCCCAGAGACTACTAAATAAGGAGGGGGGTGGAAGCTGAAGAACGACCAAAGGACAAAACCTGGGAGGAAGACTACAAGACTTCAGTATGAGTGACCCCCAGAGGGACCACAGGAGACTGATATGCATGCATCCATGGGATGGTTCGGGTCCCGGGAAACTAATTATAATAACCCTGCCCTTTCCAAAAGTGGTGATGAATATGTATTAGCCTAGGAGCATAAAAACCAGCCGCCTGATGTAATTGGTGTGCGTCTTGGTGGAGCAGAGACTCCCGGCGCACCCAGTGCTGTTTGCTTACCTCTATTCCTTTAATAAATTATTAACTTTGATTGTAACCCTGTTTGGGACTCAGTCATTTATAACATCATGTTGGTTTTAAAATGGCATGGATAATCAGCCATTTGATACACAGAAAAGGAAAATAATATTATTTTCAGGTGGAAGAATTTAAATGCAATTGTTCCAAGTGACTTTCCCTGGGCCATGGCTGAAATCTGGCTAAAGTGAGAATTAAATGCAGTTCCCTTGATTGTCAGTTATGGGTGCTGTATCACAGAACCTCTCTCAGTTGGCAGCTGTTGCTGTTAGTGGGGAAGTACTAGATTTCAAAAGATATTTGAGGGTCTTGAGGCATTCAAGACTTGATATCAGCTAAATACAAAGAAAATCTTGCTCTTGCTTCATTGCTTCTGAAGGCCAAATATTCTGTCATCTTCTTGAAACACTGAGATAAATTTCACATGTGTAGGAGTGTTTTAATGGCTATAATTTCTACTCTTAGCTTTAATTGTGAAGTTGAGGCAATTTTAACGTTTTGGCTTGCATGACAAAGTAGGCTCACTAGTCTGAGAAGATTGAGAAACACTGTCTCCCTTCATCCTTTCTACTTCTTTGTATTCTAAATCATTTAAATTCATTTCTTTGAATGCTACCTTGCCCTTTAGGAAATATGTATGTTGTGGTTGGAGGGCTGACTCACTGTGATGTGTCATGTGAAATCTATGTGAGTTTTGCTGCAGTTCTAGCAGGGAGCAACAGTAGTGCTGCATAGGAGTGGGGGTTGCTGAGTTGAAACATCTTCCTTCCTTCCCTTATTACTGGAGCCAAAAGAGTGAGGTTCTGAAATGCGCAAGGGATTTTTTTGTTTCTCAGACATGACATGAATGATTTGATAATGAAGCATGCAGGGGACTTGTTATGTTTCTGGGCATAATTATTTTTAGCATTCTTATCTTTTAACTTATACTCTCCTATCAGTGCTCCCAGCCAAACCACAGAAACACCTATGCAGTAGACATCTAGGACCAAAAGCTTTCACGCTGCTCACATGATTGTCAGTTCTTTGCAGCTAGGAATACATTATCACTGGCAGTTCTGTAATCATAACACTACCGCAGAGTAACTCGGCAGCTTTCTGGAGGGTGTTTCACATCAAGGTTAAGAAGTGGTTAGGGTGGAGAACAGCAGCCAAGGTGTCTAGAATCTTTCATCATCTCAGACTCTGAAGATTTAGTGGTAACCTAGAAAAGGCTCAAAGGACAACAGATTAGTCACAAGTTTTCTATTAAATCATCAAGTGTTCTGGCTCACACAACCAAATCTTTTTTCATAAATGATGTACTTTTACTGCTCCATTTCTTGACACTAGCAGCCAGTCAGTTTAAAGTCCCCTGTTGCATTTTTGGCTTCTTTTTCCTGTGCCATCTGTTATTATCGTGTATTGTTGAAAGGTTGGTTTTGCTATTGCACATGTGAAAGTAAAACAGATAGACAGGGCATACTGTGTCAATTCAAGATGCCAAAACATGGGCTGAATTTTAAATTAATTTTCAATAGGTTGAAGCTAATGGTCTTTTATAAGGTTTCCAGATTTCAGCAGACTGACAAAATGACACTTAATGACTGCCTTGCTGAACTGAGCTGGCTTCCAAGAGTCAGTCAGGGATTGGAGCACTCTCTTGCCTCTTGTTCCTTCTTCCTTCCCAGCTCAATCCCATATGTCTGAGGAGGGTGAGCTTACCTGTCTCATGTTTTTATTCAGCACCTTTAGCTGGTTACTTGTCATTCAGCCTTTGTCCTGTTTTTTCTCTGCGGTCAGGTAATTTTCGAGGTTCCTCGATTCTGGGTATCCAACATCAGTACTTGGGGAGATTTGGGCTTGCTTAATGTATTCCTGTATCGAATATGTAGTTAGCCCTCATAATTCACACGAGTTGGGTTTCTTTCAGTTTTCTTCTTCTGGCCGTTTCCTCCTATCTTAACAGTTCTGCATTGTTTACAATACTCTTTGCCTTTTCTTCTTCCCACTTCATGAAGCCAAACTTCTGGTCTATTTCACTGGGCCTCTTGCAGGATTTTTCTCATATACAAAATATGTCTCCTGTACATACAGCATCCAGACTGTGCTTAGGTCCTGGGTTAGAATAAAATAGGATTTCAGGAAGATGGGGTAACACCTGATTCTGTAATTCAGAGGAGTCTTTATTTTTGTTGCCTAGCTCTATCGCTGGATCTGCATCAGCTGGTGCATTTTCTTTAGTGAAATACAGGCAAGAGGAGAGAGAAAGATGAGCTTGAGGTACTAATTTTGAATCCTAATTTGATGTAACTTCAGTTAGTTAAAAGTATACTAAGTAACCAGACTTTATTGAGTGGATCATCTGTTATCTTTTTGCTGTCCTTTGCCTTTTCTGATGGTATATGGTTCAGAGATTAGGATTCTTTGGAACAGAGATTCCGATTCATGGCTCGGACTTGTACTGCGTATCACAATGCAAATGTGTTTGTGTCTATATACCATATGTAGTAAGACTTATTCACAGACACACAAAAGTGTTGAAGTTGGAAAGAATCTTTCTGCTCAAATCAGTGGCAGCTAGAGCAGATCAAATTATCTTCCTTGACCTGCTGGTAATTGTTTTCCTAACTCATCCCAGGGTGCTGCTGGCTGCTTTTGCTGCGTGGCTCACTGCTGGCTCATGGTCAATTTGTTGTCTTCCAGCTGGACAGCCTGGGGGTCCTTTTTTTTGCAAAGCTACTCGCCCAGCTGATCAACCCCCAGACTATCAGGGTGCATGAAGTTATTCCTCCTCTGAGAGCAGGACTTCCCTTTCCCTTTGTACTTGATGAGATTCCCACTGACCCATTTCTTCAGCTTGACAGCTCCCTCTGAACGGCAGCACAATGATCTCATGTGTCAACCATTCCTCCCAGTTTATCATCTACAAACTTGCTGAGGGTGCATTCTCTCTTGTGACCAGGTTGTTAATGAAGATGTCACAGTCTGACACAAGTATCAGCCTCTGGGGTATGCCGTCAGTGACAAGTTTCTAGCTGGGCTTAGTGTGCTGATCACAACCCTGAGCAGTTCACCCAGATTTCATTCTACCTCACTGTCTGTTTCTCTAGCCCTTCATCAGACACCCAGCACCCAAAACCTTGTGGAAGTTAAAAAAAAAAAACCATCCAATGTCCTTCCCTCATCCACTAAGTCAGTCATCTCATTTTAGGAGGTTGCCGGGTTGAGCAAGCATAACTTCATTACATTTTTCTCACCAACTCATAATATATTTTTTCAGTATTTTATTTTAGTATCTCATTGTGACCATATACAGTATTTTAAAGTCTATCATAAACACAAACATCTTGATAACTCTGAGAATGTGTCTTAAAATTGGAAGACCAACTGTCTGGACTTCAAAGCTCACTGCTGTTGTAACAGATGGCTCAGGTTGCTGTGTGTGTATACATGTTTTAAATCTTATGAATATAGCAATGTTTTAACACTTATTTTTGTTTCTCAGATGAAGAAAATGCAAGTATTGCTTTCCCCCTTTCATTCAGTTTCTAGGATGTGTAGTTTGTATGCTTCAGTAAGAAGAAACAAGGAAGGATGGTATATATTTAATATTATGTTCAATATTCATTGTAGATATTGGCTGTCTGTCCAATGTTGGACTTTATTATTGCTAATCAGAGTTGCATGGTTAACTTCTCCATAAGTCACAATGAATATTTACCCTGGAATGTGTCATTGTCCTAAGTGAGTTTATAGCTGCTGTCTCTTGCCAATAGGACATGTTTCAAGGGACATCTGTTTATCCTCAATCTGGACAGTAGAAAGTCTGAAAAAAAATGTCCTATGCTTTCCTGATCGTGCTATATATAATCTAGCCTCTTTTTTAAGCTTTCTCTTTGTTGCTATCACTGGTGCAAATTCACCAGTAGTAGTAGAGATAGGGGTACTAGTGCTGCTACAGCTGATGTCTCTTAATCTTTGTTTACTTTAGGGCTAGGTGTCTCTGTTTAAATTCCACTAGCCTGACTGTTAGTCCTGCTAACATCACTGCCATCAAATAGGAACTCACAGATGTGAAATGATCAAAACCATCAGGGTGTTGTGTAGATGAAGTAACTTAATTGATAAAAATTATATTTATAATATATATTTGTAATATGTAAAATAGATATTTCTCAGTTAAAAATATATATATTGCTGCACCCATAATAATTCTGTATATAATTTGTTTTTGTTGAAACAGTAATGCCATGTTTGGAAACATTTTAATTTTGACAGTGGAATATTTAGTATTGCTTTATCGTGCTTGTATTGTTATGATTGAAAAGTAAAGTGAATGACTGGGGAGACCCAGCTTGCTCTGAGTTATCAACAGTTGTGATAGGCATCTTGCAATGATGACCTAAAAATAATTTTGAGTCATTAACATTTATAGAAATAGCATTCTATTCAGTGTGCTCATAACACCTCACCTGAACGGAAAGATGGTTGAATATGTTAATTTTAAGCAATTTTTCCTAGTTTGGTTTCACCTTCTATTTGTATGAAGCCTCGTTTAGAATGTGACATTGCAAGTTAATTCTCCTTGGCTTGTTCAGTGTAAGTTGTCTCATGGGAGACATTGCAAAGGTAGTAGAGTTGAGTACCACACAGCTCAAAGAACTACATTTCCCTGAATTCCTCTTGAAATTTCTTTCATGTGCTGTGCTCTTCTTTTCCTGGTCCAAGTTGTTGGGAATACCATGATGTAATATGGAATAGTTGCTGGGATCATTCATTGCAATGGGTATATTGTCACTCCATCTGGCTACCATAGTCGGGGAACTGCATCTTAGGACCCTTTTGGATAAGAGGAATTCCCCATGGAAGGTTATGACGCCAGAGTGTAGCTATCTCATGTAGAAGCTACAAAAATGTTTGGCTTCTAACATTCGAAGAACAGTAGATAGCTAGGACAGATCAACTCTTTCTGGAGATGTAGGGGGGAGTTTGTTGCCACAGTAATATTGACAATAGCTGATGACCTCAGGAGAGGTAAGTTTGTGCCCTCTGTTGTCATTTGAGTATGGATATCCTTACATGCCTGCTTAAGAGCGTACTGCTCATAGGAAAGGGGTGTTAGATAAACCAAGAGCATAAATCAGAGTTCTGCAGCCATAGTGATTTGAAAGAAAAGTGATGCCTAGAAACGATGAATGCCTGTTGCAGGGAAGTTTTTCCTACCCTTCCCAGCTTGGAATATGTTTCTTAAGTGGAGCTACTATTTCTTTTAACCTGCAAAGCCTGTCTTACAATATTAGGTGTTGCTTACTTGTGCGTGCTCTCTCTTTCTCTTCCTTTCTTTCATCTACTCTCACACAAACATATTATTTATCCCTTTGAAGGATCCATGAAAAGGATACATTCATGCCCATTTATTCTGCCTTGCAGGAAAAAGCAATGAATGCATAAATGATGTTACTCTATATGCAGGCACTGTAAAGAATTGAAAAATGGCTTTTCAAGTTGAGTGCACAGGAATTTGATTGAAAAATCTGTAAGCTAAAAAAGGAATTAGCCAAAGGTGTAAAGTCTCAATTCAAACCTGAGCTTAGATTTTTTTTTTTTTTTTTTTTTAATATTTATCCGGGAAGCTTTTTTGGCTTTTTTGGGGGATGCATGCTTACAGGATCAAAACCTCAAACAGAATGATATGGGTGTGCCCACAGCACCCAGGACAAACAGGGTGGCAATGATGGCAACTCACCCACCTATGGGAAAGTTTTGAGATAGTAGGCCTTGATAATCATATTGCTACTGCTTTCAGTAATGCAAAGTTGGCGTAAGTCTACTTAAAGACACAAAACATGGGAAATGATCTAGGAACAAGTCAAAAAAAGGGTGTTGTGTCCCTTTTATTTTCCTGTATATCATATGAAAGATGTAAAAGTAGTCTTTCAGGTGTGTGTGTGTGTATGTTTTTTTTTTTGTTTTGTTTTGTTTTTTGTTTTGTTTTGTTCTTTTTAAACATAAAAATAGATTTGGGGGCAAGTGCAGTTAAAAGAACAGACTCTTATTTTTTTCAATCAGTAGGAAGGTCTTCCTGTTCACATCCAGTGATAACTGGAGGGAAAAAATATATGTAATTTCAGTAGAATTAGAAGGTAAAACTGAGCAAATGAGAAGAAATTTTTTCTTCTGGAAAAAAGTGCAGTGTCAAATGATCATCGTATTATCTCTAACTGTGAGGATGAATGCATGTTCTAGATAATAAGTGGCCAGTAAACATTTGTCCTATTCCTGAGTGTTTAGTTAACGTGTAAGCATTTGTAGTGTGTGTTTGGGCTTCTTATGCTCCTTAAGATGGCCACCAGGAATAGCTGCGAAGCATTCACCAGGATAAGACTAGGTCTGAGGGACGTTATTCATATTCAAAGTGAAAAGCAAAAAATTCCCCTAACTATTGAAACTCAAGGCTTTACAGTATGTGAGATAGGAAAGCCCTAAGACTAAGTCTTTTTGCAAGGAAAAAAAAAGAAAAAAAAAAGTGGAAGAACTCAATGTAACCAAGGACTGTGAACCCAGTTCCCAAGCCTAGTGATCTATCCTGAAGAGCAGACTGTCATTATAAGCAGCCGTGTGCAAGCTTGTTTGGGGACCTTGTATTTTGTCTTAATCCCAGCATTTTAATTCTTTTTTGTAAGCACTATCTAAGATGTGAACTTTGAACATGTTTTGCCTGATTGCTGTTGGACAGGTGTACAGATAGGGTTGAATAAATGCTGTGAAAATGTTGTAGCCACAAAATGGCTGTAGATGTCCTAATTCCAGACACTCAGCGTTATACATCAGACAGCAGCTCTGCTCAAACAGTAAAAGAACACGTCACTATATATTCCCGTCAGATTAAAAAACTAATTTGAAAAGATTAATGTATTCCATTCCTGTTAGCCTGAATCAGACACCGCTGTGCCTACAGCAGCACTGCCTCCTGATTATTGAATTTTTATGGCCTTGTAATTAATTGCAGATTCCCTGTTTTGTTCTATTTCTTTTTCTCTGACATTTTAATTTCAACAAAAAGCAGCGGTCTCCATGCAGCCTCTCTCAGGAGATCCTAATGGCCTATAAAACAAAATGACTTATAGATATGGCACCCACTTCAGTTGGCTAGCGATTGTTCGAAACCTTGCTGATCACGCGGAATTTAATTTTTTCCCTTCCTCTACTGTACTTATTTCTTGTCTATTAAATTGCAGCTCCAGTGTCCTGACTAACAAATGGATGTAACAAAGTGCCACCCTTCCGTAATACATTACTGTTGCCACATGCAAATTTTTTCTTAAAAAATTGCAGTTCATTTTATCTAATTATAAATGAATAAATGACTCCTGCACATGAATAGAATATTGTCCTTGACTCTGCATGTGAGAATTTTATGTTCTGGTAAATCACTTGGATTTATTATAAATTTAAAGAATCAAATGTGGTTTAGATTCATTTTGCATTTCCTCCCTCCTTCTCCTCCATCTCCCCAAAATACTGGAATGTGCAAAAATGATTTATTTCTGTGCTGCAGAAAGGCATGTTAGCATGACTCACCATCTCCCAGAGAAACTCCTGGAGCTACTGAAGGCTGGTAGTAGTGAATTATTGTTATTTATATTACAGTAGTGCCTCGAGATCAGAACCCCATTTTTCTGGGCACTGTACCAACACATAATAAAAGATCATCTTTGCCTGAAAGAGTTTATAATCAGATGAAAGCATCCTCAAAGGGAGGGCTGGGGTGTGGCTTGTATCTGGGAAAGGAGGAATGGGTGGTGGGGAGTGGCAGCGTCGGGGCGTAGGAAGACTGTGGGTAAGGCTGGGGCTGTGCTGGGGATGCTCTGGCCTTGGGAAGGGCAGGTGGTGTGGGAAGCAGGAATAGAAGGAACCCAGGATTGCCAGAATGCATGCCAGGAATGGTGTTTCAGGCTGCTGGAAGCGTTATTTCTGCTGTCTGCACCTTCCCTGGGTGAGGCTAGGTCGGTAGATCCTGGTCTTCCACCCTCTGGGTTATCGTAGCTGTCTTCTCACTAGCGCGTTCCTCCAGTGTGCTGCCAGAAGCTCCTGGGCAATGTCCCCTCTGCAGTGAAGTAGCTGTCAAAGTGAGGGGGTGTGAGATGGCTGCTGGAGTAGGAGGGCTGTCTGAGAGCTGCTGATGAAAAGATAGTTGCGCTTGCTGCCTTCGAACTAGCTAGTTGAAGCATTTGTAGCAGAACCACAGCAGCGCTAAGCTTGGCACTGGATGAGAAACCCGCATGGTGAAATTAGCCCCTGTACTGCTGAAGCAAGTTTGTTTTTAGATGAGTTTGTCTAGCTTGCCACAGACGCACCTGTCCTGTAACCATGCCCGAGGGTTGCGATAGGGCAGCGCTTTCTGTGCCAGGGAAAGGACTCGTGCACGCAGCCAGGCGCGGAGCGCTCTTCCCAGGCTTGGAAACTGAAGGCAAAGGCATGCGTAGGTGATGGAGGCAGAGTGACAAGAAGTCACTGATACAATTCAGCATGCATTATCTTTAAAGTACATGCTTATCTAAGTGGTAGCTCTTTGGGGGTTGGTCGATACTAACTGTACGCTCTTGGTGTTCCCACAGTGCAAGTCCCTAGATGATACAATAATAAAAATTAATGCCTTACTGGCTTGGCGCGTTGCTTGCTGCTTCTTTGAGCTTCCTACCTGCAAAATACAAGCAGTAATCTTCTCTTAGCTATTGCAAAACCATGGAGAGCCTTTCTGGTGGGGCTGGCAGTTGGATGGATTTGTAAGAACAACTATGTATGTTCAGTCATCTTTTCTTTCTCGTGTGTGGGCGTGTAAGAACAATCAAAAACCCCAACCAGAAAAACCCTAGATTTTAAAAAGACAACTAAGACATTATGGTCTTTGCAAACAGTTGTGTGATTTTTTTGCACCTGTGCTGTGCTCCATTTTCACAATCGATGTAAGATATCGATATAGCAGGTATTCTGCACATTCATCTTGCCAAAAAAGAACCCCTCATCTCACCTTCTCTGATCCTGACCAAACCTGCCTGGTCCGGTGTCCTTTACCGGGGGGTTTGGATGGACACCTGAGTGGTGGCAGGAGCCTTGGCCACCCCATTCCCCAGACTGCTGTTTGGAGCATCCTCCAAGGTGATGCAATCTTGTCATGCCTTAGAAGGATACGTTAAAGAGGTTGTCTGATCTGTCTCGGCAAGCACCCAGAAAAGCAGTTCAGTTTTAAATTTCACTGCTTGACCTAGGTTAATATCTAGTGCAAAGAGGCATTTGCTTGCTTTGAGAGCAGAGAGATGGAAGCTATTTTCATAGGACACTTAAATGGTCTCTAATCAGGGAGCTCTGGGTAATGCATTTGTGCCAGCTGAAATCTCCTTACTGTCCTCAGGCAGTTGCCTGCCTGCTGTCAGTATGGGGAGGGCAGCACACAGATTGAAGTCAGGCAGCTTTTCTTTTTCAAGCTGACATACTTAAGAGTTAAAATCTGCTCTGGTGATATCTATGAGGATGGGTTTCCTATGTGACTTCTGTCAGTTCTCCTTGTGACTGATTAATTACAGGAGGTGTTAGTGCTTGAAACTCCCAACGGAGTTTGATAGCATGCGATGGCCTCTAAGTACTCTAAATTGTAGGAGAGATCCTGGCAGCTCATTTCTGTGTGGTATTGGGGAAGGAGCTGTGTTTGGGGAGACTCTGAACTGACTGCTCTGTTACCAATACCCTGTTCAACTCTGTCTAGGTGTCTCGTTTTATCAGCCTCTAGAAAATATGATACCGTAGTTCTTGTCCATGTCATGGCTACCATAATTCACCTTTCTTTTCCTGGACCCAAAGCTTCTGTTATGGTTGCCTGTGCTTGGTCAATTGAGCCATCAGGACTGAGAGAGGGTAGCACCGGTGTCTGTGTGCGTTTACCTGCTGAAATTGTTTACAGAATGGGGTCTGGAATGGTTGGGTTAGGAGCCACTCAGTCCAAGAGGAGAAATGGCACGATGTGATGCAGGTCATCAGTGAGGCTGCATCAGATACATGATACATGAGGCTCAACACATTTTTATTTGATTTCCTAGCGCGAAAGAGACATCTAAAATACTATATGTGAACTTGTAGAGGTTCTTTTTCTATGTTGAAAAAAGCAGCCCTCAGAAGACAGCTTGCCCAGACTGGGCTACCAAGCTCAAATCAGTAGTTTAAATGAGGTACTTCTCTATTTATGTACTGCCTCCTAGCCAGAGGTGTAGAAATATTGTGGTTATGTTTGCTTCTGGCTGTTTGGATTTTAAGAAATGCTTTATCTTCTGTTGTCACTTTATCAAGCTTTGGTTCTGCTGTTTGGTACCAAGTATGTGCAGAGAAAAAGATTATAGCATCTGCAGAACAAGAAAGATACAAGGGCAGGCTGGTGGATTGGGAGCTCCCTGACTGCGGCTGCATGTGATGTTGCCAGAAGGCCTGAAGTAGGTATGTGCTGCAGAACTGAGCAGATGAAAAATGTTCCTGGATCTATAAAGCTTTCATCCCACGGTGCACTTAAACATCAGTTATTTATTTGTGCAGTTTGCAGTGGAAGTTTTAGCATACTGTGCTGTATTTAACCAGACCAGAACTAAAGGATTGCGCTGCATGGAAGACGGTATAACCTGGGGTAATACTTGTGATTGGACGAACCTAGATTCTAGTTCTGACTGCTTCAAAATTGGCTTTGTTGAGAATAGGGATTTCCTAGAATATGTGAGGAGAATTTTGAGTTCTCTTGATTTATCCTTCTGTGATTTTTTTTGCTTTGCAGAGAAGTTCAATCTCTATGTATAGTGCAAATAACAAGAATAATGGTTAGGAAATACTTTGGTGTTCTTTGATTTGGCTTTTGTTTTACCAACAGTGATTTCTCCTCCTTTTTTATTTTCTTTATTTATTTTTATTTTTAAGAGAAAAGTAATCTAAAAACTGTCATTTTAGTGGTAGATTTGGTGTATATTTTTTCTTCAGTTTCAAATAGCTCAGCTAATCTTTGCTTATGAAAGCAAGAAATCCCAGTGCTGTTTCTGCATTAAAGGTAATGGTGCAATTAAGTTCAGGTGAAAAGAAAGGTGTTAGAGAGCAGTTTTGGGGAGAGTGAGGCATAACTAGTTGCTTAGCTGTTAATATCTAGACCAAAATGTTGTCTTTAACACCAGTGGCTCCGGGTTTAGGTGTTCTTTAGAACACACGTGTCTTGTAAATCCTGTGACAAAACCAACGCTGTCCTTACAGGATGTACAAAATGCTTTTGTGCACTGAAAAACTTACAGATGTGGAAGCCTTTAGAAGATGTTTCAGTATGAACTTAATGAGAACAATGTGCTTCATCCACATGAGATGGACAAAGAGGAGAAGGAGGAACAGCTGTAGGATGGGTTTTGATGTGGATTCTCAGCTGGTGTATAACCCTACCTGAGTCATTAAGCTGTGGATCTGCTCTGGACATGAAACAGAAAGCACAGAGGGTGACACATTAAAAGACAAGGCTGTGTGGGAAGGAACAGGATGGTGGTTAAGAAGAGGATAGATGAATCAAACCTTCTGCCTTCAGTTTTATTATTTTAAAGAAAAATTGATACTAAAAAAAAAGACAGGGAAAGTTTCTGAAATATTTTCTTCCACATGCTGGAAACGAAGGATCTAAGTTCTAATCAGCTGACTTCAAAAGAAGAAATTTGCAGTTACTAGTAATAAACTAGCATATTATGTAGGTTCCTTCCAAGAAGACGTTAATTACCTATGTTGGAGGTGAACTACAAAATTAGGAACAGTATTTCAATTTACATGTCCTAGAGTTCAGAGATTCCTTAAGCTTGAGCAAGCGTTTCTTTCCTTGGAGTAAGTTATGCTGTTACTTAGAGCCACACAAAGCTAGAATAATAACTACAAAGTTATGGCTGTTAACCTGGTATAAGCAAAGCAAAGTCTGGTTCTCCTTGCAAGAGCAATTCTTTGTTTTCAGCTAACCTGACTTGCCTTTGCATCATGTTCTTGATGTGTGGACAGTTTAAACAGGGGAAGTTGCTTTTAGTTTATGGTGGGGGTTAATGAATTTGAAAAAGGCTGAATGTACTTAATTTGAGTATGTTACCATAACACTTTATATAGACCCTTTCATCTGTCTGATTTTATTTCTGTGTAGATTCTGGATGGTGTTATTTTTCCTAGTGTAAAGGGTATGCAAGTAAATTTCAAAAGATAAATGAGCCTTTGCACTCCAATATAATTTCTCTACAATCCTATGTCTTATTTATATGTTCAAAAAATAGACAAAATGGTGATGTTTTGGCTTGCAGAGCCTTCAGAGTGTATAAATAACATGTATTATTGCATATAAATTATGTTGGAGTGCAGATGCTCATTCATCTTTTGAAATTTATCTGCATAGTTTAGTGTTTCCATCCACAAATGCTCGAAACCAATCTGGCACCCAGAGAAAGCGATATGTCTCCATGCCAAACAAATGGCACCAAGGGAAATGTCCCTCAAGGAGGTGATGGGAATAAATCACACCACACCCAGAAATATGAATTTGTCCAATCAAAGGGACTAAGTGTTGATCCTCTTGCTATTGCAATATACCCGTCTTCCTAGGCTGTTGACTTTACCAACACTGTAGCAGCTGGAGCCACGAGGGATTAGAAAAGTGGGAGGGCCAAATCTGGAAATAAGCTTTTGTGCAGCATGAGAAGTTTGGAGATCAGCGAAGAAGCAAACATAACTGCAGGGCTATTGCAGCCACCTATTACTTCATTATTTGGGTAGAGGAGGAATATGATGTGCCTTACCTTCTCATTCTTGTTTCTTCATCTCTCTGCACCACCTACTTTTATCCATCAGAATTCCTTTAGTCAGAATATGCAAGAACCTTTTATATTCCCTGGTGGCTGGAGTGGTGCAGATTTGGAAACGACCCTTGGGTAGATTCTGCCACTTGTGTATAATTCAGGCTTGCCGATCTCGTGATAGGAATTGAAGACCTGCAAAAAGCAGAGTGAATGCTGCTTGTGACAGCTTTGTGGTGCCCAAATGTAGAAAGAACACTTGTGAATGCTGTGCACAGGAGGGATGGGAGGCTCAGTGGGAAATAAGAGGGTGGACGCAGGAAAAGCAGGCAGTTGGGTGGCTTTGCTTCTCTTGATGGTGAGGGTCTCCTGGTATATACAAACCTCAGGAAAGGCAAATTCTGTTCTGGTCTTATCAGATTTGGTGGAGCACACCTACAGTGATCTGATTTCCAACGGGAACAGAATGAAACAGACATTTGGTGTGGAAACTGGGAAAACTCAGAGCAAGCGGGTTCATACATCCTCCTCTCCACTCAGATACTGCCTTCACTTTTCACTCTACACAGGCTCCTTCAGAATCGTGTTCTGCACCCACTGAGGTGGAGCATTGGACCTGTTTGAAACACACTGTTTTCCAGAGCTCCTCCTGCTGTTTGTGGCTTTAATCTGTGGGCTCGCTATTTTTAATTCAGGAGCAGAGGGAAGCTCAGAATGGCTGTGGGATTCCCAAAAGAGCCTCACACTCAAAGTACTGTCTTTAGGCACTTAACTGCTCTTAAAAGTATGGTTCAGTGAGTTTCCAAGGTCACATAGCTTATACATGATGGGGGATAAAACTGAGGTCTTCACTTCCAGCCTTAGTGTTTTCTAACCCATAGAAGATACTGCTTCATGATTTCTGCTGTCTTTACTTTGACATTCCATCAATACCAGTTATCCAAAACCCCCACACAAGATAGAATAATAAAACTTCTCAAGAAATGTATCTCCCCAAGTAAAACCTGTGGACTGTGTGGTCTATCTTGTTTTTAAATACTTTAAATACGGACATGAGTGTTTTATTGATTCTTACTCTCTCCCCAGTACACTGCTCTATTAATAACAAATGCAACAACGTTATATATACTCAGAACACCATTGTGTTAGCATAAGAACAGCAATAAATTGCCATCCTTTGTGTGTAAGTGAAAATCCCTAATAGCACGTTCTGCAATTTGCCCCCACTAAGAACAGACAAGAATCATAAAAAGGTGCTGCTGTGACTAACCACAGGATAATTTCGTTTTGCTGTTTGAGGAGCCAGTCTTTGAAGAGGTCCCTAAAGAGATTCTGCTTGGCTTAGAGTAACCTAAAGAACTGCTGCAGTTAGCACTGCACCCTGCATGTGCTGTTAGTGAACAGAGTAGGAACCAGCAGTTTAGGACTAAGTTAAGATCCCTTCTAACCCAAACCATTCTGTGATTACACTACTTTCACTCATGTCTGAAGTATGGCATTTCAGCTTGGATGCATATAGTGGATTCATCTAGACAGAGCAGTGTAAGAGCTGAACCAAACACAGGGGCTGTGTTTTTCAAGTGTCTCAGTCTCTCATTCCCTGGGATACCCGCTGACAGAGTGGGTGTGATGTGGAGACTGTAGCCTCTGACTGTGATTATCCTGATGTTTCTGGAATACCTCCATTTGTACCCACTGTTTTCTGAGGTTTGTGTTAACTTTGAAGTTGTCAGTTGTTATTAGTATACTCTGGTTTTCATCATGTATGAAAGTACCTTGACTTATGTTGGAGATGCCGAGGGATGTGAGGGATGGCCAATACAGAAGTTTTTTTTTGTTTGTCGTTTGTTTTTTAAGAGTTAAATTACTTGAACTTGTTTAATTCCTCTTGAACAGCTGGCACTGGAATGATAGCAGTATTAGGAATTGGTGGCCTAGAATCTGGGATGCTTAGTTTCCATTTACTCTGAATTTATCCTTCTCAGTGGTGTACACATGCATTGTCTATCAAGATGTGGTCCCAGCAAGAAGAGATTTTGGGGCCTTTGGTGTTCTTTACTAGTGGATTAGACCCCCTTTATATTCTTTAGGTTAATTTCCGTTTTATAGGAAACAAAAAGCTGTTGATTAGAAGTAGTGTAAAGGGATAGTAATACCACACCTTCAAACCAAGTCATGCAGTTGTTATGTTTCCATTGTACTTAAAAGCACTTGAGATGCCCAGTGAAATTTCGCAGTCATTTGTCATGGTGCTGGTACTAATAGAACAGCTTCAGTACAAAACTGGAAACAGATCCTTTCTGAGGTCTTCTGAATAAGTATTCAGATAGCAGGAGCAGGGAAGCAATTTGCTGTATTTTCTGGGTTTACTAAACAAGTGGAACAGATAGACTTGTGAGCTGTGCTTTAACCAATGAGAAGTTGTACCAAATGAGTCAAGGAAGGGCTTTATTACTACTGTGCTGGCAATAGCACTCTATGTACTTAAAGTTATGTGAGTGGAAACCTAATTCCCATGGGGAAGAAATGTACTCTAAACTATAGTGTGTACTTGAATTGCTGTTGTATAAAAATGTTGCACTAGGATTATAGGAGCTAAAGATCCCTTGTGCCGGGAATGAAACCCAAGAGGAAATACATAAATACAAATAATCCCAGCTGCAAGCATACTATTTAAATGGAAATCCGGGTTTAGTTTTATTTTGCGTCTTACTGACCACAATTACTACTGTGGTAGTTTCTACAGCTTAAACAGTTACATTTTTGTTACAACACACATTAGTCGTTAGTATAAGGTTCTTAAAGGGCCATACAATTTTATTTTTGAATACGTAATGTACTAGTAAACTGATAATTCTGTTAAGCCAATTTCTTTCAGAAGAGTGATAAATTAAAGCAGTATTTGACTCAAATTCTTACTGATGACATTACGTGAACAAGAAAGCACTTAGCTAAAGATGAAACTATTACATGGTCGTTTTTAGGAGCTACCATAGTAGAGGTTGCAAATATGAACAGACTGTAATGTGGAAACGTTGCAGGACATGCTTAACATACACCACCAATGTTTGGTATGATACCATGCTGGGTATTTCATGGATGCTTTAGTTTTGAGACTTCATGCCCCTCTTCTTATAAGCTTGTCTTCCCAACTCATCAAATTTTTCAAAAGAAACTTGTCAATCTGGGGTGTTAGAACCTAGCTGGGCACACCTTAAGGTGCAGTCCTTTAGTGCATGCAGTATAAGGCTTTTAAAACTAGTTTAAGATTCACCGTTGTCTTTCTAGGAACTACCTACTCCTAATCCAGTAAAGTGTGAAAACGGATCACTAGTCAAAATGAACCTGTTTCAAAACTTCAGTCACTTTTTTTGTGTTTTGAAAATGAAAGTATGTGAGACCAAAATTCATCAGTGACACAAAAATTGTAGGTTTTTCTGGATATGTTATCAACCAAGTAATATGGATGATAGCTAAGGGCAAGTCTCACATCCCTACTTCTATATGTCAGTTGCAAATGTAAGCTTGGCAGTGGATAGAAAAAGGGAAACCAGGTGTGAAATGACTAGAGGCATTGATTCACATTTGTAAAATATTGGCTACCCATAAATAACTTCTGCATATGTGAATGCAAAATACAAGATTTTGAAGAAGAGGTAAGAATGTTTTCAATTGTAGCTAAAAAACAAAACAAAACAAAAAAACAGTCTTTTCTTCCCTTTCTCTTCTCAACCCTTCTTAGGGTTTTCATTGGGCTCTTTTTAGAACCACCGTCTTTTCAAACTTTTACCAAGTGGACTTGCAACCACTATGTGATTCCTAACTTGTTGTATTATGTTGATGGTGTTCTGCTGTCCTGGTAAAGCTAGGGTACGTCTTTTCCATTGACATACTTTGAACATGGTTAGAGATGACAATATTGCATACAAAGGTCCATTCCATGTGCAATCCCAGCAGGAGGAAATGCACTGTATGCTACTCTGTACGGCAGTCGTGTGATTCTCTTTATGTAGAGCAGACTGTATCCAGACTGGTGTAACTGGCATTAGTGGTCCTGTACTCAAATGGAGTGGGAATAGAAGTTGGTCTGTGCATTTATTTATTCTTCAGGCTAAAAGAGAATTAGGAGATATGCTGCCTTTTCACTGTTTCAAGTTGTTATCTAACAAGATTTTGTTGTAGTCATTGTGTAACTAGTACTGAAGTGTGAGAGAAGGTTTCATCATTTGGGTATTGCCAGAGGTAGGGGAGAGCTTCCGAATTGGATCTCCACATGCCATTCATGGGACTGTACTGCACTGCTATCATTAGTAAGCTCACCATCTTCTTTCTCTTCTCTTTACCTCCTGTTTTCTGTCATCTCTTTGATAACTTGAGCCTTTTATGCTTCCCGATAGAGGAAGTCTTTTATCTCCTTGCATTTCCAACAGTGGAAGAGAAAGTGGATTGCTGGCACACTGACTGTGCAGTCTTTCACATCCTGGTTTATAGCATACCTTTTGTCAATTCAGTAGTTCTTGATTCTGTACCTGGGCAGACTCATCATTCATTTTGCACTGGTGATTGAGATGAGATAGTCTTTTGGGGTACGGCAATTCTGTCAAAGGATCTGTAGTAAATGGCCTTGGATTATCAGTCTTAAATTTGTTCTTATCAAACTACTAGTGTGTGTTGGTGATAGTTGCTGATGATTTTGACAAGCTAGCATTCATGGCTATTCAGGCTGCTTTTAAGCACCCTGGAAAAGCAATAAAATGTATATTTTTACCTTGCCTACTCTAATTTGAATATCACTGCAAAATGTATATTGCAGTAAACTTTAGGCTATCAGATACTCATTGCACTGTTAAAGCCCTCTGGGTGAGTACAAGAAATAGCAAGAGAAAAAATTGAAGCCTAGCAATAATATGTGACAATAGTTATGATGACTTTGCAATATAAATACTTTGCTCTTTTAAGGACCCATAAATTGCAACAAGATAATGACCATATAGTCTCGTAACTCGTCTTTTGCACAGTTCAGATTGAAGGCCACGCAAAAAAAGCAGCACAGGATTAAAGCCAAAATACTGTTTTTAAAAAATTATCCTTCTCAAGTTTGCCTGAATCTATATTCTATTAATTTAACCATCCTAAAATGTTTTGTGATATGCGCCATGCTTCTAAACTGTGTAAAGGGAGATGCTCCCCCAGGCTTTCATGGAAATTATGTTTATAGTACATGCTCCTGTTTTCTTCTCATTCCCTTAAGCAGAAAGGTCCTCACTGGTACATTTTCACTGGCAAAAATGTATACATCATTTAAGTCATTACAGGTCGACTGCTCATTTGTTACAATAAACTATATCATCCTTGCTAGGAGGCCGAAGAGAGCCTGTAGCCATGAATATACATCTTCCTAGGGTAACTCAATTCAAAGCAGCAGCATGCCATGGTAAAGTATTACTTAATTTATACTGCTAATGTTTAACATTGATTCTGTGTGGGAAAATAAAGCCCAACGTATTTTGAGAACCTACATCATTAAGGTTTAATAATTTAGACCTAGTTAATGTGATAATGAATTTACTGACAACTAAAGTGCAGTTTCAGTACTTACATTTCTAGAAATACTGACTCTGAAACTAGGTTTTCTAGGCAGAAAATGTATATTATAGGATTGTTTGTGTAATTTACCCGTCCTCACCCTCTTAAAACACAGTGAAAAATATATCTTTAGGTATGTTTACCAACTAGTGCAATGTGATGCTTCTTTCACTCCATACATCTGGTGAGCTATATGGTTACTAATATGGTTTAATAGGGTATTTGTGTTTCAAAAACCTTCTTAATTGATGGAAGCTGCTTCATATTTTAAAAATATAGTGAAAAGCAAGCCTTTGCTGTCCCAAGTACAGCATTCAGCTGTGGCGAACTCAGTATATCAGAAGGAGCCAGCTTGCTCTGTTACGTATTTTCTTCCTCTCCTGCCACCTTGTCCCACTCAGGGTTGCTGTTACAATTATTGTGTTAGCCTGTACCACTGCAGAACCTATTTGACAAATGATGTGTAGGTCATTTCCAAAGCTCTAAGAGGGGGAGGGGTTATTTATTTTTTAAATCCGACATAGCGTAGTCCTTCTACCTCCCTCTGACCTTCCTATGTCACTGCTCAGGCTGCAGCCATCTTCTACTGCCCCTGTGGGTGTCTTATATCAATCAGGCTCCTTTTCAAATGGCTAAAATAATGGGTGTCCTCCACGCGTCCGAATGTGTCAAGGCTTCTGCAATATAACTTGAAGCAGGAGTCAGGGGCACTCTGCACCTTGTGGGAGGTACTAACTCAGCAGCTTGCTGGATTTGGCCTTGTTGCAGCATGTTTCCGAATAGCCTTTGTGTAGCCTCCTTATTTGTTGTGTACAATACTGCTGTTTGAAAACCCAAGGGGAGCTGGAAGTTCTGTAGCAGGACTTTCCCAAACTTTCCTGCCCCCCATTCTGCTACAAGTGGCAGCAGTGGGTGTGTTGGGTTGGGGTGTGTGTGTGAGGGGATTGTTGCTGTTTCAGGCTTCAGTGAGTCTTGGTTCTGTGATGGTCCGTCACCTACTTTGAGGTTTATAGCTCCTTATAGCTCAAAAACCACTATTGTCTGTTACTGTGAACTGATGGCTGTTGCCTGACAATGTCTTGGATCGGATTAGAGAGAGCAAGCCCTGACGCCAGGTTCACATAGAGGCACTTGTAATCCTCAGTGCTACTAAGAGAATTCAGCTTCCAAAGCCAAAGAATTTCCAGGTGCTTAAGAAAAAAAAAAAAAAAAAAAAAAGGCATTTATGTTTTTCTGAGATGCACAGACCGGACATTGGATTAGGGAGACATCTGAGTGTTCCAGTACTGTCCAGGAGAGGGCAGTTCACCTTTATACTCAATGGACAATTATTCTCATTTCCTTAAATTATTACTACTATTTTAAGCAGTGTGGCTAGTTGATCCAAATTAGGAAACGTTCACGTAGTTTCCTTGCACAGTTCTGCATTTCTTCAGAGAGATTCCTGACTTTTGTTTTGAAGTAAGAGGTATCACAGATGTGTGGGTTATAGGCTGTACAGTTGTTTCCCTGGTTCTTCTTTTGATCTCAGCCCTGAACAAGTTAATTCATCTCATGACATATATATTTCATCACCATTTTCTTTTCATGCCTTGTGTAACTGCTGTATTAAGGCTTTCAGCTCTTGGCTAGAACGCTGTCCCAGCGCATGTTTAGCTTGATGGGTTTTGGTTCTTAGTTCTTACAGCAATATAAGTAATAAAAATAAAAGTTGAAAATAGAATCTTAGTCTTGCAAGAAAAAAGAAAAAGAAAAAAAAAAAAAAAAAAGCCTGTTCACAGGAAACTTCTGTCCTTAACTTGTGGGATGAGAGGATCCATCCAAACATGTAGATCAAGCATAGGGCAAGCATTACCCAAGCTGAAACTCTCTGTTGCATGGCTCACCTGTAATTTGTGCTAAAACACCAGCTAACTGTATGTGAGCTCTGCTATCTGTACTTGGCTATTAGAGAATGAAATGCCATTATGGGAAGCAGATTTTTAATGCTGCTATGTGCCTATCAATAAATTAGTGTATCTGTCGTAATTTCCTGAACGACTGTACTTTAGCAGACGGTGCTGTCGCTTCCATTTAAGGTGGATCAGTGCTGTCTTGGCAGCCTGGAAAAAAGCCATTTTCCTAACTAAATGCTATATGCTTTTCTGTCACCCAGGTTGTGCAAAGTATTGCTTGTGCAGTGTTGTTCTGATCACTTAGGTTCTCTATCCAGCTTTTTGCTTCATGCAACCTCTTTCCACCCTGTAGAATTTTTCTTCCCTCTTAGATTGTTGTAATTCCCTTCCTCACCCCATGCTATTATGAGTTTTAGTTTCTATTTAAATCTAAAGTTTCTTAGAGCTTTTATTTCTGTCTTTTGTCTCTCCCTGTTCCTATTCCCTTTGTAATGCTGTTTCTTAATAAGTCTAATATGTGCCTAGCATCAACATAATGTAGGGGAGATACCCTTGTGACTTAAACTGCCTGCAGTGTGTGCCATAGCAATAGTTTCCCTGCTAGGAGCTAGTGATGCAGGTAAGTCTTTTGTCCGTATTAGCTTGCAAAGCTTTTTGACTTCCATTCCCAAATCTTATTATATGTAATTAATACCTATTTTCTCTTTGTTTCTTTTCCCAACACAAACTCAGCAATTTTGGTGTGTCAGTTGTCCATAAGAAGCATTTTCACAAACCCAAAAGTCAAAATGAACTTGGAGCTGTCTAGAAGCAGGGGTGGATGAGTGTTTTTGAATTTCCTCGGTACAGTTAAAAAGGTTACTCCTTAACCCAGTGTATAAAATTTGTTATACAATGGGAATTGCCACATGTCTAGCCCTGAGTTGCACTCGCTCATGATCTGGTTGTTACTACAGAATGTTAGGCTATCAATGCTGTTGGATAAAGAATAGCAAAACTTTTCCTTTTGGATGCTTGCTCTCTGTAGGATGGGACTCCTTACTGATATTTAGATCCCTGAGTTGCATAGTCTGTTTCAGAAGTTGACAACCAAATTCATGTCTCATCTTCTGTTACTGTATAGTGGAAGCCACTCCTCTGAACGCAAGGCAAATCGCCTTTGGAAGTGGGCTAGTGTGGGAGAATGGAGCTGTCAGGTTTCTTAGTGGCTACAGAGACTGTACCAGATGTTGCTGATGTGGGGCTAAATGAATTTTACCTTTTTGCAGCATTTGCTTCCTGATGCTGCTGGCAGCTGCTTTGTGACTAGTTAAAAAGTGAGCCTGAGACATCTTGCTAGAACAGATCAGGTATCGTTACCACGTACAGTATTTCAAAAGGAGAGGAATCATACATTTATTTCAGCTAATCTTATACATGAGATGAATGTGCTTTTCATAATGTTACACAATGTAACCATAATAACAGAGCCAAGATGGTAAATTCATTTTAATTCCACAAAATTCATAATTGGTGACATCGCCAGTGGGAGCAATTGATCTCTGCTTTCCATTTGTTCTTGACTGTTTCCACTTCAGTGAATTAAAAGAATTGGGCTGTTGGGACCCCACCCTCTGCATGTTCATACAGCATATTATGCAAGAGCAATCGCCTTCAGAAAATTGCTTGTAATAGACAATGCCTGCGTTAAATAAAAAAGGCAATAGTCCCTGGCCTGACTCAGTATATTAATCCTTTTCAGGTTTTTATTATATGTGATGGCTTTCAGTTCTGTGGTAGAGCTAAGGAACAGGTGTAATTCAGTGTAGTTAAATTGCATTATTTGAAATTAACGAGTTCTGTGTTTATTCTTGTAAATTAATACAGTTTCTAATAAATCAAGAGAACGTGCACTTGTGTGTTTGCCTGCATATTACCTCAGTGGGGATAATTAACATCTTCTGACAGTAAAGTCATATGTCAGATCTGAGATCTCATTGCCAGCCTAGTGCAAATGATGTTGCTAGTGACCTATACCGTGACCTTATTGATGCAGTACAAGTTCACTCATTCAAGATGTTCAAATCAGTCTCATCACTTAACAGTCCTCCTTCTTCTGTAGGGAAGGAATAATATTAATGCATCTGAAGTAAAACAAACCTCAAGGGTAGTTAATAGCATAGACGTTAGCATAATACCTTTTGAAGTGTATAATAATTACTGTCCTGCTGCTTTTTCTTAATGTTGTCTTTTTCCATTAAAAGAAACTCATGTGAGTACCCAAACTGAACGTGGTCATGCAATTTTTGAATTTTTACAATTGTTAGGGCTAGGTTAAATTACTTGCATCTGAAGAAATTAATTCATATTTAAGGTGTATTTCCAGTAATACTCACTATCACAGGTTTCTTGTGCCTGACTCCTTCCTCCTCAAGGAGTGTCACTACATTTGTTTTTCAAATCTCAAGCATTCAGCTAACTATCTTGCCAAGAAGAAGTGCAAGGTTGCACAACCTCTGGGTCAAAGACAAAAGAGGGGAAAGTATTCTGTCATGGCTTTCCCATTGTTCTCTTGTTTTTGTTAGGACTAGAGATCTTACTGAATAGATGAAACACTAAAATTTTTCTTTGATAGAAGAGAGCCTGTAGAATTCATTATACAAATTTTTGGTCATCCAGCTCATAGTCTGACCATTGATGACTCTTAATTCGATGCCAGACTTGGATGGCTTGCCGTGGTTGGTAACAGGATAAGGAATCTTTCCTCTTTACATAAGAGTTTAACAGGTGAGTGCATTGAGGGTGCTTTGGGCTCCTCATACATGAGGAGGTTGTACACAAGTGCGGGTAGTAGGGTTCTGTTTAGAGGCTGAACTTGGAGATGAAGTGGTCCAAAACTAACAGAAATTGGATGTTTTCAGGTCTTGGGGGTGGGTGGAGTTTGAAAGTATCTTGGGTAGTATTAAGCAGAGTAATTAAGAATTCACTGAACAAGACTCTGGCTAAGTGCACATCTCTAGATGTAAACAAAAGAGCCTCTGACTGGTTGGCAGGAGTGCTATGCAGTTGACTGTGTACTTGGGTCTCCTGCTGCTTAAAGCCACTTTTGACAAGGCTAACGTGTAATAATAATAACATGTAATGTTATGTCTTATGCAGCACTTGCTGCCCAAGAAATTACCTTGTTTTAGTGTCAGATATTTTATCTTCTTTTTCTTACTCATTGATTATTTTTTTTTAAACTATTAAGTTGTAAGGAAAATCTAGTGATCGGCCCAAGTGCTCTTGATGTACCAGTGCCAGCCAGTTTGCATGGGATTCATTCCATTGCCTCTATACTTCTGCTTGCAGGAACTATTACTTAAATAATCATCAAGTATTGCTTTATGCAGTTTAATGGAAGTAGGGAAATTCTGGTCTCAGTTCAACCAGATGAAGTCTAGGGCAGTTTTACTGAAACCTGTAAATTTGAGCTTCATTCTCTGTTGTACAGCTGAGATCTGAGTTTTTGCAATATATTTATATTTACATCATAATTTCTTAAGGATCTGCAATCTGTCTCTTCTTCTGTTTGTGAATGGAAACTGGATTTTCATTTTAAACTAGCTCTTTCATTCATTTTCTGCTTTCCCTTTGTAAAGTCTTTTAAGAAGTAGTGTTGGCACACTCGTTACCATGGACATCCATGGGTTTGGTTTCTCTGTTTCTTTTTAAAGGCTTAATTTGTTTCTTCACATAAACAAATAAAATCTGTTGGGTATCATCAGCTGTGCCCTACAAGCACCAGGCTACAATTAAATCATGATCAAATATTCTAAAGCAGGTGGATTGTGGCCTGGATCCTTAGAAGTGCAAGTCTGCCAGCTTTCATCTTTCAGGACTCCTTCCAGCTATTTTGGGGATGCAGAAATAATTGCAAAGGCTTTTTACAGAGCCCTATCCTTTTTAGAGACCATCTTTTAAAGGTACCTCTGAATATCTTTTGATAAAGCCTAAGTTCCACAGTAACTCTTTGGCTGATGTCTTGACACACAGACAGTGCTGTCCTTTGTACTTGCAGTCCTCCTGCTCCAAGAAAAAGTGCCGCTCTTCAATGGGAAAGCGTATAGCAGCGTGGACTTGTTTGTTTTGGAAATCAGAAATAAGGTTTCCTGCTGTTGGGCTTGAGTAGTTTTATCTTGAAATAGTGGGTTATTTATTTTTTAACCTTCATACCGTGTTTGCGAATCATCAGATTTTTGTCGGTTTCTTGGATTGTTAAAATTGGCCCTTGAATGATTAAGGTTCCCAAGTGGAAGTCCTACTGATGTGAATTGTGTCCTTCAATGGTCCCACCTGGGTTGTTCTTTTGAAGCAGGCCCAAAGTATTTTATTCAAAGCCAGATGACAGTCACTAGCTAAGCATAAAACAGAGCCCAAGCACTGTGATTCATAATTGTCCTCTGCTTCTCTTTTTACCCAGAACATGACTGTTAGGTATAATTCCCCTTTGCTTCCTCATAACAACTTCATCACCTCTAGTGTTCTTGTTTTACTCACTGGGAAATAACACGGCAGGAGAAATCGCCACTCGTTCCCCTTCTCCCCCCTTCTCCCCCCTTCTCCTTACGGATTTCACAGCATTTTCTCTACTTCTCAACGTGTGAAAATGAAGCGCCTGATGTTTTCACAAGAGGTTTTGTTTGAATGTTTCTCTTTCTAGGCTCTTCAGCTAGTGTGTTCTTTGCAAACCTTACCCGCCTTCCAGGCGGAGTCTGTTTAAGAGTGAAGAACTAGCATTTCCTAGCTGGAAAAGACAACGTCTGTAGTTTCAATTAAAGGAATTACTGGGATTAGGAAGACAAAGGACCTCTTCTGAAATCAGCTTTAGCGGCATTTATGAGGATCAAGTGATCACTTCAAGTTTCTCATTCTTTTCTAGCTGGCTGCCTCTCATGCTCTGAAAATGTACTGTTTGTACTGAGACTGGAAAAATATTGTCAGGCTCTAGATGGCTGATGAAATGAATCTGATTGACCATATAGTTGGGGAAATTTATATACGCCTGTTACCCTTTGCAGCTGCATACAGTGGTATTCTTGGAGTTTATGGCTTTTAAATTAACTATTATTATTTTTAAAGGAAATTTAATACAGGGGAATAACTTTGATTGTAGAGCCAAGGCAACTCTTTCAGTACCTGCATCTTTTTGCAGTAACAGCTCTTTTTATTCAGATTAGCAGAGTCAGCATCATTCCAGTAGATACCAAATTAAAGTGAGTCTACTTAGCACAGGGGACTTGGAAAGCCAGTTTCTTGGTAAGATTGGCTCACATCCTTTGTCTGCTAGGAAGCTCCAGTGCTTACCTGCCTCTTGCACATGCTCATCTCTTCAGTGCCATGTTGTCTAATCCTCCTAAAAGCAAGTTGGATAGAACTGATTTAAGACTAGGAGGAGATAGGTCTGCTCAGGCTTGCAGCCTTGATGAGACTCAGCTTGCATTTACAAGTGTGTCAGAATATTAAATGAGCAACAGCAAAAAAGGCCACTGCATTGGTCATCGCTACAGGGCGATCTTATATTGAGCAAGTAGTCTGACAGAGCAGGTTCTACCCATTCTTTAATGCAGTTTAAGGTGATGCTACGTCCATCTGCCTGCCCCACTCCACTGCATCAGGGCTCTTGCCACCACAGCTGTTCTGGCAGGCTGTCACTTTTAGCCATTTCGTCTGGCAGTTGGTATCGCTGAATTAGCCACCAACTGCAGTATCTTTTGGGCTAAGGTAGTAGACGGTAACAGGTTTGGCTGAGGTGTGTGTGTCATCCTCAGCTGTTTTGGTGTCAAGACGTGTGCCACACTCACCGCTACTAGTGCTGTGATGTATTTGTGCAGGATGGTTGCACCTCTCACTGGCTTACCAAGGACTGGGCTACAATGCCTGCTGTTGCTGCTTTCCTTCTAGGGGGAGAAAGTGTCTGCTGTCTGTAAGTTTACATACTATTAAAATTGTTTCTTTCCCTGACAGAAAATAGCGGTCAGAGAATCTTTCCTTTTTTGATTTTAGATTTTTTTCTTTCATGATTTCTACTGTAATGTATAACCATGAGCACCAGTAGAGCAAACAGGATTCCTGTCTGTCTTGGTAAGCCAGCATTAAGTTATTAAGAGTAACTGTTCATGCAAACAATGCCTTAATCTAAGGTATCTCCTAATGGAACATGTTTAAAAGCAGAAAAAGGCAGGATTTGTTAGCAGCTAGGAAATACTAAAGCTTTCAGGAAAGAGCATGCGTGCATGCTCCCTGTGCATATACTTAATGTTTTGCAAACAGGAGATGTCCTCATTCCCGAATTAATAGTCGTATGTGTGATTACCAAAAAAAAAAAAAAAGTGCAAGGGTAAAAATACCTTTGTTTTTCAAAGTGATTTTTGCAACCTCAGGACCTCTTAAGCTGCAGGTTGATGGATCTTAACTTTGTGACACTTAGCGTGGCACTCCCAGGGAGATGTGTTGTGTAATGCTTTAATCATTAATTGCCATCATTCATCATGCAGCCCTCCTTTTAATGTCCATTAGCATCATATGCCACTCATGAATGCTTGTAAGTGTATAAATGTGCTGGTAATCCTGCTAAGTAGGTTTACATTAACTGTAAATTATCTTCTTGACCAGTTGGTTGGCCTTCCTGGCTGGTGGAGTTGTCTTATTTGCAGCATTAGCAATGAGTTTGGGAAATGAGATACGTAGAAAATATGTGCAGGTCTGTCTTAAAAGCTAGGACCGGCTGGTGCCTGGGGATATGTTGTGAAGTGTTAGCTCAGTTGTGCCAGCATGCGTCAACATCTTTTCGAGGCCAAACCCTACACACAGTCTGTGATCCACATGGCAACGATCTTGTAGAGATCACCTAACACTTACCAGCTCCACTTACTTTAAGCCAGTCCATTTAACATCCCACAACTGTTTAAAAAAAATCAAAACAAATTCAGACAGGCGGTTGGGGGTGGTGGTGGTGGAGGGAGGGAAGAGGGAAACAAATGAAAATAGGTAAATGCAAACAAGCAGGAGGGACATTTGTGCACAGCGGCTTCTGAAAGCCGAGCAAGTTGTGTGCATGTGCCTGTTCCTTAGTTCCATGATTTTCCTCTTATGAGCATTACGTGGGCACACTCTGTTTCCAGGAACATAATGTGCCTTTGGTGGGAACAACATTGTTCTGTATTGTTGCATTAATGATTCATGTGAAACATGCAAATCAAAATATAACACTTGACTACATCCCATTAGGGAGCGGTAGAAAAACCCGTGACAGAAACAAATGCAGAAGGATCAATTTGTTGCATACATGAAACATTTAGCGTGAAACGTTGGTCATTTCTTGCTGACAATCAGATCTTTCTCTTGAATTGCCACCAATGAGTTTTTTGTCTTCCACACAGTTCAAAACCGGGCAGCCTTAAAGCATCTCCCAGCATACACAGAAGTACTTGCACATGGCGGAAATTCTGCAAGTTGCGTTTTGCTGGTAGGAACTGGATTTGACAGCTCACTAAGCAGCAGAATGTTTTCAGTGCTGTCCTTACTGTACTGTCTCTGCTGGTTAAATGGAGTTTATTCACTCCAGGATGCGTTGTGGGATGAAGCTAGTCGCCAAAGGCTAGGTCCTCATTTCTCATATGAGCACAGAAGGAATTCACAAGAGGTAATTTTTACAATGCAATGTATTTTACTGACCACACATGAGCCATGGAAATCTCTGGGTTTTTTGTTTCTATTAGAATTACACGTTTTTGGTAACGACCTGCTAGTGTAAGGCTAGATTTTCACCCAACTATAGTGCAGCAGCAACGTTCACGTGACAGAATCCCTGGAAGACAAGCTGGTGTGTTGACACAAATACAAGTATTTCAGCACCTTGGTATTTCATTTGCATCAGGTTATACATGAAGCTTCACTAACAGGCTGCATCTCTTAGCAAGTGTCAAATCCTGGTCATGTTGAAGCTAGGTTGAGGTGTCTGGTGTGCTCTATTTAGTCTGCAACTTTGCAGGACTTCTGTTGACTTCACTTGGAGGAACTGGGTAAGAGCAAGGGCTCTCTTAAATGAGGCCTGAGAGTTTATTTGAAATACAGAGGTGGCAATGGTTAGGTCCTCATTTCTTAGCAAAGTTCTTTGGAAAAGTAGAGGTTATTTTTCACATGGATAACACGAGAAGCAGGGTTGTTCATGTGCAACTTTGGGGCAACTGTACCATGGCCTGTCTGAAAGAAATTTCCTTGCCCGGGTGAGCTCCTGGGAGTTTTGAAGTCCAAACTCCCCCATAGTTTCTGTGCTTTTTGACAATCCCATTAGTGTAGCTGAGTGCTGGGGAAGGGAGAGAACTGCTCTTTCATCAGGAGCAGGAGGAAGGTTGTGCAAAATGGCCACTGCAAGAGCAGAAATCAAATCTGTTTCATTGATGTTGTGACTATCATTAAATTTGTGTGTGTGTGTGTGTGTGGAGAATGACAGTTTTTATCTGGGCTGAGGAACAGCAACTGCTGTCTTCACGGGAGGCAGCAATTCTACTCTGAGGTAGAACTGCGAAATTTGTTGTTTTCAGCACATGTGGGACACAGGAAAAGACACGCTCTTCCCTATCAGCTTTGTTAGTGCTGAGATTTCTGTCACTTGTCATGGTACATCCCTACTGTTGCAGATGCTCCGTCTGTCACGTCCTCATATCCAGAACGCTGAATCTGGAGCTGTAGCAGATGTGGCCGTGGCAAAGTGCTTTATTTTCTTTTTCCTCCTCTCAGATAACTGTGCAGACTGGTGAGCTAATGGTCTTCCCACCCACCACTACCACATACGATACAAATCCGCTGCCTGCCTTGTGTCTGGTAGCCATGCTTCAGCCAGCCTAGTGAAGGAATCACTTCCCTTGCTGCAGGTTACAGAGACTTCCAGTTCAAACCTGCAGTGCCGAGGAGTCCGAACCATTTCCCAAGTGTCATGTTAATTAGTCTTCTAAGCCAGGGATAGAAAGGTCCAATAATGAATTATGTTGCTATCCAAATTCTAGTTTTCCAGTTGAAAGCCTAAGTGGGAGCATGGGATCGGGTCAGCAATTACCTTAGGAAAGGAAAAGAACGCGGAGTGTTCAACAGATGTCCTGGCTATCCCCTGCAGGGAGAGAGCAATCCTTCCGCTGCTCTTTAACAGACGCTGGCTATTTGTTCATGCTTCTCTGGGGGCTTATTTAGTGGTTCTGGAAATATTTTAAAAGACATTTAAAGGGAGTTGACAAATGTTTGACCTGCTTCAGTGTCCATGAGTTGAGTTAAATTATGAAGGTATCCTTTACGTGCAACCCAGAGGCCTGGAGTTTAAAGCTGGGGAAGACTGTAGGAATGTTAAACCCATTTCAGTGACGGTATCCAACACATGGTCTGTCTGGAAGAAACATAAGGGAGAGAAAGCGGTGGAGTTCTGTGAAGGTTTTGGATAAACCCTTCCTGATGTCATCTTCCATGCCACCTGAATCTGTCTGCTTGCAGCGTTTGCAGAAGGGGAGAGGGTACTACCTGTACATGTTCATATCTTCTTTTCAGCTGTAGCTATCAACCCTTGGCAAGCTCTGGGAGCTTCTTGAGGAGTTCTTTCTGGGCAACAGGTCTCACTTGAATTGCTGGAGTTCCACGGGAGAATTACAGGAGTGTTTTCACAGTGGGTCTCCATCCCTGTACAGTTCACGTTTCTAATTGTTCATGGAAAAATGTAACTAACTGTTAAATTAAATCCATCTTTGACTTAGACTTAAATCCATGCTTTGACTTAGAAAGTCAAGTTAAACTTTTCCAAGTATGAATAACGGAAGTGAAAGTAATACATTTAAACTTAAGCATCAAAATCTCATGATTTTTGGAACGTGAGCAATTGTAAGTGGGTGGAGCAGTTCATCAGCTCAGGAACTCAGGACGCTTTCACTTATATCTCTAAATAAGAACCCTGAGGTGTTTATATTTTACATTTCCAGGTTTTTCAAATGTTGACAGTTGTGTTCAGCCTCTAGTAATGACAGTAGGGAAAAAAGTCACTTCGCACTCCCATGCCCTACGCTCCTCAAAAGGCAAACCAAAAATAACACTTGCCACATCTGAACTGTCTCTGCGCGTTGTTGAGCTTCCTCATTTCTTGCCAACAAGGAGAGCCATAAACAAGAGAAAATGCTGCAAAATGAACTTCTGCATCAGGCTTCCAAGTAATTAGACTTGAGGGTTCGTGTTGTTTAGGAGAGTATCATAGGATTATTATACCAAAGTGACCTAAACTGTGAACTTTGTAGATATGCCTTCAAAATTCAAGTCCCCTTTCTTTCTTGAAGGCGTCGAGCAGTGCCTTTTCTGAGATGTGCTCTTTTCCTCCTTACTACTTGAACCACAGCTTTCTAATGTGAAAAATATTTTTGTCTTTTTTTCCCCATTGCTTCAGCTGTAATAACACTGGATGTTTGCTTGGCTTGGGTGGGAAGGTGGAAAATTCGTCCAAAATTTAGAAACAGAGAGCTTTCTGATGTGTGCAGTAATCTTAAGGCAGTAAATTCTTTTTATTTGATTTTAAATGCATAATTTAGTATACAATATAAAAATGTATCCAAGGGGGAAATGAATTTTTTTTAATAACATGCTTCCCAAGGCGAGTGGCAAAACGTGCGTGTTGATGGGAAAGGGAGGGGAAAAATTTATATCCTCAAGGCATGACTTGTGGTTTTGAATAAAATTGAGATTGGTGCTGCTGTTGGCTTAGTTTCTTCCAGGCAGAGATGGGTTATACTGTTCACTGGGAATTCAAACACAGGCAAATTGGGTTCACTTACAAGACTTTGATGATGCAGGGGTTTTACTCCGCAGTTCACACTGAAGAAGTTATTGACTTCTTTGCAGCCTAGAAAGAAAATCTGTACACTGACGATAACTTTTTCATCCTCGGGGAAATTGTGTGATCCTGACTCCGCCACCCTTTTGTGCGTGAACCATCCCTCTAGCACCAGTGGGTTTTCTTGCATAATTGGGGGTCATAAGATAAGGGTGATCGTTTCTCTGCTTTCAATCTGTTGCTAGACAGACTGAGTTTCTTAGACATTGATCCAAACGGCAGTGATAAAGAATCACTTGTTTCCAACATTAAGCAAAGATTTATTGAGAATAAAGAAAATAAGTATTAGGTTAAAACTGCTTGTACATCTTTGGGGAATGAATAGGTTGTGTTCTCTCCTATCTGGTGCCTGCAAGGAGCTTAAAGAAAGCACGTGTATTTTCTTGCACTTAGGTTCGATTCCTACATGCATTTGATTTTTTAATAGCTATATTTTCTTAAACTCATCTGATGCAAACACAGATAATCACCTGGATTTCAGTTTAATTTTGGTTTATGCTCATTTAACCTTAATCAGTAAATAGAGTATTATTTTGAAAGTATCTTTGCAAGATATTTGGCCTGTGTATCTCCCAGTCTCAGTGTGCTAAGACCCCAAATAGTTGCCTGAAATTTAAAACTTTGAAATTTGGACTTGTTTCCATCTAACAGCATCAGTCTGTCACCTAATGCTTTTGTAAATGCTGCTATGGTATGTAGTCCACAGAAATTAATGTTCTAATAAAATAAAATTATTTTAAAACTTATTATTCATATACATGAAACTAAAAAGGAGTTCAGTTGCATTATCTCTCTTGGGAATCTGAGAGCATGTGGTTATTAGAGCATTTGGCTTTGGCAGTGCAGTGTATCCTAAATCCACGGCATTTTGGAGTTCTGCTGAGGATGGAAATGTGTAGAACATATTCCTGTACCTTCTCTATCATGTGCTGCATTTGGAAAAACTGCAGCCTGTGTGAATTTATTCAAGAAGGAATGATGTTGTGGGATGTTTTTTTCATACATGTGTTACAGTACAACAGCTTCTGGTGCTATTGGTCCTGCATCTGAATGCAAGTTTTTACAATAAAATGAACAAATGATGAAAATAAGGGTTCCGATCAAGGCCTGCCTCCAGGGAAGTGTTGGGGCAGGAGAGCTGGTGAAACTGCACCTGGTGCCAAGGTGATTTCCCCAGTGGCTAAAGCCCACACCAAAATGTGGGAAGAATGAGATGTGACTGAATCACGCTGCCTTCTAGCCACTCTGGACTGCTAAGTGGTCTTGCAGGAAGCCACAGCAACTGGCTGAAGGAACGGTACTGCCTGGGGTTACTCCGGCTTGCGTTAAGGACAGCTTCAGTGGGTGCTGTGCTCATAGCAAGGTGCTGCACAGGTGGCAGCTGCCTCCTCCACTTCCACTGTCTGCAGCCAGGGCCTGGCTCATCCTGACAGCACAGATTTTCAGCCCACCCTTCCTTAGCTTCCCGCATCTGCGAGCATGATGACATGTTTCTTTTAATGTGATGTGAATCAATCCAGAGTGACCTTCTGTGGTGCTGGATCTAAGTATTGGTCCACCTGCAAAACATGGGTAAGTTAATAGTTTCAATTCCCTCCATTTTGCATCACTGGGCTTTGTGACAGGTTTTTCTATATTGCTGCAGTGGCATTACAGCCCGAGTGCCAGATGTGGAACTTTGGACTGTAGCGCTGGGTAGCCTGCTATTGCAAACACCGGCTTAGGTGAATGAGTAAGGATTAAGTTCTCTGCTGTTTTCATTGGTTTGTGAAATGGCTCTTTTCCAAGCAGCTCCTCTTTTTAAAATGACTTATTTTTACACGAAGATTTGAAAGTAAAAGGCAATTGGGGCCTAATCCTGGCTGTATAGCATATTCTGAGCTTTCAAAGTCAGCTGTAGCAGGTGAGGGGGATGCAGAACCTCGCAAGTCCAGGTGCCTGGATTACTTTATTTACCACACATTGAATGTACTTTTGCCATTTTGTTCCATCAGGTCAGATGATCACTTTATGCTGAGCTGTAGTGAAATCTTGTGGCCTAAATGCTTCAAATTGCACACCAAATGATGTGCTTCAATTGAGTAAGGCACCACCCGTTTTGTTCCACCTCTGGTGCATTGTGGGAAGCTCTCGAGATGCTGCCATGCAAATTCTTCTCACTGATGCCAGCAGAGGGTGATGTTGTACAGTAGGATGTAAATCAGAGAGGTGTAGCTCACCTCACACAATTATCTGCAGCCATTCCTCAGATTTTATCATTTTAACCCACCCTTCAGAGCTATTACTTAAATAATATAGACATGGGTGGTGTAATTAAAATGTGCTGTATCTGCCATTAATTTATAACATATGATAGGCTTCTAGATGTCATAAAAGTGTATCTTGAGAATGCTGTGAACTCTGTTTAACCCTGATGTTTCAGAGGAGTTTGACTTTTATGATCAAACTGTTTCACCACCGCAAGATCTTTTTCTTCTAGAAAAGGTGCTTAAAATGAAACAAAACAAAAGAAAACAAAACAATCCATTTCCACCCTGTTTTTGGCATTCTTTTACTGCACTGGAATTTTATGTGGAAAGAGATGTCATATTGTTTCTATGCATCAGATGCAGCTATCCTGGCTTGGGTTTGAGTTTTCCTAGATCCAGGAAACCCTGAAGTTTAATGCATGGGATATTCATTTAAAAGATCGAAGTCAAATTTGTTCCTCTTGACCACATCCATGTTTTCCCTAAAATCTGGTGCAATCTGAATGCAGCATGAAACATTGTCCATCTGCGTCTTTGTCTCCCTCTTGTGGCTAAATGTGTTTTTAGGCCTGATACTCTGAAACTCCTTTCACTCTTTAGCCGAGACAATTGAAGCACTTGTTTATATTCTCAGACGTTTCTTGCAGATATTATTCTCGTGTGCTTTTCGTTGATGTGCACACCCTGCTGTGAGATGGTGGTGCCCATCTCACTGCATAAAACCTAGATTTTGATCTTCTCTAAAATGGTTGTGCATTGCTCTTTTCACAAGAGCTGTGTTTCCTCTTAGAAGTTGCTTTTTACCCAGGGATTCCTCCCCCATACCCAACTGCTAAGGATTTAGTAATGTTCTGGTTAAATGCCTGCCCTTTAAGGACTTGTCTAGCACGTGCCTAAAACTTCCCAATTAGCTGGTCAAGAGCTTTACCTCATGGGCAGTCATCTGGTGCTGGAAAGGGGAAAAGGAGCAGGTCTAGCCTAAGGGCATGAGGTGATCCCCTCACGTGAGTAAAGCAAACAAACTGAGTGTAGCCCTGTGTGCCCCTGGGAGGAGGGAGCTGCTGAGTTTCAGAAGTCCCAAGAGTTTGGTGAGCTATGCTGTAGTGCGAGGATGACTGTACTAGCATGGCATGCTTCAACATCTGGTTGGGGGTGAAGAAAAGAAAGTGCTGGAGTTGTTGGTCTCTGATCATCCAGGCTGTATGTGGACTACTGAGCTCTCCAACAACAAGGGTTTGGGACACAGCTCTAAACAGAGGGGCCGCTAAAGCTGTCAGCTCCGTGGCGGAGGGTCACCTAGTCTGATCGGAGTGAAGAGCACTTAAAAAGAATCTTCTCCTCTGGGGCTTCAGTGAAACTGGATAGAAAAATATGTGACTACACATAAGACAATGTAACTCTACTTAAAAAAAGCCAGCAATATAACCTTGCAGAGCAATCCCTAGGTAGAAGATCTGGGGTTTCTGTACGTGGTGTTTTAAAATGCGTGGAAAGTTAGTTTTCTCTCAGGTGTTGAAACTCCACCCTGAAGTTATCCTCCAGCAGTTTTGCAATGCAACTGTTCTGCTCTGTGCTTCATGTAACACTACGGTTGCTGGTGGTGGCTTTTTCTTGGGCTTCTGGCATACAAAACCCATGTTCTTTGTATGTGAAGAGTTTGGGAATTTTTGTCTCTTACAGGCCAGTTGTAGCAAATGGTTTTGAGACACTAAAGCCACTAATAAGCTACAGATTTTCTGCAGTCCCTGTGAAAGATGCAGATGGTTCTAAATCTTCTGGGTGCCACCCGTGATGACTGGGGCAGCCTGGTGCCAAAGCTGAAAGACCTTGATACGTTATGTAAAGGGCTTTTCTATGCTGCCAAAGCCATTCCTGGCTTCCATGCCTTGAAATTAATGTTCGTCCTGCAAGAAGAAAAGAGGACTCGTGTGCCTGAGGGGGCTGTCAGCTCAGCGTTAAGACCCAACCATCAGAAGTGTGAGCATATCTTGCTGAGTATCCAATGCAGCGCGTTATTACGCACCTTCGCTCCTGACAGTTGGCTGCGATGCCTGCGTTTTTACTAGGCGCACAGTCAGGTACTCACACGCATCGAGATTATGCTTAGATCCTAGGCTTTGTAGGGAAAATTGGATCCAGTTCCAGCTGCAGCTGGCTCTTGTGTAAATAACAAACCATACCAAACCCCAGACAGCTGAATACCTCCCTGCTTTACACCAGTAAATTCCTGGCAATGAAGTTCCTATTTCATTCAGTGAAATAGCTCATATCTCTGCAGTTACTGTGCTCTGCTGTTAAACTACTCTGGTTTTCCCTTCTACTCCACAGCTCCTTTTAAACTGCTGTATTACTCAAGCTCTACAACAGGAGACAAGGCATCTAACAACAAATCTGTTTTTATTTGTCCTCCTCTCAAATCGCCCTAAATCAGGCTGTGATCAGACATGGAGTGGAAGTACCCCAACCTTTTATAGCCCTCTCCCCGTGAGATAGGGAGGAGGTGAACTCCAGCTCTAAATCTTCCCGGTGCCACCCTTAATGACAGAGAGAGCAGGGTGCCAAAGTCTATTATGTGCTGAAAGGCCCCTAAGTGTTATTGTAAAGGGCTTCTGCAGACCCACCATACATTTTCATCTGAAGGTTTTTAGGCTTCCAGTGCATGGGAAGAAGCTGGTGGAGTATTTGTAGTGCGTACCTGCCATATTTTATAGTAAAGACCCCTCTCTGAACAGCTCTCCTTTTTAATTATACCTTAAAATGGTATTAAATGTTGGCTCTGTTCATGCCAATTGCTGTTTGGTTGTAATCATTGCAAGAGCTCCTGCTCGTTGGGACATCAATTTTCTTTTCATCGATGCTTTGCTTTTATGTTTGGAAGAGAATTTGAAAGCATATAGGCTGAAGCAGGAAATATTGCTGAGGCGCGCAGAATGATAAATTTCCCTTCTGATATGGAAGAGTCCAAGGAGGAATATATGTTTTGTTCCTTTTAAAAAGTTTTCCTTGCTAGATGATGTTTTGTGGAAGGTGGGGGGAGGACAAATTTGTACTTTTATGAGGCAGGGGAGGGGAGGGTGTATGTGTGGGTTTCTTTTTTTTCTGCCTCTTAAAGTCTACCTTAAAGTGGATATTTTATTGCCTGCTTCTCCTGACTTACGTATATTGGTAATTGAAGGAGAGTGCTGAACTGCTGGCCTAGTGCATTATTTGTGTTCTCTGAGTCTCCCGGATCCTGAAGGAGGTGATTATCCCGACAGCTGCCTCCTGGGGAACGCGAGGGGAGAGGGGAAATTGCCTAGTTGGGTAGATGGGCTCACCTCTGAAAGGTCATGAGGAGAACGAAATGCTGATGTATTGATACCTTGTGGACTCTTTCTTTCTAGCTTGACCCAAAAGGTAGCTTTAAATCCAGAGAAGACTGTGCCATTGCAGGAAATGGTTCACGTGTATTTCTGTTCTTCTTTCCAGCTGCCCAGCACTCTGCTGTAAATCACCTCTTCCCTTTCCTGGTGTGATTTCTTTTCATCCTGTCCTACCAATGTGTGAGAGCAAAAGCCATTTACTGTAATCAGCTTATCTTGCTTAGCCTTTAAGAATGTTAATTTTGCAGTATTACATCTGAATATTATACAAGGAGAACTATTATTGGTGACCTTTCACCTGCTTGACTAACAGATCCCTCAGCAGCTGCAGTGCAGCCCTGTAGCACAGGCATGATGGCTTCTAATGGGGCTTATACAGCAGCTAATACATCTCTTGGTGTGTTTTTTTTTTTTTTTTTTCTTGGAGCATCCTTCACAACATGTAATTTGTTGCATAGTGTTATTCTTGGGTCTTCTAGCCTGAATTATGTACTCATACCTTCCATGAAAGAAGTTTCAGATCCTTTAAAAGGGGGGAAGGGGGGAAGAAAAAATATATTCATCTTATTATTCTTACTTCTTCAGCTCCTGGAAGTTGTGTGCACTGGATTTAAGCAGACTTGGTACACGCTCTGTAATAAACTGTCCATTGGGGCTAAGGCCTTTTGTTTGGTAAAGTCTGAAAATGTTTTAATTTACACTCCTGCTTCATCCTCCATCTCCCATCCTCCTCGGCTGTGCGCCCTGGATGCTGGCCTGTAACACACTCTGTTGTCTTGCCATCTCCTGTGTGTTTGGCTGTACAGTAGCACAGCTTCTGCAGGAGGTATGGCCCTGCTTAAGGCACTTCAGCTGCTGGGGGAGCAGAACAGTCTCCTGGGGATGAGATGTGAGTTGGAATTTTGGTTGCTGACTTCCTTGGTGAGTGCTTTATCCACTAGGCTGTTCTGTAAGTTGCTGTATGTGAGATCTTCCTGCATTTTCAAAATAAACCCCTGACCTTTGCTGTATTTGAGAAAACAGCACCGGTCTCACATGAGAAAACTCTGTTTTCTGTTTTCAAAGTGGGTGAAGATCCTACTGAAATAATTAGCACGACTGGCTGGAGTTCAGATACAGCCCTGGGTGCTCAGTGCTTCCTCTTTCTGCTGTTTTTCATTGGGCTGGAAGAAAAGTGATGCCCAAGAGCTTTAGAGATGGGAAGATTTTCTGTTCTTCCTGAACCCCTGCTTTCCTTAAAGCTCATTTCTGGACTGTATGCTACAGTGCAGTTGCAGAGTGCCGATGTCTTTGCTCAGTATGTGCATGAGTGTTTCATGTTGTGGTTTTGTCCTTATCCTTGAGGTTTTGCTCCTCAAAGTCAAATGACAGTTTGCCTCCACAAAACTGAAGGCTAAAAGATCTGAGTAAAAAAATGGTGGGAGAGGAGGGCAAAGGGGGCAGAGATGAGTCTTTTTAAAAGAAACGATATTCCTCTTTATACAGGCAGAGGCAGACATGTAGTCAGGCTTTAGAAAACATGATGTCTGTTAAATTAGCGCAGCCAGAGATAGTCTCTAAAGCAGAGCGTTCAGGAATAATTACAAAGTTCAATGTCAGCTGGAGGGAAAACTTGTTTTGACAAGCTATGTGTTTAAACCAATATAGATTAAACTTTTTTTTTTTTCCTCATGTATATTCTATTACCAAAGAAATTTTAGCAAAGGGGAGCAGGGATGTGTGAAGTATGGTGAACCATAAAGTATCCTGGGATTTCAGTAATTTATGGTGAAAACAGATGTGATTGATGGAGCTACATGTCAGCTGTAAGCAGGACCCTAAAGCCCCTACTGTAATTTGCTTGGAGACAGCCAGCTACAATACACCTTGATCACATCTTGATAGCATGTGACCGAGAGTGAAGAAAACAGAAAGCTTCTCTTTTTCTTTTAAACAGCCCCCATTTATTTCCAAATTTGTGCCTGGAACTGCTTTCATGTAAATCATTTCACTATTTATTTCAGTTCAGCTTGGTTAATAAGTTTACTTTTTACTGATTTAGAGGGCACAACTGACATTTTAGCTGCAAAACTATGAAAAGCACGTTAAGTGCTGGTTGCTTGTTTCCATTAGCCCTCAGGAACGGTGTAGGGATTCTGATGGTTTTTAGTGAGGTCACTGTTCAGCACGGACCACTTCCAGCGAAGTAAGTACCAAGAGACTGTATAGGACAAGTTATTCTGCTGATGTACACCCTTCCAATTCTAATAAAATGAGCAGAGCTCTATAGATTTAAAGTAGTTGAGGATTTTTCTGACTTGCTACCAGCAGTCACATCTGTCCACAGATTAAACACTTCCTAGGGTCCACTAGATTTCTGTCAAACAGTGGAGTGGCAAAGATGCTTTGAGGAAAAAGGAATCTAATTTTCTTCCTTCAGCACCTCCAAATCAAAAGAATAAATTTCCCTCCCTCATAAATGAAAACAAATACTCTTGCCTGTTACTACTTCAGCTGCTACAGGTTCTGAGTTCGTTGTAAAACTTACACCTTTGAAGTTTTCCTCTCCAGTTTCTGATGCAGTGTGCTTAATGTCACCAAGAATTAGTGGTACTTACGTAGTGCTATTTGTGTTGCCACATATTTTTGCAAATAAATTTTACCCTGAGTTAGGAGTAAGATTAAAGAGATGCTGTGAGCTTATGGCAGAACACAGGAACGTAAAGGATTCTGGATGTGCAAGAGCTTCAGGTTTCTTTCACATGTCAATTTTTGCAGCCAGCAGTTGAAATTTGTTGGGAAGGAAATTAATTGGCTAGAGAAGTGCCTTCCCTCCCCCCTCTCTCCGTCCCATTTAGATTTTATTTATTTATTTATTTATTTATTTATTTATTTATTTTAAAGAAATGCCCCCGCAGCACCAGTATAGCCATGGTGGCTGCAGGCAGCAGAGCCCCCTCCTCTCGGTGCCAGGCTGCACTCGTCCCAGCTTCTGTTTGTCCTGTGTATGACACGAGGTGGAAGAGCTGCGTGGGGACAGAGGCTCCTTTACTTTAATTCCTTCCTTTTGCATGTTGATTTTAAGGCTTTACAATGCACTTACAAATATAAGGTGTCATTTTTTCCTGTGTAGGACCCTTGCTTTATATAATGTGTAGGGGTGAGCACATGGTATGACAGAATTCAATTTGCCAAAGTAACTGTAAAATGACTGTCTCCTGTCTCTGAGTACTAAAGTAGAAACTAGGTAATGGTCTCACATTCCTTACTCTGGGTTTTGTTTTTATTTTAATATTGTATAAAAGGGTCAGTTATAAATCAGCAAGAGCTATGGAAGCCAGAAGTGCTGTTCTGATTTACACTGAGAACTGAGTTCCCAGGGCAAACTGGAGAGTAAATAGTCCGTTGGCACCTCCCAGCAAATTTTGACAAGTGTGATAAGCACTTTCCAAGGTGCAAGCATTGCAACTTTACTGTGCACCCAAAATTAGTATATACATGGGAGAGATTATGCATGTCACTATAAAATAATTTGCGAAATCGTTGAGGGTCTTTGATGTACAGTTTGTAGAGAAACTGATTGTGAGTGCTTCAGGGTAGGGGTACAAACAGAGAGCCTTATGGTCATTCTCTCCATTACTTGACTTGCTCCCTTTAAAATTCTCTCTTGTGGGTTTGGAATTTGATCTCTTTGAGACAGTATTGAACTTACTCTGAGACTTTGTATATGATACTTTATTTGGATTTGACAGAGGGTAAATTAAGGGCTCAACAAAGTTGTGGGTGAGATGAAAGATGCAGAAACTATGTAGACCTGCTGTAGGTTTGATGTGTAACCTTTGGCTTTTCCATGCAGTGTCACAAAATATGGATGTGTAGTATCACAAAATGTGGCATGGAACCTTCTCCTTAGGTGTGCAGTGGCTTTGAAATAAAATGCGACAAAGCTGAAGTATCACTATCTAATATTGTGGTTTTACATACGTTTGTTTATTTGCTGTCATCTCCTTCTGGATTTTTGTTATTTCTGAAGTCATATATAAGTTGGTTTTGATTTTCTTAGTTTTATTTTGTGGTTTCAGATGGTTTATTTTTTTAAAACTTTTATTAACTTCTACTCATCATAAATAACAGATAGCATGCCAATTCTCTTTCAGTCCAGAAATGCCTCATCCCTAGAAAGCATTTTACTGCAAAGATGCTCTGCAAACTAAGAAAGATTAATTATAATGATGGTGGAGCATAATCGCTAGAGGCTTTGGATTTGATGCTTTCAAATTGATATTTAGGGAATACCAGCAGATCAACAGATGTGGATCTAAGTGAGTGACTTGGAGCATAAGGCAGCACAGTGTCAGGAAAATATGGTGGGCTGTGAGTATTAATGGTTTTTTAATTAATTGGTATTCAAGACAAACCTGTTGGTGTTGTTACGTGCCTAGTTGGATTTAGCTGGTTACATTCCCAGGCTGTTTCTGGCTTGTTGCACCTTTTTAAGATCGAACTTTGAATATTTGTCTCTCTAAAGGTCTGCTTGGGCTGCGGTTTTGTTTGCCACCCAAGCACATGGCCTTGGGGTGCTGGGCCTCCAGCTCTGTGCCCCATCAGGACAGCCCCATCGCAGCACAGTGGCAGCTGTTTGTAGGGTGGCAGTAAGGGCCAGCTTCATCAACTGCTGCTTGACAGTGCCCACACTTAGGAGGCTTCCCGGCCGTGGCAGCGTGAGCACAACCTCGCAGTGGTTGAAGCCCCCCTGCCGGGCTGCGTGCTGAGATGGACAGGGTGTGTCCGTGCCCTCCTCATGCCTCGGGGAGGTTTAAGGAGCTGTCTCTGCCTTTCAGCCCAACGCTGTGCAGCTCATTCCCCTGCTGTCCACAATGTGTTTAGGAGGAAACCGTGGCTCTGTGGTGAAATGCGAACAGTCTTTCAGGGAGTTCCAGTTGCTTTTTTAGGGATACCCTCATAGATAACCAGACAGGCAAGGCACAGACTTAGTTTTCAGAGTGGGTTTTGGCCCCGGATGAACTTGGCTCCAAAACTTGCAGCTCATCTATATGAAAAGTGACTGTGTGGTGCAGGAAACCCACATCTGGATTACTTAACATGGTGAATAATGACCATAGTCATTAGATACAAAAAGATACAAAAAACAAGAATGGGATCAAACCAGAAGTAGCGATACTTGCAAAGCATGTGCAGTTAAAACTGGGTAAAGTATCTGTTTCCATTCTGCTTCTGGGAGTGTAGATTTGTTGCTGTCCCTGCCATCCCCAAAGCAGTCTCCTTCCTGCAAAGGAAGTTTGCACGTGGACGTCCCATGTCCAGAGGCACGCTAACAATTCAGCACATGGCTCTATCTGTGTAGCTATGGCACTGTGTCCTTCCTGACTGCAGCTCTAGCTGGTTGTCATTTAAGTTCCTGAAATTTAGAGGAGAGTAAAAACACTAATATCATGTCCTTGGGGTGTAAAATGGTGTAGTGTAACTTGCTGCAATAGAAGATGTGGCCCTTCTTTGAGTATGTCTCACATCTGTGCCTGTCTCTAGTCACAACATTTTATGCTTTTTAGTGTGTTATTTATCTGCAGATTGTGTTTTCAATATAAATACTTCTGTGTTTCCTATTCAGCTCTAGTGTTGTTTGTGGTCTACTGTTTTTTGTGATGCCACTCAGCCAGAGAAGTTTTGCTTGCTATATAACTTAATGTGGAACAGATCAATGGACCACATCTAGGACAAGTCAGCTGGTGTCTCCGTGCGACCTCTAATGTAAAGAGAGGGTTTATGCAATAATTGGACCTAGGAGCGACTGCAGCGAGGTTCTGTCTCCAACATGGATGGTATTTAGCTCCCTGCTAAGTTAATAGCCTGCCTGTGTAAGGGACTTGAGCCATTCCTTTTTGTCCCATTGTTTTTTTTCTCCTGTGTCATTTTTCTTCCTCTCATTAAGTTGCTGAGTTAAATTAAGGATTAGCTATGAAAGCCATTCATATTTCCTTTCCAGAGTCCCCTTTGTTAGCATCTCCTATGCCCTGTAAATATAACCTGATGCTGTTTCTTAGTGTGTGCTTGCATGCACACCCCTCAACTTGTCTTTGTGTCCTTTGTGCTTTACACAACTGCAACAGTTGCTTTATCAGGGGCATCTGTCCTCACTTCAGCATGCTCCTTTGTCTTTTCTGAGGAGGGCATACAGGGGCAGTACTTGTGGGTCCTTGCTGGTAATACACTTGTAACTTTGACCTCATCTTTTTCTTAAATTCTTGCTTGTGTTGTTTTTGAGTACTGCAAATGGATTTTATTTTGGCAGCATTTGGCTCTCTTGCTTACACCAGTGCCACTGGCTCCGGGGCAGATGTGTCCTGCAGCAGAGCGGGGGATTGGACAGGCAGGGCTAATTTTTCTGGCACCGAGCCCACTCGAGGGAGCTGCCACGACCTGGCAGCCCTCGCGAGGGAGGTGAATGAGGCAAGAAGGAGGCACAGGCGGAGCCAGCAGTGCCCCCTCCCCGGCCGTTCAAAAGCTGCCCCTAGGGAGCGCGGTGACCAGGACAGGCAAACAGGGCGTGGCGCAGCAGAAGGGAGTGACGACGCAGTTGACAGGATGGGCAAATCTGTTTTCCTCTAAGGGAAAAATGGATCCTGGGCCAGGACCTGACAGGGCTCGTTGAGAGGGCTTTAAACTAGGTAAGAAGGGTGAAGGGGCTGAAACAAGGCTTGTTAGAGCTGTGCCAGGGGGAACAATGGCAAGGCTGGGAGAGAAGGCAATGACCCAACTGAAGTGCATCTACACTAATGCACGCAGCATGGGTAACAAACAGGAGGAGCTGGAAGCCATCGTGCGGCAGGCAGGCTACAACTTGGTTGCCATCACAGAGATGTGGTGGGACCACTGTCATGACTGGAGTGCTGCAATGTGTGGCTATAGGCTCTTCAGAAGGGACAGGCAGCATGGAAGGGGTGGTGGTGTGGCTCTCTGTATCAGAGGGAGTTTTGATGTCGTCAAACTTGAGGCTGGGAATGATAAGGTTGAGTCCCTATGGGTTAGGATCAGCAGGAAGGCCAACAAGGGAAGCATCCTGGTGGGGGTCTGTTATATACTGCCGAACCAGGATAAGGAGACTGATGAGGAGTTCTACAGGAGGCAGCTGACAACAGTTGTGAAATTGTCAGCACTTTTTCTCATGGGGGACTTCAACTTCCCAGATATATCCTGGAAGCACAACACAGCCCAGAGGAAGCAGTCTAGGAGGTTTCTGGAGAGCGTGGAAGATAGCTCCATGATGCAGCTGGTTAGTGAGCCTACCAGGGGAGGTGCCCCGCTAGACCTTCTCTTCACAAACAGGGAAGGACCGGTGGGAGATGTGGTGGTTGGAAACTGTCTTGGGCAGAGTGACCATGAAATGGTAGAGTTCTCCATTCTCGGAGAAGCCAGGAAGGGAACCAGTAAAACCGCTGTATTGGACTTCTGGAGGGCCGACTTTGAACTGTTCAGGACACTGGTTGGTAGAGTCCCTTGGGAGGTGGTTCTGAAGGGCAGAGGAATCCAGGAAGGCTGGACGCTCTTCAAGAAGGAAATCTTAATGGCACAGGAGCGGTCTGTCCCCACGTGCCCAAAGATGAGCCGGCGTGGAAGAAGACTGGCCCAGCTGAACAGAGAATTGTGGCTTGAGCTTAGCAGGAAAAAGAGGGTTTACAATCTTTGGAAAAGAGGGTGGGCCACTTGGGAGGACTATAAGGATGTTGTGAGGCAGTGCAGGGACAAAATTAGAAAGGCCAAAGCTCATCTGGAGCTCAATCTGGCAACTGCCATCAAAGAAAACAAAAAATATTTTTACATATTTTTAGCTAAAATATACATATACATATTTTTAGCTAAACGGAGGGCTAAGGAGAATGTCCACCCTTTACTGGATGCGGGGGGGAACTTATGAAAGATGAGGAAAAGGCAGAGGTGCTTAATGCCTTCTTTGCCTCAGTATTTAGCAGCAAAACCAGTTGCTCTCTGGATACCCAGTACCCTGAACTGGTGGAAGGGGATGTGGAGCAGAATGTGGCCCTCACTATCCACAAAGAAATGGTTGTTGACCTGCTACGGCACTTGGATGAACGCAAGTCGATGGGGCCGGATGGGATCCACCCAAGGATACTGAGAGAACTGGCGGAAGAGCTGGCCAAGCCGTTTTCCATCATTTATCAGCAGTCCTGGCTATCGGGGGAGGTCTCAGTTGACTGGCGACTAGCAAACATGACGCCCATCTACAAGAAGGGCTGGAGGGCAGACCCGGGAAACTGTAGGCCTGTCAGTTTGACCTCAGTGCCAGGGAAGCTCATGGAGCAGATCCTCTTGAGAGTCATCACGCAGCACTTGCAGGGCAAGCAGGCGATCAGGCCCAGTCAGTATGGGTTTATGAAAGGCAGGTCCTGCTTGACGAACCTGATCTCCTTCTATGACAAAGTGACGCGCTGGGTGGACGAGGGGAAGGCTGTGGATGTGGTCTGCCTTGACTTCAGCAAGGCACTGTTTGACACTGTTTCCCACAGCATTCTCCTCAAGAAACTGGCTGCTCTTGACTTGGACTGGCATACGCTTCGTTGGGTTAGAAACTGGCTGGATAGCGGGCCCAAAGAGTCATGGTGAATGGAGTCAAGTCCAGTTGGAGGCCAGTCACTAGTGGCGTCCCCCAGGGCTTGGTGCTGGGCCCGTCCTCTTTAATACCTTCATTGATGATCTGGACGAGGGGATTGAGTGCACCCTCAGTAAGTTCACAGGTGACACCAAGTTAGGTGCGTGTATCGATCTGCTTGAGGGTAGGAAGGCTCTGCAGGAGGATCTGGATAGGCTGCACCGATGGGCTGAGGTCAACTGTATGAAGTTCAACAAGGCCAAGTGCCGGGTCCTGCACCTGGGGCGCAATAACCCCAAGCAGAGCTATGGGCTGGGAGAGGAATGGTTGGAGAGCTGCCAGGCAGAGAAGGACCTGGGAGTGATGGTGGACAGTCGGCTGAATATGAGCCAGCAGTGTGCTCAGGTGGCCAAGAAGGCCAACGGCATCCTGGCTTGCATAAGAAACAGTGGGACCAGCAGGGCTAGGGAGGTGATCGTCCCCCTGTACTCGGCTCTGGTGAGGCCACACCTCGAGTACTGTGTTCAGTTTTGGGCCCCTCGCTACAAGAAGGACATGGAGGTGCTTGAGCGGGTCCAGAGAAGGGCGACAAAGCTGGTGAGGGGTCTGGAGAACAAGTCCTACAAGGAGCGGCTGAGGGAGCTGGGCTTGTTCAGCCTGGAGAAGAGGAGGCTCAGGGGCGACCTTATCGCTCTCTACAGATACCTTAAAGGAGGCTGTAGAGAGGTGGGGGTTGGCCTGTTCTCCCACGTGCCTGGTGACAGGATGAGGGGGAATGGGCTAAAGTTGCGCCAGGGGAGTTTTAGGTTAGATGTTAGGAAGAACTTCTTTACCGAGATGGTTGTGAGGCATTGGAATGGGCTGCCCAGGGAAGTGGTGGAGTCACCATCCCTGGAGGTCTTTAAAGGACATTTAGATGTTGAACTTAGCAATATGGTTTAGTGGAGGACTTGTTAGTGTTAGGTTAGAGACCAAACAGTAGGTATCAGCCCTGCAGCCCTCCTAAAACCATGCCCAGTTTTTCTTGTGTAGCATCTTCATAGAATTTCTGGGGTTTTGGCATTGAGTCGATACTTTTCACGAGTGCTCTCATCCCAGATGGATCCACTGAAGAAGGGGCTTCTTGCGATTTTGGATTATTGTTCTTGCATATCAGGTGCTACTTGAATCTGCACAGAAAGAATTGCTTTTTTTTTTTTTCTTTTTTTCTTTTTTTCCTCTAGTTTATATTTAGTTCATTCTGGTCTAGGTTACTTTATTCCATATTTAAACTGTTCAGTGGAAAAGATGTGCGAATTTCAACCACCTGTGTCCCTGACAACAGCACACTGGTGGATCTTCTGTTGGATTGATGCTGTCCTGAGGGCAGGAGAAAACTATGATATAAGCTACACAACAGCCTTTGAAGTTACGGTTCAGAAAGTACTGCTGGAAAAAGAAGGTGGAAAGGGGGAAGAAAACCCAAATGTAGTGCATTAAAAGAATTTGGGACTTTCAGAAAGCAGAGTTGCTTTCCTGCTTGTCTTGCTCATTAATAATTAAAGTGTTTTGTGAGGTACCTTCTACTAAATGCGTTCAAATTTGAGCCTAAGGAGATCTCTATATCTGATCTTCTTGTAGCAGTCATTTCTGAAGATACATAAACTGTAAAATAAATAAATAAATAAATAAGTTGAGGAAGGGAATCCCAAAGGAATTGGCATCAAGCACCAGCTACTTCTGATGGCTCAGTCCCTCTTTCTTTTTAGGGAAAACTGGAATGTTTTTTATTCTTGTGTATCACATGGTGTGCCTAATAATGTCAAATTTTAAGTCAAGATTCTGCTTCCAACAATCAGTCTTCATAGTTTAATGCTGCCTGATCAAAGGACAGGAAAAGATTAAATTGATTTGGCTAATATTTGGGTAATGCATTGGATGTTATTCTCAGTCTTTTGAATTTTATCTTTACTCTTCCAACCCATTTCCCTTTTCTTTCAGAAATACAAGTCCATCAGTGTAGTCTCTCTGTGGTGAAACATTAAAGGTCTGTATGCCTTAATGTGTCCACATCTGTCACTTGCATACTCTGGGAGATACTGGCTTAGAGATTCTTACTCCACTTGCAAGCTAAAACTAGTTTAGTCCTTCACTTTCCACTTTTATGCCTATTGCTGTAAAAGAGCAGTCATGATTTAGAGAATGGATATCGCTCCTATTAATGAACTTACTCTCGATTAAAGTTTCTGGCAGTAGAAAAAAAAAATTAAGTCTACGGCATTTGCGTAGGACCTGCAGTTCTTGTGAATACCAGTGTCACCTTCTCCATAAAGGGTGACAGAATGCCCCAAAGATTAAGTTCCTACTGGACAAAGAACAGCATGAGATGACAAATGAAAACCTACCCATTTTTGCTCTCTGGCTGCCTACTTTCCCAGTGGACAAATCAGGGCAACTGTGTGTTAAGAAACAAAGGAGAAATTCTGAGACTAGAGACCCAATTCGTATACCAAGTCTTAGCAGGTCCTAAGCTGGAATTTAAAGTACATCTACCTTTGAAATGCCTTAGAAGTCATTACACAAAAATGCAATGTTCTAGTGATGAAGGATGGTGTCACCTGGTGTTGACTTGCAAGGGTCTGCTTCACCTGTTAAGAATGTTGTAAAAATGTGTTTGCTCAGAAAGTGAATTTCTTTATATGGTAAAACTTGTTGCACAAGAGATCAGGGCTAAATATCCAAGAGCTGTGCTTTACGTGTGCCTGTATGTGTGTGTGTGTACATGTGTGCTGCTTTGGGATAGTAGGATAATGCATCTCTTTCCTCTGATTTCTAGATGACATTTGTTTTTAAGACAAGATGCATTTTCCATCAATATTTGATTTCTCACAGTGATGTGTCACCATAATTTTCCTCAACAACAATGTATGGATGCAGATTTATGTCTTGGTGGGCTGCTGTATGTGCAGAGATGCTTCCCAGCGTTATCCTGTCTTTAATCCGCCAACCCTGACAAGGAAACATCACGATCCTTTTATCTGTCAGAAAGAAATCTTCTCCTCCAAAAGCTCCTGGGTTTCAATTTTAGAAATAAAGATAAAAGCAAAAGCAAAGTGGGGGTAGTAATCCAAACCCTTTCTGACTAGGGATTATCCATTACGCAGTCAAGCCTTGGATAAGGTGATTTGACTGTCATCAGTGGGATGGCATTGCCAAAGACTTTGGTACCAAAACAATTTCTTTTAAGTGCCAGAGCTGCCGTGGATGAAAGAATGCCCCCAAATAACGTTCTGCCTCTGGTTAGACTGGTCTCTAATTTTGATTTCAGATGTAATGTTGTGCTAATGCAGCCACGTGACAGTATGTTAGCATTCCTCAGAAATGGTGTGCATCTCTTGTCTTGAAAGTGAAAAATACTCCAGTGCTTCCAAGTGTATTCTAAACACCAGAAAACAGTTCAATTTTATTCCTTCACTACTGCTGGAAGGATAAATATTAAAACAATTGGTAGCATTGGGTGTTATTTTCTGCCAAATCACTAAAATACCTTAAGAAATTGTCTGCAGATACTAACTCCAAGTAAGTGCAATTTGAATGCTGTTTCTGAGCAAGGATTCTTCTTCTCCACCTTGGAAATGTAGTGTTGGCATCTGAAGAGGCTCTCTGTAAGCAACTAGATTCTGAAATTGCTTCAGCTGGTTGTTTGAGTCGCTTGACAGGACGTCTGCTCTGTTAGCCAGCAAAATTTCTCCCCATACTGCTCCCTACTGTTGGTTTTTGTTTTGCTCGAGTTTGGAGGAAATTCTTTTGGAGTAGGGAGATTGAGTAAGTCCGACTTATGCTCAGGCAGTTTCTCATGCTTTGCACTTTTAGCTTTCTGATCAGCTTACCATAATTAATTAAATATTTTGCTCACCCAGTAGCTCTCATAAATAAACCTTGGGGCTAAATGATGCTCTAGAGACAGTGGGGGCTGCGTGTTTGTAATCGGAAGCAGAATCAGGTCCTTGTCTTCCTGTTTTTTTTTTTTTTTTTTTTTTTTTTTTTTTTTTTTAGGTAAAACTAGGGACATTAATTAGACTGTGACTATGTGACTAGATTATATTTTTCAGGATGTTTGTTTTCTTTCAGGGTATCAGGTTGGATGCAACTCCTGCACCATGTATACAATAATAAACTAAGAAGCCTGCCTGCTATGATTGTTACAATTGAGTATTCTATTTTACAGTAAACAGCTTAATTCTGTCTAAACTGTGAATGTTTTTGTAGGTAAAAACATTGTTTTTAGTTTGTGCTAAATCATAAACTGATAATTTTTCTTCTGGTGCTGATTTTTTAGCTCCTGTGGTTGGTGTACCCCTAGCAACTCAGGTGTTTATACCTGTTGAGCACCACCCTCTTTGCAAGGTGGATAGTCTTTAACATCTCTGGAAATTCATGCCAGAGATAAATAACTGTGTTTCATTTGCTGCTTAATATTCTTTAATTTTAAGTCATGCTGAAGTCTTTATATACACTAATAAATCAAGCTTCATGCACATAATATAAATCAGGGTTTATAAAGTCATTCTGCAGAAATGGCCTTCTTACATTCATGTGTTTTCTCCCACAGACATTCCACTTGGTTCTTTGCACTGGAGTCTCTCTGACACCACTTGCTTTGACCCCAAATTACACGTTGCTCTTGTAAAGTTTAAGCAGTTCATTTCACATCAGTTACCTCACTGGGTAACTGTTAGGAACTGTGTTCCATTATCAGTACAAGAGGACTGGAGGGGGGAGAGGGGCACCAAAAACAGCTGGTAGCAGGAAATCAGGTAGTGTCAGTAAGGGCAAAAAATGCAGTGGCGTTATAGATACTATTACCTGTAATTCTGGGTATTTTCTGGAACCTTAAAATCCTTTCACAGATTTTTTTACGGCATTTCTTCATAGGAAAACCTTCTGCTGTGTTGCACTTTAACATTTGGCTGAATATCTAGTGATTTTAAGAACTGTACAATGGAAGCTCTTTTGTATATTGGGGTGATGCCTCTTTTATATAGAAGGAGTTGAAAGGTATAGTGATCATTCTTCTTTCAGTCAATTACCTTTATCTTCAGAACCTCCAGTTCATTTTTTGGGACTCCAAAAATGATTTTATATAATCAATACCCTAATCAGACTAGATAATTATGCTTGCAGAGACCTATTCAGAGTGGCTGTCTGTACATGACTGAATCTGCACTGAAGCAGGGATGCATCTGCACATAATTGCTCACCTAAACAATAGCAGAGTAATACTGGGGAATATTTAATTCAAATGTAGCAATCTCTATAGTGCATCAAAGCTTGATTTGGAATAAGAATTATTGTTGAGGTCTTTTGAAGGTAGTTAACACTAATTTTGAAAAGTTTTGGTATCAATTCCAGTAGTTGACTTTTGGGGTAGAAGGCAGTGGGAGTCATCCAGGGATAATCATAGCTAGCTAAAAATTAGAATATTTAGCATTCCATCTTCCTTGTTCCCCTGCAATTACAATAAAAATATCAACACAACAACTAAATAATTAAATAATAAAATGAGAATCTTGGGAGTTGCATTTTCAGTTGGGAATGGAACCATGAACGCCACTGCAATAACGCTGGGAGGAGAAAGAAAAAAGAGAAGAGCATCTGCTGACCTTCAGCTGGCAGGGCGTGATCAGGAGCACATGCAGCTTGGGCTTTGTTCCCCAAGGAGAAGGGCCCACCTGGCTCTGCATGAGTCTCTGGAGGTCTGGCAAGCTTTCCCTCCTGAAGGAGTCTTTCCTAAAGACTAGACTAGCTGAAATGAGCTTGTATGACAAAGGCTGCGTTCATATGATAGTAATTGGTTCTGGGTATACCAATAATTGGCTGATAGGCCTTTAAGCTTGCTTATTGGTATCATTTTGCTGTTATCCTCAAAGCTGACTCCTCTCTGGGTTGTCAGTTCTGCAGGATCTTGATCAACAAAGGCAAAAGTGAAATCAGTGCAGCCCAGAGCACAAATGTAATATATGCAGAGGCATCCTTTCCCATCCTGAGACTATTTGAAGTGTCCTCGCGCATTACTGATGGTCTCCTTACAACTTGTTTTCTAAATCATAAGGGTGCCATGATACCTAATGACAGCTGATTGTGTGCTTTGAGATTCTTGGATGATAACTGCTGTGGTCCTTGGTGGCTATCGTGAGCCCCGACACTGACTGTGCCATGGTAATTATATTTCCAAAAATCAAATCATGTATTGTCTGTCTTGCATTCTGAGTATTTTGCCTGAAGCAACCAAATGCAAATGTAGTTCTGATACTGAAAATTCACAGGTGCTAAGCTTTTACTGAACTGCAGAAGCAGAGGTATTCACAGAGCACATTTATGGTTAGAGTTTTTTGGGGAAAAAAAAAACAAAAACCACCACCACCAAAATGCACCCCTGTATCAGTGATGGCAGTTACCCTTGATCCTCCTCTGCCAGTTACTGAGTAACATCAGGATGAAGCTCAAGCAGAGCCTTGAGGTTTAATCTGTGCTAAGAGATTGATGCTCAGGACACTTTGAACACCCCTTTATGCAGAAAAGCAGAGTAAAATTGTTGGATCCACATTCAAAACTGTTTTACAGAGTAACTTTTCTAGGTGGAAGATTCACATACATCCTCCAGCAAATAGAGGAAGACCTGTGAAAACTGAGAGGGAAAAAAAAAATAAACATCAAAACACCCAAAAGTCCCAGAGCAGGAATTGTACAGTCTAAGAGATTTAGAGCCATCCCATTTCTGCTCATGACCTATTTGAGCTGATTGCTGACAGCTGCAATGCATTTCACAAGGAGTAGCAGAAGAGTTGAAAATTGCTGAAAAAGTGGCTGAATTTGTTGAGTTTACATCCACTCTGGGAATGAAATAGAAGCAGCATAAACTCTGAAGTCAGGAGTAAAATGTCTTGAAAGCAGAAATATCAGCAGCTTAAGTATAAGCACAAGTATGTCTTATGGACACTGCTATACTTGGTTTTAATAAGGGAATTTAACAGGGTTTGAGCATGAAGTTTAGTTCTTACAGGTCTGTTACTTCTGCGTAGCTTGCTGATCTTTCTGGGCTATCAAAGAATTGCGGTTGCTTGATGGCAGGATCATAAATATCTGATAAGTGGACACGAAAAACTGTGTGGTGAGCTGGATGCAGAGAGACTGGAAATAACATAATTGGAAGGAGGTCAGTGGTGGCTGCTGTGCCTGTGTTAGTGCCTGTCGGAGGAGGATGAGGGGATTAGGCAGGGAGTATGCTCTGGGACAGGTAGACCTGAGGTGAAAACATGCCATGGATGCCGTTTGTGATGTACGCCGAAGTTATGCTGAGTGTATGGCAGCTGAAGAAGATGACTCCCGGATTTAAGTTGTAATTAGGCTGTTCCAGCAGCACAAAAGCCTGAGCCAGACTCTGGTCAGGGTATTACAGAGGTAAAGGAAGGCGAAAAGCTCATTCTTGGGCTGCACCAAAAAAAAAAAAAAAAAAGTAAACTTAAGGCTATGAGCTTTTTAAGCAATTTAGCATACATTTCTATGATTACAAATGGATTCTCATTTCTGCAATATTTTATTATTTTGAAACATTGGCTAAGTATATCGAATAGCTGATTGTTCACTGACATTCACTTTGTCTATTCTTGGGGATTTTTTACTTTTATTTGATATGTCTTCAATAAGGAGAATAAACAGTAACAAATGTCAAAGAGAAAATTAAAAGCTAACACCTAACAAAGCCCTTGCCATTTTTGCATACAGGCTTCTCTATTCCCGTAAAGAGCAGCCATTTTTGCATAGTCTTGTTGACATCATATTTGCAAAACCGTGTTTCCAAAACAAAAAAAGTTTACAAAGACACTCTCCCACCTAAAATCCCTGTCTTGTGGAACTGAACACCCCCTAAATAGACCTGCCAGTTGCACAAGTAGGTCAGATTTCAGTCAACACTGAGAGATGATACAACATCATCTTTATCTTAAACTTTTCCGCACTGGTGCTGTTTTATTACAGGAATTTCCCTCACATCTTGGCCAGCTGAAGATGGTTAGTAACATCTGTGCTATTACAATGCAAAACTTCTTTAAAGCAAAAGAAATGGTAGAGACCCTAGAGGACTTAATGCTTTAACTTGATTAAATATGATAATTTACTTTTTTTTTTCTTTACATCTTTTAATAACAGCAACCTTTAATTGTAGTAATTCTTGATAGAAACACTTTATTTATGAGCAGCCCCAGGATTGTGTTGTGCCTCTTCTCTCCAGGTGCAAAGGGGTATATTTTAATGGGAAGTCTCAAGACAATTTTTCTGGTGTATGTTTTTCTGCACTTGCAGCACTTCATCTGTGCTGCATGCACTGCTGACTCACTTGAAGGTTTCAATAGTGATCTCTCATCAATCATGAAAAGAAACAAGATTACTGGTTCTAAAATTCAGGGTGATTTTTTTCTCAGCCTGGCGAAAACATTTAATCTTTTCCAGCAATCTCTTCATTTTAGAGTGCTACTTTGAAATAACCCCTTGTGAAGAATGCGGGGTAATTTCTAAAGAGTAGCCATTGTAATATGCATTGAAACTACACCTCGGTTCAGGGTGCTGAATGAGCAATGGAGATGAATACAATTAAAGTAGAAAACGAAGGTCAGTAAGTATTTCAGGTGTGTAGCTGCTAAGTGTGTGCAGGTGTATGTGTCTGTTCCAGCCTGCATCTTTGTGCCTGTTGTCCTAGGGGGCTTTGTCACCCCCCAGTAAGGCTGCTCAGCGAAGCAGACCGTGCTGCGCTGGGCTGTGGTCGCAGCTGCTGCAGCTTCTTCTGTCCCTACTTAAAATAGGACTGCATCTATCCCCCCCTAATATTTGAAAAGTGACTAAAATGGCTCAACAGCCTCTCAAGTTTCTTTTCAAAGCTCCCTAGGTCTGAATCAATCTCTATATAATAATAGTTTCGGCAAATAACAGCTGCAGCCTGGGGATCAAAACCTGTATTGCTGCCTCCAGTATACCTTCGCGATACCTTCCGAGTGAGCAGCTGTTGCTGTCAGTGCTTCACAGAACCCGCTGAAATGGGGTGTTCAGAGGCAGCACAAAAGGAGCTTTGGGGCACTGGCAGAAGGGGACCATATCTCCCTGTTGGTGGGCATGTATTGTGACTGCAATGCTCCACCTGAACACAATTCTCACTTGACGTGCCTGCCTGCCTGATTCATATGTGACTGAGGCTTAAATCTAGTTCTCATTCTCTTGACCAAGCAAATGTTATATAAAATTAAACCTGGTTAAATTATTTACATTAAATTAAATTCTGGATACTGTTTTTTGTTTTTTGTTTTTTTCCTGTTTCATCATTTGATGAAACAGAATCAATTTTTATGGCAGGATTTGGCCCCTTCACACTTGTAGTGAGCCAAGTCAGACTGGCATGTGTCCCCTTTTCATGAGGGTGGTAGGTGCTGGCTGAATCTGTTCCTCTGAGCCAGGTGCTGCTCAGTGCCAGCCTGTGCTAGCTGAGAGCTTGCTGAGCTTTCTCACCAGCATCTCAGCCTGGCCCTTGCACCTTCCATTTGCTGTCTTTCTGCCTTTTCATTTATTTCTTCCCAGTTATCGTTCCCTCCTCTGAACTGCTTGTTCACATAGGCAATGAAAATCATAAAGCTATGGTGATATTTGAGGCCAGATTAATGCTTGATGTCACAAACTTCCTGAAGTACTTTCTCCTGTCTCCTTTTTCATCTGTATTATAAGTAGCTGGTGGAATCTACTGCAAGGGTAGTAATAAATAGTATCTTCCATTATGCATTGTTTCAAAGCAAAAGATTAGACTATTAACCTGTAAAGAATAAAATTCAAGTTACCTCAATTATTTCTAGATATATTGCTAAAGTGAGTTTTAATGAATTAGCATATTGCAAATAATTTTATTTGGAGAAACTGTTTATTTCTAAATGGTGACTTTTTCCTACTGCATTCTCTGAAAAACATTTTTAAAGCACCAAGGTAAACTATGTTGTCATGCATATAACCTTGGATGGAAGTTAAAATCAGCAAGACTAGAATTCAAATTTAGGATGTGCTTAATCGTCATCTAAAATGGCATGGTATTTTGCTTACAACCCAGAGTCAGTTCTTCAAGAAAAGGATTTTCTGTAACTGAACTCCTGTTCTGGTCTTTCAGTGAGAAGGTGTGTAAAAGCATACGATGGCCTTTACCTCTGATTATTTGTAAATGGAGAGTCAAGATGCAAAACTGTAGACTGGAAGAAAGTTACATGCGAGGGTCTGCTTAATGTTTAGCTACATGAAAACATTTTTTATTTTTTTATCAGTTAAATCCATTCCATGACATTTTTTCTTCTGCTCTGTGTGCATATGTAACACATAATGTTACAGCCTAAAGTTTAGCTGCTTTGTTTCTTTTTACTTCATAACCTTTTATAGGGCTTTGCAAATTAAATTTGGTAATTGAAACAGACAAGTTTCTTTAACACAAATTATAGCCTATCTCAGAATGCATGATCTGTTTCATAGCCATTGCTGTGACTAAGTGGGTTGTGTGGCAGGAGACTCAAGACTCTAGCTTAATAAATCATTGCCCGCTTGGTCAGTTTTAGGCATGAAAGAACAAAAGCATAATATAATTTCTGGTTCAAGTAAAGGATTATCAAGAAAGATTTGTGAGTTGTGTGCAACCCCCTAACCTTCTGGGAAAGTAGGCTTTCTAAGACTTGCTTATCTTCCCATGAATAAATAATTCAGTCTTGCCAATTAAAAATCTTTTATTGATAACATGCAGATTTATTTTGTGCCATAGCTAGAATGTGGGTATCACAAGACAAAGTTTAATTCAATTGTGTAGCTGTCCCAGTGGGAGGCAAAAAATGTTTAAAAGAACCCCTACTTGCCTTGAGAATGTGAGGTGTTGGAAACTGCACACAGCTTCATGCTCGGGCTAACCCTGCTAGAGACTGAAACCATCTTATTTAGAAAACAAATGTCCAACTTACTCAAATTACAATACAAGTCCAGCTTAGTGATTTAATGCTTCAAAAATACAAAAGGTATAAGCAACATCAAATGGGAGTCTCTTCAGAGGTTAAATTAGTATTTTGAATGCATGCAGATGAATGTGGATGGTTTAATTGTAGATTGAATGAAGTTTAAGTTATTTAGATGGTCCTCTGTCTCCACTTCTAATTGTACCATATGGCATCACCTAATAAGAGCCAAGTGCAGATGCCAGTTATATCACAGTATGATATATTATAAAGCAATCAAATTTGAAGTGAAGATTTATGATTCAACTCTTTGTTAAAATCAAACAAACAAAAAAGCCATCTGATCTGTCACGGTCACTGAATAAGCCTCTGTTCTAAAGCTCTTATTCCAAAAACTCATCCCTTGGCACATATCCTGCATCCCCAGGAAGTCTCCAAAGGGGTTAAGAGCTGAGAGATGGATTCCAGAGGTGAGACTTTCCTTTGTGTTGTGGCCAGCATACTTTGCTCAGGAAAGACGAAGTGACAAGATCCTGAAGTGAGCCAAGGGGCTGTTCCCTGCTGGTGGAGCTGGAGTGCCCATTTTCTTGTTGCTTGTGATAAGTGTGTTTGGGAAAACCATTCTGGGATCTTCCTAGTTCTGTCTGCTCTCACCCCACATCATTTGCTATGTGTTAAGGAGGAGGAGGAGACTGTCCTACTCCTTTGGTTTTCATCCCTGTGTAACTCATACTGTAGAGTTTTTGTTGGTGTTCTGGCATTAAGTTTGATCACACATGACTCTGAGTATCTGTAGGGAGATGCTCAATCCCAAAGACCCAAAGTGTTGGAGAATTACTTCCGTCCTTTCATTCCTCTACAGGTAGAAGTTACACGGTTCTGGGAAACTAGACAAACTTGAAAATTAAATTATGTATCCTGCTTATTTCTATATCATCATTAAAAATGAATACATCAGTAAAGCAGTACTTTTTTCCCTCGTTGTATTCTCATTAGATACATCCAGAATTCACAGCTGTGTTTCAACCACTCACAGTAACTCCTCGCAAGCTGCAAAACTGTTGTTCTTTGCCTGCTTTGCTACAGGACAGGCAGTGAAATTCAGGTTGGTTTTGTTTTGCTTTTTCATGGACCAAAAAATCAGCATAGCTCTGTTTGCTTCCTCTTTAATGTCTCCAAATGATTACTGAAACCTTTAGGAATACCAGGAATAATGGCAAAGTGTTTGTAGTTGTTCATGTGGTTGGAGAGAATGACACTGCGGTCATTTGTTCGAGTTTGTCTCAAACCTGAAGTAACATGGTAACAGCGTTGGATTAAGAAACAGTCACTTGGAAAAATCCAGATTTTTCCAGTGAGAGAGCTGAAGTGATCTATTCAGCATATGTAAGAATTGTTATTAGAAACAACATATAATTTAATGTCAAAGCAAAAAAACAGCGGCTAAGTAGTATCCCCCTGGAACACCAGGAGGACATCAGTATCCATCTGCAAACAGAAGGATTCAGACAGTAATTTCTGCCATGGCCGGTTAGAGAAGTTTTAATATAACAGTCACCAGGAATAATCTGCAGGTGAAGAAATCACAGCACATGTGCGTTCTGACTGTCATTTGACCTGTGTGCAAGCATGTAAATCTCCCATTATTCCCAAACTGAATAATCCTTGGATAAAACTGAAGCCATCAAGCGGAAATAATAGTCAGAACTATGTAGCGCTGACAGTACACAGAGCTCACCATTCTCTTCTGGCCTTTGTTGCACTGCTTGCTGAGCGAGGGCTGAAATAAAACAGTTGCACGAGAGTGTGTGAATCTTCAAGTACAACAGAATGATCTGTCCAGACTAAAAATACAGAAAAAGATGAAACAGGAGGAAGATTAGGGTTGATGTACAGGGCCTGAGACAACGCAGTGACAACACTTTTCTCCTGCTGAAGAGAAGTGTATGGATTTGATCAGATGGGTCAAGCTCTGAACTGAAGGATTCCCAGTTCCTCCTCATGTCTGCCTTCAGAGACCAGCATATTCACAAAGCTATTTTGTTACAAAAGTAAAGAAGCACCCTGGCAAACTTATGCCATACGTGACAAGAAGCAGATCCTCCCGAGTGGAACAGAGCATGCATTTTCCTTTCAGATTTACCCCAAAAGAATTTTCATTGTTCCTAATAATTTAATCCAGGTTCCCTCCTCTCTGTGTATGTTATTTACCAAAAAGTTCAATGTATAAACTCATTTGTCTACTTTCTTTTGCTGTTAAAGAGTTTTAGGGAAATGGTTGAAGGTAGTTAACCATAATTGTTGTTCGCTTTTTGGTCTGCCTCCTGAGACTATGTTGTCTTCAAGAAAATTGTCGTGATGCTTTCTCTGGCACCTGGAAAGAAAAGAGCCTCTTTTGAGGAGAAAGTCTACTATTGTGCTTCAGTTGTCTGGTCTCTCCGGGCTTATAGTCAGAGAAGAGACAATTTTTCCTGAGCATCTGAGATTCAAAGCATCTAAATGAATCCCTCTTATAAATCACCCTCTCCACCATTTGGTCTCTTCCATTGATTATTGGTAGCATATAAAACTTGTGTTGGGGTGAGAGGGAAAAAGAAAAGGCTACTTCCCCAGGAATTTTTTGCATATCTAATGCACATTTTAGATTTGTTCCCATATAAGTTGATTTAGCTGCATCTTTTTTTGTTCTAGCTAGGAATATCTCTGGGAAAAAGAGTAAGTACTCTAAGAAACAAACAGTAAGTTCTCTGGCATGGGGTTGAGGTAGGAAAACTTTGGTTAGGCAGTGAGGGGCTGAGCCTTTAAAAGTTTCCTGTGCAGAAATGCAGCGAGGAATCCTTGGCATGATTGTATCTCATGAGAAGCCAGCAGTCTGCAGTTACAGGTCTTCTGGTGTTCCTGGAAGGAGAAGGAGGTGTAACACCCAAAGGAGGCCCTGGCTGAAGGACACTTGCGTCAAAGCTGACTTGTACTGAGTAGTCCTGTTGAAGGCGCTAGCTCACCAAGAGTAAATGCTTCAAGATGTGTCCTTAAGAAAGTGGAGTGCACTATTAGTTTTGTTATTTTTAACAGGAAAGGGTCTGCCAGATTCATGTTAGCAGATTCTAGTTAAATCTCTCAGAGCTGATTTTCGAGGCAACTGGAGCAGACGTCCAAGTGTCACTACAATCATGCAGCCTCCCAGACTGTAACCATTGCACAGTAGGCAGAGCTGTGGTTTGTGGTTATCTCACCAGACTCCTGGGTGTGCAGCTGGAGGGGGTTCAGGCAACTTGTGGCTATTGTGGGCCCCTGGCTTCCCATGCAGCCTCCTATGGAGCACGTGTTTCAGCTGTCTGAATGCTGAATCCAGCTAGAAAAACAGTCCCAGTGCCTGCAAAACCTGCATAACGAGCATTGTTCTGACTTTCTTCTCCTTTCCAGTTGATTTCAAGCATCTCTGGTAAAGTCATTTTCTTCTCATCACCCTCATGCTGTCACTTACACCCACACCCTAATTGGAGCAGCTTCCCATCATCTACCACATCACCCTTAGCACCAGAGTGATCTTCCATCTCTGCTCTCAACCCGTTCCAGCCAGCCTGTTCCCAATGCATCACTCTGTCCCCTCGCGCTAAATCTCCTGTCTGCATTCTCAGCTTAAAAACTTCTCTTCTGTCACCAAACTTGAAAACAGCCTCCTGCAACTTTTTAATATCCAGTCAACAAATTCTGAAAGAGAAGGAGCTATTTAGATCTATGTAGCAAAGAAGATTCAAGATAGATCTTCCAAAAACATCCAGATTATACAAATTCTGGGTTAGTTTGGGAAGTTTTTCTAACAATGATAAATGTTTCAGCTGAATCTCACTGATGAACATCTCATCACACTTAAAAATTCAAATTTTTCTCCTAGGCCTTCTCTTTTCCTGCTGTTTACAACCACCAGGTACTGAAATCAGTGCTTGATTTTGCAGAGGAAAGTTTGTTTCCGAATCCAAAGTGCCATTTTAAAACCCAGTGATATGAAGTTTTGTTTTGTTTTCCCTCACACAAAGAGAGCAAGGCAATTTAAGAAGTACCTTTCCTCCTGATAGATCAGCCATGGATTTTTTCTTGTATACTTCCTACTTTACCTATATTTCTTCCAAACAACTTCACTTTCAAATTTGCTCACTAGCATACCACAGAACTAGAACATGTAAATTAACTGTGGCATGCTCGTTGGTAAAACATAAAATGTGATGAGATCCGTGTCTTTGCATTAATATAAATTGTTTGAGAACTCTTTGCAAGATTTAAGGCTTTTTTAAGGAAATTTCCCACTGTTTGATCTGGTTTTGGTCAGTATCTAAGTCATGGTTAAGTATGTTTTATTTTCTTTAAACAGATGTTTTATCTGTCACACATAATGCCTATCAGATTAGGTAATTCCAGGTGATCTTGTCAGTTTGTTCTATATAAGTCTTTACAGGACAGGCAACCTTTACTGAAGCAGTTCAGGAAATTCATTTGTCTTCTGTTCATTGTCATACTTTGCTGTCACAGAAAATCATTTCTCACAATACCATATGTGCTAGAACCATTATTCTGCTCTATGCTATATCACATTTATTTTATGGTGACTGATGCTTGGTTTTCACATTTTAGATCAAGAGGAGCAGTTCCATAACGGGTTCTGACAGTGTTTATCAAATCCACAGCTCTTGCCACACTACATCCCACAGAAATGAACATAAATGCTGTCGGTGTGCAGGCTGAGACCAGGTATTACCATTTGATTCAGGTATTGCAACAGTAGTTTGTTCGTTTTAGAGAAATAGAAGGTCTGCTGAAGGTCTGTAAAGTGGGAAAGAAGCTGATCCTCTGTATGTGTTACACAGGATAAACCAAATTTTTTGAAACAAGCTAGGAAGAGAGGGATTGCCTGCTGTTTGCATTGACTTGAACTGCACGTAGACTGTATCTTCAAGGGCAGGACTTGACATGCTACCTATAGAAATGACAGGAAGATTCTTAGTATTACCTTTCCCAGTGCTTCACAAGCGAGTTTTTAAGTCCTAGAAAGTGGCATTCAGCCAGCTCAAGCTCTTGCACAGACCTTAATCTGACTGGGTGACTTTTATGTGAACAGTCCTTATAGATCCTGTGATTCAGTGTTAGAGTTACAGGACCAGGCCTGAAGGAGAGAAATGTTTTCAGCTGATGCTTCAAATACTGTAGTTGTCTCTATATCTTGTGTCACTTTATCATCAGGGTATTTCATCACTTTCAAATCTTTTTTTTTTTTTTTTTTTTTTTTTTTTTTTTTTTTAAAAAACAAACAAAACGACCCCACCTTGATTCCTGAGAACTGCTCAGGGCACAGTTAGGCCATGGATAATAGCCAGGGTTGGTACTTAGATTTTGCTATTGCAACAACAATTAAAGATAATCACTAAAGAAAAAAAAGCTTCAGCATGGTTTCTGTTCTTGATTTTTACACTTGCACTGGAAGAGCTAGGTGTCTTTGAAAGGGGAGCTTGTTTGCCTTAATGGTCCTCTGATGGCACTCGAGCAGGACAGCTGCATCAGTGCCATTTCTGTCCAGTGCTACATCTGCTTTCCACAAGCTTTTGTGCCTTCACACACTGTTCTGTCGCTTGTGTCCCTTCGCACCCTCATCCACCATTGCACAGCTATCTGCATCCACCACCTCTGAAAGCTGCCCCAGGAACAGTTGATTTCCACCTTTTGTCAGTGCTACATCTAAGTTACCTGAGCTTCTCAAGGGTTCTTGTAATGATGGGTGTAGAGGATACCTCCTTTTGGTTTTGAGATTGCCAGACCTTTTCAGGTTGCTCAAAGCCTTTTTTTTTTTTCTTTTCATTTTTTTCTCCTCTCCTTTCTTTAACTTGCTGGAGAGGCTGCGATTTAGTTTCTGCAGTGTACAGAACTTCCTGCAGGAGTTAAGTCCCGCAAGCTAGAGTTCAGACAGTGACAGAAACAGATGGGTTTTGATGATTTTGCAGCCCTTGTATAAGACAACGGCATGCCCTTCCTCATCCTCCCTCCTCAGGGATGCCATTGCTCTATGGAACCTGCTGCTGTGGGGTGTTGATTCCCTCCACGCTGGCTGCCTCAACATTGCCCCAAGAGAAATTTGTATAAGAATGATCTGCAAACGTGTGCTAGAGCAAGCTAAGTGTCCTAAATACTTGTCTGGCTTAAGAAATCCTTTGAAACTTTGTGCTATTGGTTGAGAGGATATACCATGGTTTACAGTTATATATCTATATATGTCTGTGAACACGTGTGCCTGTGTTTCTCTTGTGATTCTGCTGTTCCCTAGCCATAAGCATTTCTTGTGTCAGAGAACCATGTCATGAGCTCAGTCAGGCCTTGGTCTGACTCGGCACAGCCAATCTCCTGCCCTTATTGTTACAGCAACAGACTGTGGACAGACTGTGCTTCAAGCATTCCCAAGGAACAAAGAGTAAAAAGGATCACATTCTGTGATAAAACTTATCAAGACCTGGTGTTTTAACAGATCTTTTGCAGCATTTTTTTTTTTTAACTGACTTAAGTGTCATGTCAGCTTGCAAGCTTGCAGAGGTGATCTGGGTATTCTTGAGTGGCTCAGGAAACCATATTTTTTGCTCTTTTCCCCAGACGTGACCCATTTCTGTCTAGGATGATCACTCCATTCTGAATCAGAGCATAGGCTTTTGGCTGAGGTATATGTCAAACAGAACTGATTCCTTAAAGCCAAGAATAAATCCAACAATTTATACATATGCAAGGAGCCTCTCTGCCTGGTCTGCTCAGCCCTAGCAATTCGATTACCTTTTCAAGCCTCTCTTGCAAGAAGGAAGATCAGTTTTTCTTCTCTGCTCCTCCTTCAAAAGTAATATTCTTTACAGCATGAAAAGCTGTCATGTATAATGAAGGGCCCGTGTGCATGCCATCAATATTGGGTGGACTTCTGCCAGGGAGAAGATGATATTAAGACCTGTTGCAGAAAGAAGAGATGAACTTTTTTGTTTAAGAGAAAGGATTCTCAGAACTTGTTTTAAAGGACCTGAACTCGCCATCCGTAGTGGCAAATATGAGTTTTATTGTCCAGCGTGGGAGCAGGAGTATCGCATTACCGGACTGACCACAGCACATCTCCGGTAGGACAGCAAGTGGTGCAGATTACAGGGGATCTTGTGACTGGGCACTGCTTAGCAACAACACATGTTTAGGTCAGAAGCTTAGCGACATAATGCATGCTAGGACAGAAACTAGATGACATAATTCATGCTGGGATGGGTAGGTAATATCTGACTGCATAACACACAACATTCAAAGCAAGTAACCCTATCACTGCCTTCTGGCAGCACGCTTCATAAAGAAAGGAATGCAGAAAGGAACAGCAGCATTAAGGATGAGAAATCTAACTTAGAATTTGGAGAACAGTCAAGTTTGTTCTACAAAAATTTCTTCAGGTGGAACTCCTATTCTTGTTTACCTGGTTAAAAAAAAAAATACTGATTTTCTTCACATCCTAAGTTTATAGGACACGTCACAGCAAAGAGTCGATATTGTGGTCAAAATCTTGACTTTTTCCAGATTTTTTTTTTGTGTGCATATGTGATATTAATGTTGTGTTTTTACATTGTGAGGTATAAACTTTCATGTTTTGATGTTACAGAGAAAAAACATAGAACTTACTGTGGTTAATTGGGTTTTAAAGATCATGTCAGAGTCAGTTTTCCTGCTTGGTAGCATTTTGGAGTTCCTTTTCAAATTAATAGGCCAGGCCTACGCATATTGCCCTTAAGTCACAAGATCATACCTTTGTAATGGAAAGACATGTTTGTGGCAGATGTTTTCACGTGATGCTTTTTTCCGTGGTCTGAAATTTGTTTTTCTGAACTTGTTAATTTTTCAACTTCAGATAAGCATATATTATGTTACTTTACATTATGCAGAAGTCCCAAAGGAGTTAAGAGTTCATTCAGTGCTTCACTGAAGGCTAATGTAAGGATGTAGTCACATCCCAGGAAATGCACATTGTATATGTCTGCAGTGATGTCTGGAAGAGAATATGGCCTGAATGCTGTTTGAGACTTCCTCTGGTGCAGGACAGATTTCTGTGTGTTTGTTCTTAAGAAAACAAACTCTACAAAATATACACGATCTCTGCACTGATTTAATTCTTTTAAAGAAAGCTGTCTTCAGGCAGCTCTTGCCAGAGATGTAACAATAACTTTTTTTCAGAAAAAAATTACAGGTTTTCCTTTCAAATCAAGAAAATTGTGAGGTTACAAGGTCTTATCTCTTTTAATATTCCTGCTCTAAATATTTAGGGCATGTGAGGCATGTGAGGCATGTCTATCTGTGGCATCCTCTGTCTGGAGGATTCTGCAAGTCTGAGATACTTTACTGTATAAGAAAATCAGTCACACAGATTTCACTTGCTACTCAGAAACAGGCTCAATGCATCTTTTGGAACAGACAACAAAGCTGTGTAGTACAATAGGGTTTAGCTGGAATTTGAATATTCTTCCTTTCTCCTCCCCCTCACCTCTTTGCTGGGTAACTCTTGAAGAATGTTTTTAATTGACTAACATTTTATTAAGCAGTTTTCAGCTGGTCACAGGTCACAGCCCTCACTTACCTACAGAAGTGTGCAGCCACAATTCTCAAATGGCAAACTGGCTGTTTCTTTACCTCACACAAGTCAAGAAACAACATTAGGAGTGGTTTCTCTCAGGCCAGGCTTGGTAAAGGGATTGATGTTTAAATCAGAAGATGGAAATTGTAAATCCAGTATTAACATCTGAGTGTTATGTAAAGCCATAAAAGTAACAGTTTATACCTGAAATTTGTGGTTTTATTCGTAATTTCTAACTTCAGCAGCTAAAATCATCGTTCTGATTTGCATAGTGCATGAAGCGTCAGCCGAACCAACAGCTCACATTGGTAAAACGTGAGTGAGCACTATGAAAATGGAAATTCTGTGACCTGCTTGCTGTGTCCAGCAGACAACGAAACTCCAGCATGTTTCAACTCAGACTAAAGTGTCTGTGTCATTGCTAAGTCTAATTAATGCCGTTGATTTCTCGTCAGAACAGGCTTAAGGTATCTTGTTTATGAAAAGAAACGGAATATGTGTATGAGACAAATCTAGACCTGGGGCCATCTACAACTGTGGAAAGACCAATATCTCGCTCTTTGCATCATATTGTCCAACATTTCAGCATCTGGGTGTCTTCCCAAGTGGTCCAATCTGCCACCCTGTGACGCTGCTGGGGAAGTAAATACAGAGTGAATGAAGGTCATTTATTCACTGTCCTACAGGAAATACTCAGTAAAGCTGGAATTAGAGCCTGTTCCTTTGTCCTGATCAAAAACATCCAATGCATGTTTTAGCTGATCCTCTCTTTGGTGGGACAACCTTTGTTTCAGATGTAAAACTAACTCTGTTTCACACACAGCTTGGCTTTTCTTGCTGCTGTTATCAACAATTTCAAATCCAAAAGGGCAATTCACCCAGTGGTAGCAACTGTTATTGTTATAGCCTGGGAACATGATACTGTTTCAGAAACTACAACTTGTTTGTTTTAGTTCTGGAGAGCCTTAAACCTTTTTCTCTGTGATAAATCCCAGCAGCTCTTGGCCTGAATGGCTTTGTGTAATTGAAGGAGTAGCTACTACTTAGCTGGCTTGTTATCTAGAGGTTATGGAGCCGGGGTTATTAGAAATGTCATATGCAGATACATCCCAATATTTTGTCTCAATAGCATGAAAATATATGTATATATATTTTAATTTTAGGGGTAAGATCAGAAACCTGTTTGTAATACCTACTGCTGTTCATGTAAGCTGCACCTAGCACTGAAATGTGGGTGGCTCAAAGGCCTGTTGTCTTCAAATCTCACCTGTGAGAGTTGTTACTCGCTCAAAGGAAGCAAATAACATCAGATCTGCTGGTTATCCTCCTTTCCATCATGGGCAATCTATAGCCTTTTGCAGGGAATCCTCCAGAGATCCACACAGGGCATACTAGCACAGTCCTTGGAACGGGCTCCACAGGTTTTTCCCTGTCATGTGGGCTTGTTGATGTCTTGCTACTGGAAGAATATTGATACTGTCTGTTTGGTAGATCTCCTTGAAAATGTTGGACTGAACATCCTGAGTACCTGGATCAAATTTAGCATGAAGACTGAACTGCTGTGCTTTTGCTGCCTTCACTGTTCATCAAGTTGTCTGGTAAGTCTAGAATTTTAATCTCTGTTTCCTAGTTTGTGTTGATTCCCTTACTGGATCTTTCTTTACCATCTTTCATCACAGAAAAGCTGTTGGTTTACATTTTAAAAAATTACTGAAAATAGTGTTACATGTATATCTCTAGAAGATGCATGTTTTTATTGCTATGTGTAGATGTTTAAGGTGCGGATGTTATCCTCGACAGAGAATGCCAACCTAGGGCTTTTCAAATCGTACAGTGTTTGAATTGGCTGGGGATGGATGGGAGAGTGATTTTTTAAGTAAAACAAAGCATTAAATTGGGAAGCTGGCAAAGAGCATTGTGCTAGAGACTGATACCTAGGTATCGCAGCCTCTTGACTATTGGCCATATGTCCCTCATTTAGAGGTCTTTTATCTAGATGTCTTTCATCTCCGTGTGCTAGTAGCAACACACATGAATTCAAATTAATTCTTTCCAGAAAGCCTTCTTGGAAAAACCAGTTCACCTCTAGAAAGGGAATCAGCCAGAGACAGCTTTGAAATTACCCATTTGATCTGAGTACCTAGCTAATGGAATGGTCTGACACGGACTGCATCTGTCTGCCATTTTTTGAATCCTGTTCAAAATCTCCTGTTCCAGTCCTGATCCATGTCCTCACATACTCCTGCAGGAAAGATACTGAGTTAGGTTGAAGTCTGAAATTACTATCTTCTGCAAATATGAATCCTAGATCCTATAAATCTCCAGATTATGAAAATCCATCATCCAAACACCTGGTACTATGCCTTCAAAGTCTGGCTGCGAAGCCTCATCCTACTAACCTAAGCAATCTTATCAAGCTTCTGTTTTTCTAATGGACTCAGTGTGTCCAAACCTTTTAACACCAAGAATCTTTTAATCCAATTTTGCTGTTTCACTTCATTTCCAAAAGCATGCTATCTGTTCTAAGGCTGACAGCAGTGAAACACAGCATTTCCAGGGATGGCTCTTATAGCAGAAAGGAACATGTTTTCACATTTCTCCAATGTTGAGCTTGTTTCAATGTTGAGTTTTTTCCCCACGTCACAATTGGTGCCCACAAATTTGGAACAGTTTTCTCAGGGGTAAGTGACTTAAGAAAACAAAAGCTGATAAAGCAGCCATCATGATTTATCAGGAAACACTCAGCTAACTGCACCTGAATTGCAACAGTGGCAGAAAATGTAAGGGATAGAGAGATTGGTTCATTCAATAAATTTCAGCTTGTCCATATATTGTGTCAGAAATCAGTTCTGATATGATTTAATAACTGGGGGAGGAATACACTGCTCCATTAGTTCAAAGACCATTAGCAGTAAGGGGTAGCTGGTGGCTTCCCCATAGGGCATGCAAGCGTTGCTCATATTCTGACTGCTATAAACTGTATGAGGGAGGATGGTGGCTCAGGTAGTGAGTGGTGTGCCAGGGAGCAGGAAAAAAAAAAAAAAAGAAAGAATAAATCTGCATGAGGGGATGGATCTTCCCCTCCTTTTACCAAGAAGTACATGAAGCATGTACCTGGTAGCGATGTCAATTGAGCTCAAAGCTTCAAAATACCTATGGTGCAGCAAAGCAAACTTGCTACAAGATGAGTGCACAAGGAAGTAATAGAGGCGTGGAGAGAATGGTAGCTTCTTAAGGTCATTGGGGATTGTGAAATGAAAGGACAAGGCAATTCTACTATGTGGTCTAAGTGAACTGTTTAGATTCTCAAAAAAACATTTGGCTGCCACCTGGCCCTGAGAATGCTGACTCTAATGTTGTCAAAAGCACCAAAAGAGCTGCTTGGCATTGAGATTGACGACTGGTTCCAGGCCTTGCTTGTATCTAAGCCCACCCAGACTCACAGATTAAGTCTTCATGTGACCTCTCACTGGACTAACACCAGTAAGCTTTCTCAGAACTCAAATTCGAAGTGGGACCTAAAGCCTGGACTACTGGATTAAAAGGGAGTGAGTTCATGCTTTTTCTAGAAAGTGTTTGAAAAGACTGCAGCCCTCCTTCATTTCTGAAAAATGGGATTCCAAGCCCAAGCTTCATACTCAAGGCTGTTAGTTTTAAATGGAAGATACTGAAGTCAAGGTCTGGGAAGACATCTTCCTAAAAGTCAGAAGACAGTCTTCTCTGAATTCCCTATGGGCAAGCTCAGTTGGCTCCTTTTTCAGGATGCTGGTTGTAAGCACACATTTTTTTGTTGCTTATCTCTCTCCAAGCACCTATGAGCAGACACTGTAGCAAATATCAGAACGCAAGATTTCTGCGAGGCCAGGTCTGTCCTGCTGAGTGCTTCCATGCTCACTCACCTTTCCAGGACAAACAGAGGCAGCTTTACTCCTTTGAGCTGTGACTTTAGCTCTTAACATTGGTAGTGCAGTAGAAAGCAAGTGACCTGGTTATAAATGACAGTCAGAATTGCTCTGCATGCATGCACATGGTTTCTACCACCAGATAAACAGAGATAAACATGTGGTAGCTATTTTAATTAATCACACCCTAGGGGCTTTGCCTATTGGTTTCTAAGATGAGAAGTGCACAAGATGCAGTGCTGTGAAGAAATTCCATCAAATGAACCCTTACCAAAAACATGTCTGAGAAAAACTGCAATTTCCTTATTAGAATCACATGTCAGCACCTTGCCAGCTACACTTTTGAATGCTCTTCAGCAGTTTTTTTTGCACTTGCCCACAAACATTGCACATAAACCCATCGACAGGGTGACTCACATCATTATTCTGTGTCAAACCTCTTTCTGCAAAAAGGCTGTGGTGGAGTCATTTGATGCTGTGTTTGCTTATGCCCTGAAGGCCTCCAGGCAATCCCCAAATCAGCTGGGTTCATGTTACCAGGGATAAGTGAGCCGGCACTCGGACTGCGTGCCTGCACGATTGTGACTTCTTTTCAGTCATAAAGTGATTTCCCAATTTATGAGGAAATTATACATTGCTCACCAAATTTAGGAAGCAGATCATATTGCAGTCAATATTTTACAGGTGCTCTGTGGCCAATTTTGGTTGTGACTAATGCAGAGGTTTCCTTTTGCTTTGGTTCATCCTAGCTGGGATATTCGTAGTAAGCAGCGGTTGTATTTGTTTGGCAGCTAACCTTGTTAGAAATGGGAGTAAATACTTATTTTTTCCAGGACAGGTTATTGCCGAGGAGAGAAATACCACTTTCCTCCTTTTCTCCTCCTTATGCTTTGCAGCCTTAAAGCTTGGATTTCTGCCTTGTGCAGAGAAGTTCCTCAAAGAGGTAAGAAAGTGGAAAATACTAAGAGGTTCAAAGAAGAAACAGTTTCTGGACAGCACATCCAGAGATGTTCTGTTTCAAAACATTGAGGCTGGTCTTATTGACAAAACTCTGGGGGACTTTGAAATTTGAAGAACACTTCTGGACTCATAAATTGGAGCTCAGCAGGTGGCTGTGATTTCATAAAGTTAAAAGTCTTCTTTGGAAAAGCTTTTTTTTTTTTTTTTTTGCAGTTCCTGTTTGGGTTTGAGGTAGAATATGGTCTGATACGAGAACCTATTTATATCTACTCAGAGCTAGAATAAATTGCATAACTCATTTCTTTTGCCTGGTGTTCATGCCAGCATCCACAGTGGTCATCAGCCTGTGTGTTTTTATGCAGTTTTATTTGTGCATTCCAGCCATCTTGTATGGATATTAGGCTGCCATGTGAGCTCTTAAGGCCTTTCAGAGAAAAGGAAGAACATCACAGGCATGGAGTAGGTGCTCACCTTCAAGCTGGGAACCCACTCAGCACTGGAGTGGCTCAGGACATGAGAATGCTGGAAGAGGGTAAAATTCATATCAATAAAGGCTCTGCTGGAATAGCTACCACCTGCTTGAAACCCCTGTCAGTGTTCTGGAGCCACTTCAGGTTACTGCCTATAATGTCAGAAAAGGCATCACAGTAAAAACAGTTAAATCCTCCATCAGATTAGGTTTCTATACATTTCCCTTGGTGACATTGAGAGAATTTGAAGAGAAACCTGATAGACCTGGTATACTGGCACAAGATACGGCTGTAATCTTTCCAGTGCTTCCAAAGTAAGCCTTATCTTTGAAAATGAATTACTGTGTATGTCTGTGACTCAGGGGTGGCTCTGCAAGCACCCTGAGTCCTGCGCAGAATGAAAAAGCCACCTTGTCTCCCTTTTCCCATTACGGAGATTTACTTCTATTGTGAAGCCAGAACCCTGCAACCTATGTAGGAACAGAAGTCCAAATTACTGAAGTTATTTTGATAATGGTATTGTGTCTCGGGCAGACTTTGAGGATGCCTGTATCAGGTATGTAAGGTTTCCAGAGAATTTTTGGATTACTAGATATTTTCTAAAGCCTTAAGTCCATTTTCCTTTTGCTCTTTGATGCCACCAGAATAGGAAATCAGTATTTCCCCCAAAACATATCTGTTTTATAAGCATGGATACAGTTCCTCTGTGTCCTCGTGTCCATTTATAACCACATTTTACATCCTGCATTTTCCTGTTTCTTTATTTCGTTATTTTATTTATTTATTTATTTTTTAAGGGGTGGAAACCATCAATGGAGCAGAAGGAAGCTTTGCTGTGCCAGCTAACCAACTAGGCTGGTGTAGCATAAGGTGCAGGAAAGAAGTGGATGTGGCTTGTTGTGACTGATTAAAAGGGGCAAGGAAGGAGCATGGGGAACAATGAGTGCATGCTGTGTGGAGTGTGCATAGTCCTGAAAAGTGAGAGAGTGAAATGCTGCTGAAATATTGATAGGGCGGATAGGCTCTGGAATGATTGACGGCATGTGCGTGTGTCTTGGCAAGTTTAATTGGATTTGTTGGCGTAGAGGGTAGAAGAATGTGGTGCATTTCCTTTTATGGGTTTCTTTCTTTCAATCTCTTCTTTTCTTTCCTATAGAATTGACGTTTAATGCATATCCTTTTCATCGTCCGCATAGAAATCCTGGTGTCTGTTCCTCTCAATTTTAAGGTTGAGGGAGCGGCGTAGAGGGGATGAAAAGAGATGTAAAACAAGTTTCATTACATTTTATTTACTACTTGTCTTCACTTTCACTAGGTGTGAGTATTCACTGAAGAGTTATAATTTGGAGGGGAAAAAGAGGACACATAATGGAATAGTGTCTAAATGAATCCCAGTGTTATGATGCCAATCATATCAGGAAATCTGCCTCGAGGACTTGTTATCTGTGTGCTCTACTTGAGCATTCCTGTGCTTCTCTTTTTGGCTTATCCTCAGTAGCCAGATTATTTTTATCTTGCCATACAATTTGGACCTAGGACATCAGGCACAAAGGTGTTAGATTATACCAAAGTGGTGAAATCCAGATCCTCCAAAATACTGACAAGCCCAATGCCTGTTAACTTTCCTAGCTTCCATTGAAACTAATGGATTTCTGTGTGCAGCCTCCTGAGTTGCTCTGATGTTCTAAGCCTAAATTCTCAACAAGTTGTCAGCCATGGTGTTCCTGGGCTTTCTCCTCCAAGGCTAGGTATTTCAGAGTTGCACTCTCCTTTCTACCTTTTTTGTGTGTGTGTGTGCGTCCTGTGCTTTTAAGCAGAAACATAGAACCATCTCTTCTCTCCCCAGGTCTTATTTCTGCTCTATCTTGTGTAAATCAGTAGTTCTTCTAGTAAGCAGAAAGCCGCTCTGGATTTCTGATTCCTGCAAAAAGCTTTTTGTTTTGCTTCATTTTTAATAAAATTACTTTCCTCAGTTGTTTGTGTGCTACATTGGACTTACTGTTGGTGAAAAGTCCCAGCATGGGAGCTATGTGGATAGCATCTGTAAAAGTTTTTCTGGCTCTGCTGGTTTTTCATGGTGGAGCCCTGACCAGGAGGAACACACGTCAAGTACAGGGAAGGTAGTTTGGTGCCCCAGTTCTTAGACTTTCACTGTTACACAGATTAAAAAACAATCTAGTTATTTCACACAGCAATGTGTATCTGGAGTGGACATTGTGTTTGCTGTCGCAGATGAACTTCTTTAGATCCATCTTCAAAACAGACAAGTTTGTCTCCAGTTACAAGGTGCTCACTCCTCTGACCTTTGATTTCTGTTCAGGTCTTACAGGTCCAAGAGCTGATCGCAAAGATGACAGCTTCAAAGATGTCTCAGAGAGAACCCCAAACTCTATTCTTGGGCTGAGTGGGAGATATGTCTGTCTTCTGAGGAGGTGAGTGAAAAAACAGAGAATTTAGAAGGTTTTTTTTTATGCAGGGAAGATTGAGAACTGCTGATTGAGGACACTGTTACATCAAAGGGTAGAAATTTTCACTTGCTCCTGCTCTGAGTTCAGCTTCAATCACTAGCAGTGGTAATCCCTTTTCAAATTTGTAAGCTTTCCAGGTCCTCAGGCACATATATTTGAGCCATTGGTGTCCCGCCTCTTCCTTTCTTTTTGCTTTACACTGCCCCACAATCAAACTTAATTCTGTGAAAAGTGGTGAGTAGGAAAGTATGGGGAGGGAGAACTTAATGACATGTTCAGTCATCTCTGAAGAGATGAAGCCAAACATGTCTCCAGTAGCAGAATATTTTGGGAGCAGTTTGTTTTCAAATAAGAAGCTTAATGTAATAATGTCATTACACTTCTCTAAATTCAAGGATGTGCTTTCACTGAAACACAATGGAATCTAAGCTATCAGTCAGATACCTCATTTTCACTGAAGTAACAGCCAGTTTCACTGGCAGAAGTATTTCTGAATGGTCTTCGCTTACCTAAGGCTGCTTTTGGCTTGAGATAAATGTATCTTCTTGAGACTGACTGATTATAAGACTTATTGGGGGAAAAAAGGCAGAGTATAGGAGAACACAGATTGTCTGGTTATTAGTTCTATTTGTTTTGTTTTTATATTATTATTATTTTATTATTATTTATATGTGCACTAAATCCAGTATTTCAGAAAACACTGATGCAAGAAATCAAGGGTCACTTTTCTGCTGTGGATGTTGTACCTCCTTTCTTATAAAAAGCCCGAATTTCAGGAAAAAAGCAACGGAGATAGGATTAATGAAGAATCAACTGATGCCTTCATTACTCTGCTAATGAACCACCTTCCATCTACTACTTGCTGTGAATCTGCTCCCATTGCCCCAGATCTTAACTCTATGGTCAGTTCTCTTTAATCTTAGCACCCTCTGCTGTGGACATCTATAATAACATCTCATTTAATTATTACTGGCGTATAAATTGTGTATCCCTTTTTGACCAAAGATCTACAAATCAAACACAGCTTGTGTCAATGGAGCTGTATCTGATATGAAAAATGTGTTCTATTCCTTGACTTGCTGTGGAAGATAGCTTTTTTTCCAAGTGTTTGCTAAAGAAGAAACATACAGAATACAGGCAAGGAGATCTTAAAATACTCTGTATAAGAGAGAGGCCTCAACTGACACCTAGTCTTTGCAGAAGAGGGCTGTAGGCATGCAAATGTTTATAGAGTCCAGAGATCACCTCAGGTTGCACAGGCTAATTTAAAAAAAAAAAAAAAAAGTTGATATTTGCTACGTCCTGTTCCTGTGGAACATGCACTGATTGTATCACTTCTGTCTCTGGTGTCAGATTTTCTATGTGAACATGGGCATGTAGCTTAAAATTGGTTAATTGGTTTTGTTAGCTCTCCTGATCCAGAGATTCTCTCTTGCAAGCATTGTCCATGAATAGTTCTTCAGGTCAAGTCCTCACTTGAGTCAGCAGTATTTCAATAAAATTTTATATATATATATATATATATTTAATATGCCAGTTTGAAAATATCAAAATAGGAAGTGATGAGTTAGTATATGCATTTGCCTAATTTATAAAGAGGATTTTGCAGAGATTATGCTTTAAAATCAAACTTCGTTATTGCATCTTTCCAGTAACTGGTTCTGTTTTTCACAGAATCACAGAATTTCTAGGTTGGAAGAGACCTCAAGATCATCGAGTCCAACCTCTAACCTAACACTAACAGTCCCCACTAAACCATATCCCTAAGCTCTACATCTAAACGTCTTTTGAAGACTTCCAGGGATGGTGACTCCACCACCTCCCTGGGCAGCCCGTTCCAGTGCCTCACAACCCTTTCAGTAAAGAAATTCTTCCTAACATCTAACCTAAAACTCCCCTGGCATAACTTTAGCCCATTCCCCCTCGTCCTGTCACCAGGCACATGGGAGAACAGGCCAACCCCCACCTCTCTACAGCCTCCTTTAATGTACTTATACAGAGCAATAAGGTCACCCCTGAGCCTCCTCTTCTCCAGGCTGAACAAGCCCAGCTCCTTCAGCCGCTCCTCATAGGACTTGCTCTCCAGGCCCCTCACCAGCTTCGTCGCCCTTCTTTGGACCCGCTCAAGCACCTCGATGTCCTTCTTGTAGCGAGGGGCCCAAAACTGAACACAGTACTCGAGGTGCGGCCTCACCAGAGCCGAGTACAGGGGGACGATCACCTCCCTAGCCCTGCTGGTCACAGTGTTTCTGATACAAGCCAGGATGCCGTTGGCCTTCTTGGCCACCTGAGCACACTGCTGGCTCATATTCAGCCGACTGTCCACCATCACTCCCAGGTCCTTCTCTGCCTGGCAGCTCTCCAACCATTCCTCTCCCAGCCTGTAGCTCTGCTTGGGGTTATTGTGCCCCAGGTGCAGGACCTGGCACTTGGCCTTGTTGAACCTCATGCAGTTGACTCTCTTTACTGAAAGGGTTTACTGAAAGGGTTGGAAGAACTTCTTTACTGAAAGGGTTGTTGATTTTTGAATCTCTCTGAGACAGAAGAGGAGTAGATATGCATTTCAGCAGAGATACAGCCTGTAAAATGAAGGAAAAAAACATTCCTCCTAGGTGAGCTATAGTAACTTCTTCCACATCTGTTTACAGACAGAAAAAAATCTCCTTTTCCTTATTAATGAAGGTTCTTGCCCTCATCCCTCAGATGAGAACTCAGTTACAAGTGATCCTTTCCTCTCTAAGAAGCCTTCTTCTTCCATTTAGACCCTTTCTCCAATGCCTGTCAGACTTGAAGTCTAACAAGATGGCTGTACCTCCAGAGATGCTTTTGAGAATAGCAATAATTTCAGATACCCCACATAGGCAGTTTGTGCTTCCAGTGTCTTCCTTTAAATGCTTAAGTAATTGTTACAACCCCCACACACACCATGTTTTCTATTTTGTCTTTTAGAAAGCAGAATGTGTAATAGCAATAACCATATGAATCAGTCATTTCCCTTCTCACTCCTCCAACTCCATCTGCTGATCACTCATATGAGAGCTCTAACAGCAGAGCTGCTTCTGAGGGTTGTTGAAGACATGGAGCAGTGAAAGCCTTCTTGTCAAGCATCCAAGAGCAAATAGCATCAGAGATGAGATTTTGAATACATTAGTAATAATACTGTATTGATCTCAAAACACTTTACAAACATTAACTAATTAAGCTTTAAAACACTGAAATAAGTTTGCATTAATAAAGACCATTTAGCAAATGAAGAAGTGGAGGTAAACAAAGGGTATGTGAAGTGACCAGTATCAAGTGGTGAATGAAGGTCAAAGAAAGAAACCTGGTATCTAATTGTTCTGCATTTCACATGATCTCATTGAGAAAACTTTTGCAGTGAAAGTTGCAGCCATTTCAAATTAAATATTCTAAGGCATTTTGTAACAAGCCTGAGTATTTCTTACAAGAATCAAGATGGTACAAAAGCTTACAAAACTAATAAATGCTTTCAGCTCTCAGGTCCAGCTTTGACTGAGAAGGGACCATTTCTGAAAGCAGAGGGGGAAGCAGTGGCCTTGTACTGAGCCTTTTTCTCATTGCTTTTCTCTGGTGGTACTAGCTGGATAGAAAACTGCTTTGACCTGCAAAATGGGAATTCACGTGGGCTTGACTCTGATGTCATGCATCTATCCCACCCATCCTATGGGAGGAATAAAGCCTTCTCAAGGGATTGGTCTGCTCCAGTCATCCCAGCCAGTCTATGGAGCCTGGGGGGCTGTTATAGAGTGGAACGGCTTAGAGTCAGTGGAGCTACCCTGGCTTAAAATCAATGTAACAAGGTGGAGAATCAGGCACACAGTGAGTGAATCATGCAGAGCAGTGTTGACCCAAACAGAGGATGACGGCTTAGAACAGGTTCCTCAGAGACATTAAGTTATCCTTGGAAAGGCAGGTCTCAAAGCCAAGGTTTATACTTTCTTAATGGGTTTCATTAGGAAGAAAGGAAAGGAACTGGAAAAAAATGTGTAGCTTAAAAGGGAACGACTGCAGTGCAGTCAAAAATTTGTTCCATTTTTCAATAAAAGAAGCCAATCCTGCCTTGAAATTCATGTCCCTTCAAAGTTCAAGGAGGCCTGTATTGTTGGCCTGCTCAGTCAGAATGCTCCAGCCACTTATTGTATGTGGATTGCACTCCAGGGACTGACTGCAAAAATATGATTTAGTGAAAGCTTGTACCCAAAACACATCATTGGCCTCTGATCTCTGAACATTTAAATATTTCAAGCTTACAAGCGGACGCTGTCACGAGGACAGACCCTGATCCCTAGCTGATTCTAGAACATCTGTTGAGGCATTTACCAAGTTAATAGATTAGCTATGAGAATCAGGCAGGTGTTTTTCACCAAAGCCAGAAAACATCAAAATCAGATTGCCCTCCAAGTCTTTCAGCACAGGCAATCGAGTTAGAATGACTCATAGAGTCTAACAGATAATAAAACACACATAACATTTGCTTTAAGGTACAGGTGGGGATATTTTGTACTGTGCTTAGGAGAAAGAAAAACTAACTCTATTTGGGAATAGAGTAATTGAATACAGATGGGAGGAGGCAAATGAAAGAATTTAGCAAATATCTCAGTGGAATAGCTAATGGGAACGAGACAGAATAGGAAATTAAAAATTATTCGAAGCAGATGGACCATTCTTTGAGTTTTTTAAAATTTATTAGGGCTGCGAAAAAAATGTGTCTGTTTATTTTCCACGGCCATGAAATTAATGACTTGGTGAGTTGTGCTTGTGCAATTTTATGACTGCCATGTCATTTGTCATAATTTGGGTGCTGTTTGATATGGATTTATGAATATTTCCTCCCCCCCAACATGATTTATGGGTGTTGGTCATATGTGAATTAGACTGTCACCTTTAGTATGAAAAAGTACAAATGACAGATTATAAAAAAAAAAAAAAAGTGCTCCAGTCCTAAGTGCTGGAAAGGGGAGTTCAGAGTCGCCTCCTCTGCTTTTTCACTGGTAGTTTTTGTTTAGAGCTGACAATTAAATGTTTGGACTTGAGTCAAACATGGATGAATATTGAGAGGGGCTTGAATAGATCTGAACTCGTCTGAACTTCACCTGTGAATTCAGCTTGAGTCCTCCTTTCCTTGTACCATGCACTGAAAAAAAAATAATTATATATATATATAACTTACCATAGGAACAACTGATTTACTGTATAGGAGCAAATTGGCCTGGCAAATTTGCTATCTTGCTTCCAGGCTAACTCTGGTTGAAGCTTCGCTGAAAAGTGCAAGTAATCTCACACAATCTGTCCAGTTTTGTAGCACTGCATGCTTGAAGGAGTGAAGTTAAAAGACATACCAAACCACCAGGATTTCTGCAATAATATCTCAGGTTTAGACCAAAGTACCAACTTTATGCTAGCTGTTACCACTTCTGCCAAAACTATTAGTATATGCCATTTGTTTTGTAGCATGTAGCTACAGTACAAACCAGTTTAGGACAGGAGAAGCACAGTTGCTCCTGGATTGAAGCAGTATGAGTTCAAGCATATAACTGAGGAATGTAAGTATCTGATCACCCGATGGTCCCCTGTCGATGTCGGGAAAGTGATGTGCACCTCCAGAGGGCCGTTCAGCCCACGTGTCTCCATCTGTTGACTGTGTAGACAGACTTAAAACAGTACCCCCTTCCTTAGCTCCCCAGTTTGGTGTAGAAAGTCATGTGGGAGGAATTAGCGCCCAGCATGGGATATAGCTTTAAAAAGAAGAAACAATACACCTTGCATGACAACAAAACATTGCTGATCGTCTTTCATGCTGAGCTAGCAACTGTTGCCTTCACAGGGGATATGACTAGTTCATTCTACAGTTTTTAGACAATCATATGCTGTAGCCCATTTTCTGTGATCCAGACAAGATTGTTTCTCTAGTGGGAGGCTGATAGTTCTTAGCAAGTATCTCTGCCCTTGTAGGGAATGAATGGATTACTTTGCAATCACAGTGAGATACCAAGGCAGTCTTTGCAGTTCTGGATAGCACCTATTACTGCTGAGGGTAATTGATCTTTTCTGTAGATGATCAAGCAAGAACCTGCATTAGCAAACCACTGTCATGTCTGCTGTTGTGAGGGCAGCTAAAACACTTTGCTGTGGTGATTTTCAGCTTTACAGAATTGAAATTTGCAAAAATAAACCAGGATCACCTGTACTTAATTCAAGAATGAGGTCCAGTGACCTTAGCTGAAACATCAGGAAACCTTCACAGCTATTGGAGAAAGTTCATCAGCTGCGGTACGTTGATATATCTCAAATATGTCATTGCTTGAGGCAATGAAACTTGTTTCTTATAATTTTGGTAGCACATCAATAAATCAATTCCTAGGCTCATAAATTACTTTTGTTATGCAAAAGTAGCTGGTTGTCTGGCAGTTCTAAAAATAATATGTATATATTACTGTAATTTTGAGTTGATCTGTGGTGATTTTTTTCAGAATTCTGAAAACTGACCAAATTTATTTCAGTCAAAAATCTTTAAATGAAAATGAAATGCTGTTCTTGTGATTTACTTGATTTTTTATTTTTTTTACTCGAAAAATATTTCCAAACAAGCTCCTTTAGATTTCTTTAGAAATCTCTTTTTAAAAATACCAAACATCATTTCAGTCCTTTTTCAAAGATTTTAGATTTTGTTTTCTCTAGGGAAATGAGTAAGTGAAAATAAAGCAAATTTATAGTACCTTTAGTTTCACCAAATCTGTATTTATCCCTGTAATTTTTTTTGGTCAAAATATTGAGCCTGCATTAGTTCCTAGTTCCTTTTTTACTTTTACTTTTACTTTTCACTTCCTGAATGGATTGACTTGCAAGTTTTAGATTATGCTTTGCCATTTTTTGAAATTGGTGAATTAAATATGTAATCCTTTTCAATAAAAACAATTATACTCAGTTTAGGGGTGGAGAAAGGGGAGACTATCTGCTGTTGGATAAGAGTAGTGTTCTCATTGAGCTTAGATCAAAGCTGTTTTGACTGTATCTGGCATTTAAAAGGCCAACCTGCTCGTACCCTGTTACCATAAAGAAATTTGCCAGGAAGGCAGGTGTCTAACTATACAGGCAATCAGATTACAGAGCAAAGTAATCATGATTTCCGATTGTGAGCATAGCTTGCCACATTAGCACATGTACTTTGGAAGAGAGGGAGAAGTAATCAGAGAAAGATAAAGACAAGGGTGGAGATCATTTGAGACAGTCCTGTTCCAACAAGCTAGTAAATTTTATGTGGATTTTATTAAAGGATTTCATTTCCTTTACATAAAAAAGGTCAAAGCTATCTGAAAATGAGAAAATCCTTGAGTTTGCTTTCATTTGTTTTTAAGAGTTACTGAAACGTAGCAATGTGTTTCTTGGGAGGCACCATTTGCACATAGATGTCTGTAACCGAGCAAGTCACAGCTGCAGAGTTTCTTTAAGGCATGCATGCTTGGCTTTGACATGCTCAGATTTATGGTGAGATTTAAGTTCTTGTACCAATGGTGATGTTTCCTGAATGGTTTTCATCCAGATGGTCTTCGAGAGGATAAGTTTAACAAGATTTATTCGCTGAGAAGGGGCAATGTGAATTAAAATTACAAGGGGTACTGTATATATACTATTTCTTTCCCACTCACTGCCTCATGAAATGTACAAAATCTTCTCTCTCCATTCCCCCAATAGAAGTTAAATGGAGTTGCTTCTTTCAGAGTATAGTTCCCCTTTGACCAGATTAGAGCTTTGGCAAACAAGTGTGATGGATTATTGCTGGGGTGGGAGAAGGGGTTGCCACCATAAACACCTATCCTGCCACTTTACCAGGGGCTTTCACCCTACGAGCAGAGGCAGCATATGCAAGCAAGTGCCAGTTTATCAGCTGTCATAGTTTGCAGGCCATTGGCAGTTAAAAATACTGGCTGTGAGCTGTATAGATGAGGGCTGGACCACGTTGCTTTCTAATGGCTCTGTTTCAGCTTCTGGAGAGGGACTGCTGCAGACAGATGGGAGAGGTAACCTCTTAAACCATTACCACTAAATCCAGCATGACCTTTCTGATTCAGCTCCAAGTCGTCAGTCTTTGAGAGATGTTAGGACTAACAGCAATGTTTGGGGTTCTGAGGCCGTATCTTCAATGGCTTGTAGGCACAGTTAAAGTCAGCAGAGTACCGGTGATTTATGCAAGCTGAGTATTTAAGCACAGTAATTCGCGTTGTGACTGCTGAACCTAGATTTCCTGGAAAATATGAGTTATTTTTCATATGAAGGAACTGATTTTTATGTTACGTTGTAGGTTTCTATAAGGATGTTGACACAGTGAAACAATTAGGCTCTTGCCTAATTGCTAAAGTGAGTGTCTTTGTCAAAGAAAACTAAAAGGTATCACTTCCATGCTTAAAGTTACATGCTTTGTACATGTTTGGTGGACAGAGTCAGAAGATTTGTCATTTTCTGGGGTGGTCTTTTAAAAAGTATGATTAATTAAATCACTATGTGCAATTTCTGTTATTATTTGCTTATTCAAGAGCTTAAAAAATAAGATGGTTGGCACTAGAAGATCAAAGCCTTTTATCCATTTGTTTTGTATCTCACTTGCAGGCTAGTTTTGTTTGTTTGTTTTCCTCCCATATCAAGTGTATCTCAACTATTAATAATTTGGCTTCTTTAACAGGACCATCACATTTTAGTTTGAACATCTTTGAATCAGGCTAAAACTCCAGTGACAGAAGGAAAAAGCCTGTCCTAGAAGAGCATATATTGAAAGATTGCACTGCCACCAGCATGTTGCTTTTAGAAGTCTGGGCATGTTAAAGGTATTTATTTATTTATTTATTTATTTTTACTTTGCTACCTTCTGTTATTTGGAGAAATATCTTTCATGCGTTGCCTGCTGACAATTGAACTTTAACAGACAAGATTTTCACAATCAATGACTGGTTTGAGATCTTTCTGTTTCTGAGTTGTTAACCTGTGATATTTTTGTTTTCACGAGGTAGCTATTCAGCATTTCATAAAATCATCTGCACTTTACACTACTGCAGTTTAATCAGCCTCAAGTGTAGGTACTGAAAATCACCAATTACTTTTGAAAACTTGGGCCAGATGATCAACACCTTTTTACAAGAATGAAAAATAGCAAGTGAAAAGACTTTGTGATTGTTCTTTATGGCAAAGAATGGACAGTCTGAATAAATTGTAGAAGGGTTAATCATTGTAATGAAATAGACCTCATTGTGTTGTTGCAAGTTAAAAATATGCCTCTTGCCGCTGGGCTTGCATTAATATTGTTTGAGAGGAGTAGCATCAATGTACTGTAATAGACTTTTATTAATAGGCTAGCACAGTCATCAGTCTCTGGGTTGGTGTGATGGCTGAATACAGTGAACACGAGCATCTTGACAAGCCAGTAACAAAATCTATCTATCATTTTCAGTATGAAGATGCTGTGATAATTATGTTTACAGTGGTAATAAAATATGGATAAATAAAGTGTTGAAACCCATGGAAATTTCAGGGTCCACAGTGAATACCCTATGAAATATAAAAGAGCATCACCATAAATTCACCTAGCTGTATAGATTGAAATCATTATTCTCTTGACCCATCTTGCTATTTTTAGAATAAATTTCGTGTATTTTTTATTCAGCATTGTTCAGTGATAAAACCACTTCAAGGCTAAAGACCTAGGTTGCATTCCTTGCTTGCTCTAGACGTGCAAGGATGTTTGGTGCCCTTCCTGTTGATAGTGCTGATGACTTCAGAACAGCAGTACAGTGGCATATTATAATTCTGATGTTAACAGTACCAGTCACTTTTTCATTCTAGTATCAGCCATATAAAGAATGGGGCATGTTCTGCTCCCTTTCATGCTTCTCTGTGTGGGCGGTTGACTCCATTTATTTCAGTAGAATTACTCTAAGTTTATGGTAGAAGGAAAAACAAACTTCCTGGTCTAGTGGCTTGTGGTGTCAATGAGTCAAAGTCTCCTTGCCTGAGAAATGATTTGTCATGTGATTGCTGGGAAGAAAAAGGCCCTGACTTTTTCTGCCCTATAGTCATGCCCCTGGCAGGACAAAGAAGCCTTATGTAGTTGAGAATATATTGCATTTACATTGTTTCACTTTCTTTACAATGGCAGGTTAATCTACACTTTAGCATAAGGAAGAATGTGATCCATTCTAGGTCACCATTCAACCCGACACTAAACAGCATCTGATTTTTTTTTTTTAATTACTTTTTTTTTTAACTGCCTAAGAAAGGTGCTAGTTTGATAGTCTGTAATACTGATGTCTTTGTGCTCATCCATGGCACAGCCCTGCTCATGCAGCAGCAGAGAAGGCGCCTTCTGCCAATGTGCCTCCACCCTGGCCTGTAGTGGAGGAGAGGTAACTCTGCTTCCCATGCTTCATTTAATTCTTGGCTCTGTCTGCTGAGAATGGCAATGGAGTTGCCAGTTGTGGCATGCACATTTATTGCTGGGATGTGAGCCAGAACCACCAATCCATTTTGCATAGACGCTGAACAGCAATGGTAAATACTTCTTGTTCATTACTATCCCAAGCCGGATTTGAACTGAAGGTTTGGAGGTGAAAGACTCTGTCTCCCATTCCTTAATCCCCTTAACATTTCAGTCTGCCTTATAAAACTTTTTAGAAACAAATCTAAACCTTGTGTATAAAATGAAATCCAGGAGAGAAAAGAAAATCCAGGGTGAAGCTTGAGTCTGTTTTCTTCTTCAGCAAGCTTCTTTGCTAGTAGTGACCCTGGAAAATTGTTCTCTGATTATTCTCTTGAGAGATCACTCTAATTTTTTTGCTGCTGTAGATGGCCATATGATCAATTGTCATCAGTCAGTGCTTGATGATGGGTCATTACTTACTAGTGCATACTTGGGGAAAAAAACACATGCGACTTCCATTAGGAGGCAGAGTGCACCTACATCAAATATGAAGAGTACAGTAAGTTCTCATTAATAATGTTTCAAGACTGTCCTCCTAAAGTTCTTAGTACAGAAGCTGCCTTCACAGTGGAAGAATTGAAACTAAGACAGATTTGCAGCTTACAGTCAGGAAAATGATTTTCCCCATAAGTAAAAACTGCATTTTTACATGAGTATTTCAGTAACAGAAATTGTATTCAGAAATGTAGAGATCATTCTCTTCTGTTCTTCGCTTCATCGCCCCCTAACTTCAGAGAGTTTTTGCATTTTAATTAATTTATTTAATTAAATGAAGTTATAGCAAGTGTAAATGTTCCCTTCTTGTTCCATTTCGAAGTTAACAGTTAATGTATGACACCATGGAAAATGCTACCTTCTTATGGGTACAGTATTGGTCAGGAAATCTGATTGTCTTCAAGAATGTAGAGAATTATTTTAGTAATTTAAAAAAAAATATCGTATTTTTAATCATCATAGCAGCAATTCAAATCAAACAGACCTTCAACTGAATAAACAACTGAGAATTAAACAATGTAAAGCAAGCACAGTCCTGCTATGCAAGTCCTTTAGAAGGAATTCTGCAAGGACAGCCTCTTTCCTATAAAGGTCAAGATCATTTCTGTCTAAATTATATGGGTTTTCTTTTGGGCTCTCAAAGTGAAATCTGGTAGACTAAGAGGAATAAAATCAGAAAGAGGTGAAATTGGAAGATGTAGGATTTTTTTGGTCCCTGTATATGGAAGGCATTGGAATATGTAGAGATAGGATTGGATGAAATTCTGTACAACCTAGTCGCATCGCTGTGTGTTCCATCTGGAGCATACTGCTGTAAATAAATATATCCATTTGTATGTCTAAAAACTGAGATGCTCTGTGAGTAGGATTGGTTTCCATGCTTCCTCTCCACTCTCCTCCCCTAAGTCTGTGTGTGGAAGACCTCTTAAGAAAAAGCCTGAGGGGAAGCAAGGAAAAAGGCATGTTCATCTTATCACCTAGTGCTGGTTGATCACTTCTGCATAAGCTCCCACTAGGGGCATTGGTGTTAAATCACAAGTTCTTACGCAACAAGTAACTGACTGTGACTTTTCTTTTTTTATTTTATTTATTTATTTATTTAATTTATTTAATGTGACACTCCATGTAAAAATGTACAGATTACTGACTACATTTAAAATGGCTATCAGACCACTTATTTTTAGTCACTACAAAGTCAGCGTTGAAGTTCTTTAGACATAGTAGGGAGCTCATCCCTCATGTTGTCTGCATTTGTGCAGGCAGGACCAAGCTACAGTGTAGAGAGAAGCCTGCTATTCACAAGCTTTAAACTAGCTAGCTTGGTTGACGTAAGTTGTTAAGCTGTGACAGCGAGTCCTCACCCAAGATCCTTCTGAAGGCTGTACTGCTCTTAGTATTTGAGTTGGTTCATTTAGGCTGCTCAGGGTATGTTTCCACCTCTGGATTACAGTGGAAGTTACTGCAGTGAATCACAACTGCAAACAGTTTGCTGAAGCATTTATCAGCTGAGCTTTGGCCTGCTTCCTGATCACAAATTGGCCCTGGATGGCTATGTGTAATAAGCTATTTAACACTGGAATGTACTTTCTGGACAAGTTTTGGGAAAAGATCTCTTTGGGACAGATGCTGGTCTCTGCACCTTCCAGCTTAAAGCACTATGCTCACTCATGTATTTTTCTTATGTTGTATGGTTTTAGATGGGGAATTTTATAGAGGAAGTTGGAGTCACAATCTAGTTGAAATGCAGGGGAGAGCTCTGTACCTCCTTACCTTATGTTTATTATAGAATTGTAGGTAAAAGCCCTTTGCAAATTGCTCAGTTTGTAGTCATTTAAGGCTAAATAAATGCCAGGGGGAGTTAGCAAGAATTCTCAAGATGGTCAGAGCTGATGTCCGCTGAAAGTCAATAGGATTGAGGCTCTTTTTTTGTCCCCTCCAGTCACTACATTGATTCTTTGGACACTGGCATGTATCTGTAAATCTCATTCCCTGGTATTCATGGTGTGCTTCTACTACAAATTAACATCACCACCCCATTGCCTAGTTCCAACTAAAGCAAAACTGAGGTGTTACCAATGTGTAGCCCTCTCTGGCACCATCTAGTGACTCCAGAACTGGGCTTCCAACCACTGCTCCGTTCCCATTGGAAAACAAGATGTGTTTTCCTTTGGCAATAGCTTAAAATGCAGTTCAGTGCAGATGTTGCTCTCATGAAATTAACTCACCTTAGAGCAACGGTTGCAAAGTCTTTTGGGAGAAAGCTTTGTAGTATGGCTCTTGTACTAACAGTTTAGATTCGTAATTCAAGGTGCAAAACTGCCAAAGCACATAAAAAATAATGTGAAGATCTTGTTATAGATATTTTGTTACAGTAAGAATCAAGCATGAGTATGTGTGTGTGTGTCTGTGTCTGTTTTAAGACTGTCAGAGTCTTTGAGCATCTTTTCTAGTCCTAATAAAATAGCTGAGAATGAAATGAGCATACTTAAATTATAGAATGATTCAGGGCATCATGTTGTTAATAATGTAGAGAAATGAGATATAAAAGCTTTTACTCAAGCATACCCTAAAGCAAATTTAAGTAGAGCACACAGCTATGATGCTGATTGTTTTCACAGGTGTTGGCACCATATGAATTAAATGAAGAAAAAAAATGGTGAAACATTTATGACTCATTAGAATTATGTGGTTTTCTATCCTGTCCTAACAACTGAAAAAAGGTGTAATTTACATTTGCAGCCAAATGGCGTGAAGTAACATTATACTTTACCGACATGAAAAGAGGAGACTTCCAGATGACTACTATTCTGAACTTCTCTGGTTCTCAAATCCTGGATTTTCAGTTTTTCATGTGGACTTTTGAGAGCTAAAATTATTGCTCCATTAAAAAAAAAAAAAAAAAAAAAAAAGAATAGGATAACTTTGAATCTATAGAACATGTGGTTTCAAGGAGCTAAGTGTCATTCACTATATATAACACCTTTACAATCAGAATATTTCCCCTTTTCATCAAAGAATACACTTGATAGATTCAAAGAGAGACACATCTGTGTTGGCTTTTTGATAAATAAGTCTGCATCCTCCTTTTCTTCTCTTCTTTTCAGAGTTTAATTTTTTTTTTTTTCTATCAGAATTGTTTTGTTGTAGATTTTAAATATTTACATGAAGGAGGTCTCCTGACAGGCTGATCTATAGCAGGAAAGCAACAAATAAACAAATCCATGTCTACAGTATTTTAGATTCTGGTTTCCTGAGCTGCTAAGTGTTTATTTTCCTATTGTAAAAACCTGCATTGAAATACATTCAAAATGGAGTTCACATGGCAGCTTTCATGCAACATCTAATGTTTTAACAAAGTCATAATATAAGCCTCAGCTTCCCATACACTGCATAGTTGGCTAAGAAAGAAAGCAGCTGATTTATCAGAGCCTCTGTGCTGTAGATGAGTCTTCAGAAAAAGAACATGTCGTACTTTGCAACTGAGACTTTTTTGCAAACACCTAATAAACCAGAAAAAGAAAGTTTTACTGGGCTTCATGAGCACATTTTTCTCCTCTCACCAGAGCACCAAACTCAGTTGGTAATCCTACATTCATTTATTTCATCCTCCCCTGAAATTTCTCATAGCACAAACTCAGTCAATTCTGGCTGGCTAATTTGCATCTCATGGCCTGCAGTATCTCTTTAGGAGGTGAACTATTAAAAATACATTAGCCTGGTGTGGATGGTAATGGGCCAAATGCTGCTGGTTTTGAAGGCAATCTGGGAAGCCTCATGCTCTCTCTGACTTGATAGCTGTGTAAGTAAGTTGTTTGTTTTTGCTGTCCTTGGACTTTAAAAGTTCTAGCAGCAGATGTAGGTGAGGTGATTGTTCTTCTGAAAATCTGGATTGAGAAAATGCACTTCTCTTCCTTTCCAAGCTTGCACTAATCTTTAACGTTACCCTTATTTCTGTTCTGCCAGAACTGTGTCCTATTAGCATCCAAAAATGTTACACATAACTTTGGCTTGCTTACAGAAGATGATCCAACCACTAACATTTGCCTTCTGTAGCTGAACGCTGAAAGAAAAAATAATCCACATTTGAAATGTGAGACTTTGCTGCTGTCAGTTTCTGGAACTGATTATTAGGGCTGTGATTTTTATCTACTCACTTGTACAGTAATTAAAAGCAATTCCCTCATCAGTTATCATCCTGCAAAGCCAGCTTTTAAGCAGTGCTTGATGTACAGTTTATTAACCTAAGCCCACGTTGAAGGAAAGGTGACATAGTTTAAAAAGTAAGAATGAACACATCTGCTCAGAAACAAAGAGCTGAATGCAAAATAGATACTTACTGTTAAACTAGCAAAATGGCTATGTGATTTTAATTGGCAGAGTAGGAGTAATCACCTGGCTTGGGCTGGGTATACACCTTCATTCTGTCCACTCCCATATGTCTTTTTTACATGGATTATTTTCTGTAGATGTATCCTGTCATGATGGAATAGTTGGTTAAAGACTTGAGCAGGAAATCAGGGATTCAATTACTGTGGCTTGCTGAAGAGGAAGCTCTATTCAGCTGCCTGACAACTAGTGCCACACCTTCTAGCAGGTATTGATGAGCACAAATGCCTATCAGTGTCAGTTCTGAAATCAGGATGTTTAATGTTACCTGAATACTGGGCCTCTAGCCACCAATGTTGTAGCTGAAGACATCTTGATCGTGGGAAAGAGGTGTCAAATAATAGGCAATTAAATGTTATGATACTTAGCTGTGATGACTCTTCTGGGTGGGTGCTAGAGACAAAACATTAGGCTGAACGGAGACAAACTTTAAGTGAGCTATGGATATGTTACGTTGGTCATTTCTGGGCTACTGAGAACAGGGTGGAAATGCCCCCGCCAAAGCAAGTGTAGGATGTTCAGTACTTTTTAATGTAATGCATGAACCTGTCACAGTCCTTTAAGGAAATGCTACTGTGAATGTTATCTTGTGAGAATGCTCAAAGTTTAGGAAATACAGGCCTTTAAAGACGAAGATTGAAAGTGGAACACAGGTCTCTGAAGTACAACATGCCTGCAGAGCATCTAAAACACTGATGTGGGGGTGCTTGAGAAAGGGGGATAAAAACAACTCTGGTGCAAATATGCAGAGGGAGGCAAAAAAAATACTGAAATACTGTCTTTGCTCTTTCAGATGGAGCTGCTCAAAGCAGTCCAAAAGAGCAACAGGGTGTGTGACGGGCAGTAAAGTGATTTGCAACCAATAGCCCACAAGAGAGCAAGGAGTAAGTGCCACAGGAGCTTGTGCCCACCCCCAGCCCCACTAGGAAGTGAATGAAGAACTGCATGGATCTTGTTTTAAATGGAACTGAACGGTAATCCCAGGAGATTTAAGTGCTGAGATCATGCAATGGATACATATTTCACACCTGGGGATAGAGACATGCCTGAGATGAGCCAGGAAATCTATCTACAGGCCAGGCATGAATACCCAGTTGAAAGCATACATGGAACACTGAAAGCTGTGTAAAGAATATAGTGATTGACAAGAAACGCCTCATGAAATCCCAGCCCAGCCCTGGAAAAGGTCAGAACAGACTTGTTTCTAATGAAAGAAACTTTATGGCCACGGTAGATTACTAACCCAGTTTCTGGAAGATGCACAGACAAGAACGGTGATCAGAAAATGGAAGGCACAGGTTTCGAGATATGATACTCACTGGGACCAAGTGAGAGGGTCCTGGTACCTCTCATTTAGGATTTTGAATACTTCAGTGCATTTAAAAACTTCTGCATAATAAGATTTATGTCCCTTTAAATACAAAACAGAATAGGAAGATTGTATCTGTCTTAAAGGCAGCCAAACAAAAGGTGGCAATGTTAGAGAGATAAGAAGGAGGGTTGTCCTGTTTGGTTTGAACCTCATAAATGCTAAATATTTCCACGGTTTAGATAGTGACATGTATTCAGAGTTTAAGAAAGTATGTCTTCTGAAGCTTGCAGCAAAAATGATTTATTTTTTTTCTTTACAGCTATTGGGAAACCAAACACAAAGAGCCTAAAACCCAGAAGCTACTGTATGCAGGCAGGTGTATATGAAATTTACCCTGAAGTTACTATGAAAGATAAGAGCACCAAAAAAAGTCATTGGGTACAGGACGTGAGAGGAGTAAAACAAGCAAGAATAGTGAAACCTGAGAGACTACACTGTAACTGGAATCAAAGATAGCAGCAAGTGATCATAGTCAGACTAACGTGCCCAACACAAAAAGGATGTGAAGTCTGTGATCAGCACAGAAGATCAATACAACCGATCCTCTCAAGGGCCCTCAATAATGACCAAAATCAGGGAAGTTAAGCAGTGTGGAAAGAACTTGGTTGCTTCATCGTTGGCATCCAGTGTTGTTTTAGCTATTACAACATAGCCTTTCTGGCATCCATTTGCCACCTCGGTAGAGTGTCAATCTGCTTTAGGTCCTGCGTCATACCTGCTATTCCTGTACAGATGTCTTGGATACCTTAAGGTCTCTCAAATGGCACTGGGCACTGAGCATGAGCAGAGGAATCCTGTCACTTGCCTTATGAAGCATCATGCTCTTGAAGGGCCACAACAGTGTGGTAATGGCTACAGACCAGTGTGGCAGCACTGAGTAAGCTGAAGAAATCTTTAAATGGGTAAGTCTGTGCAATAATTATCTTCAGCTTTGGCTTTTCAAGGCCAGCTGTGGGCCCAGTCCTGCAACTTCTTACTTTGGCCAAGAGTGAATCTCCTGAGGGGAGCTTTAATTCCCAGAGCAGATGGAAGCTGTCAGGTTCACAGTCAGAAGTGATGGAAAGGGATAGTGTGTAACAGCTCCCTCTGGACAAGAGAGACTGGGGGAGACAGGTGGGTCTCTCCAGCCAAAGAGAGGATATCAGAGATAAGGATGCTTTAGAAAGGTGGTTTAACAGGCAGTGAGGTGTCTATGTAAAATACCCAGAGGAGAAAGCAATTAAAAGAACCGTAGTTGATTAAAAAAAAAAAAAAAAGACTTGAAGAAAATAGAGTTAGTCTGAGAATGAGCTTAATCAACAAGGTGCCCTTGAAGTTTATCAGACCACCTAGAGGTGCAATATCCTAGACAAGCAACAAGTTCTGAGAAATACCCTTCATCTAATCTTTTTTTTATTATTATTATTTTTCCCTACCCTAGAAAGACTGAAGTGTTTTGGTTTGGTTGGAAAACTGAACTAGCTTGCCAGAGGGAAAGCAAAGGAAACCAGAACATTTTCCCAAAGAGAAGGTAAGGCCCAGCCACACCTTGCAACATCAAATCTTTAATCATGTACCTGCCTGCATAGCAGCAGCAATATTCAGTGTTTCTGTAACATCATTCATGCAAGCATTTCAAAGCACTTCATAAGCACTAATTAATCAAACCTCACAAACACTCAGCAAGCAGCAACTTTGCCCACCAATGAAGTGTAATCACTTCTAAAATGGAATATGATGGCAGTTTGATATCGCATAACGTGACGCAACAGGTCAAGGCAAGTAGAGCAGGAGCAATTGAGGGCACTTGGGAAGTACCCATCCTTAAACAGTTTTGCAGATACAGTGCTTCTTTTACGTTAGATATGCTTTGTTGGAGGTATTAGCTAAAAATATTTCTTGTGAAAAAGCAGTTTTTGCATTTCAACCAAAAGAACAATTTAAAATATGTTTTTAAATTCCTAGTAAAGTTCTTTATGCTAAAGGCAAATATCTGCACTTTGTAGGGACAATCCATCAAAATACTCTGCTGTCATTGTTGTTTCCATCTCACTAGCCAGTGGTACTTCAGTCCTAGACATGAAATAAAATACTCCTGTGTGGCTCTTGATGCCCAGGCTTTGCCAATGGCAGTTTCTTGGAGGAAGAAGGAGACTGCAAGCTCTAGCTTCGGTTCTGCTAAATTTTCAGGGACCACCTGGCACCGTTTCTTTTAGTACTTTACCCCTGGATGTTTCTTAAAGCCCTGATCCCCAGCCACAAACCCTGCTCCAGTGCAGAAGCCATAGGATCTAAATCAGGGCCTTCTCTTGGCTCAGTTAAAGCTGTCAAGCATTCCAGTTGACTCCGATGGGAGAAAGAGTGGGCCAGCCTAGTTTCTTTATATTTCTGCCAATCCAGTCTTGAGGGGTGGACTAATTCAGATGTGTGTATGTTGCTAATATTTTGATTGCATGTCTTCCCAATTAAACATATGCTGAGGAACGTTGGCCTTTTCCTGTCTATAGGCAAAACATCCCTGTAGTTTAGGTCTCCTGTCCCATCACTTCTCATCTTCTTTAGAAGCAAATGGGACATGGATTTTATTTTATTTTTTTTGACATCACACAATAAAATTATATTTTCCTTGTGTAAAACAATGTGCAAACCATTAAGTAGAATAATGAAATGCTGGAAGTTAAAACAATAAGCTTGGATGATTTAAACCTTGCTACATTTTAAAGGAGCAATATGTTTGCAAGAATGAATTGGTCTTTTGGGCTGAATAAATAGTACAGATATCCAGCCCTCTTTGGAAAGAACAAGTAATACCTAGGAACATAATTTAAACCAGTGTTGTAATTAGCTGGTCATTTCACGTTACTAGAGTTTTTGTCTTGTTGTTTGGCTTTACAAATGACCCATATAGTCTTCTTTTAATTATATATGATACTTAAAAAAAAAAAAATACCACTAAACACAAAAACCGAAAACACACACACATACACTAACTATGTTTGCATGAGAATCTTTCCTTTGGCAGAATATTTAACAGTAAATTATTTAGATGGATTATGTGGCACATTCTCCATTAATAAGTCTTTGCAAGCTTATTTAAAAGCCCAAGGTCTAGGATCTCCTCTAACCATACCTTCAGGATATCATAATTCTCCCTGACTTCACTTCCTGAACACTGAAGCAACACTGTATTTTAAGTCAAAACTCATCGCACCATACATCTAACAGATAAATAATGGGCATTACTGTGAATGGAAAAAGATGGCTTTGTTCCTGCTCATGGTAGAAACTGTAGAAGTAGAAATTCTTTAACAGAAATTCAGTCAAATTCTTGCAGGACTTCTTTCAGAAGCTAGGAGGACTAGAGTTTTCCTTGGGATTTTTTTTCTCCCAGTAGCACAGGGAGTTAAAATATTCCTGACTTTTGCACTGGGTCACCCACATACCAAGCCAATATTGAGATGGAAATCAGAGCTGTCTTAAGGCTGCTCCTGGTTACCATCACCTTCTTAAAGTCTCCAAGAAATGATTTCAGTTCCCTAGGATCAGAGAGAGACAGATGTTCCGTACCAGTTTCCTTATAAGTTCACCTGTAGTGGATTAGTAAATAATACATTGTTAGAGGAAGGCATTGCAAAGCTATCACACAAGGGTTTGTGTCTTTTGTTTGTTTGCTTGTTTGTTTTTCAAATCTAGCATTCTCCTGACAGTGCAGGTACTTGGTTGAATTGACTTTTTCCCTGTTTCATTCTAGCTGATTGCTGAAAAGAAGCTACAGGAGGTCAGCATCTGGCCCCAAATTTGAGTTGTATGCAATAGAGTGAGGATTCTTCAGTTTTAATATTAATATCAGCGTTAACAGCAGCATGCCTTCTAATGCAACACCTCAGTGAGGGACAGTCTGGATTGCGAATCATGATACTGTATTGTGAAATTTTGGCTAAAGTTGGTGTTGTGTGAGAGGCATTCTGAATGCAGATTTTGGCCCTCTAACAAGCCCATTGCCACCAACCTAAAAATTAAGAAAATACTTTTTCATATATGGACTTCTTTTTTTTTTTTTTTTTTTTTTTTTTTTTTTGTCTCCTGGCTTTACAACTTCAATTTACACTAATTATTGATTAGTTGTAATAGTAAAAATAAATAAATAATTAAAATAACAACCAAACAAAAAAAACCACTGTCATCTATATTCATACTCATACACTAGAAATTAGAAGTTGAGGGTGAGAACTGAAAAATTCAGTCTTGGATGTTGAGAAAGAGTCAGACCTGCTGTCTCCCCTTGAAGTCACCTAGGTGAAGCTTTTTGACATAATGGAAGCATCAATGAACTGCTCGTGATTAAATGTTTGACAGGTTGACACTATCCCCCTGAACAGGAAGACTGGGGTTGAAAGAAAATTTTAATACAAACAGAATTTCATTAATACCACAGTTTGCTGTAATGGGGGTCTTTTCTTTTCCCCCACCATTATTTTTGCTTAGATGGTGTCATTACCTTTTAAAGGGGAAAGACACTATGGTTAAGCTTTGTCTCAGAAACAATGTCATACTAATGGAATGGGAGCTTTCAAGTAAAATCTGAAACAAGCATGGAGCAGTTCTGATTCTCCAGGCACAAACAAAACCAGTTTTAATAGGGTGGTTCCTTTAAATGCAGGCTCTATTCATTGAGCCAACATTTATTTTGTAGAGAGAGTGCAGAAATTCATTAAACAATATAAAATAATCAATATAAATAGAGTATCAGAATGGTCTTGCATCTCCAAATCCAAAAATATAGCCTCACTTTGCTTTATTTACTTTCTGAGAGCTTTTTTTCAAATGTGGTAACTGTTAGACTCTATCTGCTCTGTTCAGTGTTAGGGCTGTCATGATGAAAGTGCATAAACAATATAAATAATAGTTGTTGGCACATGAAAGGAACTCCGAGTGGATTGTTCTTTTGGAATCTAACTGTCAGGGCTTTTGTTTGACTCTGTTTTTTTATTATTATTATTTTTCATGTTTAATCCAAAAATTCTTAGAATCTTAAATTGATTATTTGAAAACCCATCATTCTTTTAATATTTACATTAGAATTTAATATTTATAGCTTGATGCCAGGCAATTCTTATACAATTTAGTAAATATTTATTAAATCAGACTTGTTTTTTTAAGACTTACAGTTTTGTAACTACTCCCTAGCACTAATACCCTTTGAAGCAGAATGTCAGCCTGCGCAAGTCAGTTTCTATATTGTCTTTCCATTTCTTGTCTGCGTTGATCCTTCTTGACTTCTTTTCACTGCTGAATAGTTAAATAGCTTAATCTCTTTCTGATCCTTGATATTATCAGGTTATATAACCTCCCACTCCATTCCCACTCATCATCTCTGAAATGTAATATTTGCACGTGGAATTTTGACTTCTCATTTGCGATTTGGAGCGGTCTTTAAAACATTGCTTGAACCCACAACAACTCTCCTCGTGATGCATTTTTAATTTCTCATTTGCAAGCAAGTAAACTGACTTACTGAGAGCTTACAGTCAACATTCTTCTGATACCATTTAATTGCAAGTGTTCAGCTTTTATATGCACAGCTTGAGACATTTACCACCTTACTTGCAGACTCATACAAACTCTTTTTGAAAATGAGAAGTGTGGAAGTACTGACTCACAGTGAAAAGCAGACCATATGCATCTTCTCAGTTTGGAAACCTAAAACTGAGCCATCTAAATCAATGAACGTGATAGAACGTTATAAACAGCTTACCCAGTCACCAACAGAGCTAGTAATAGAACTTGGGCATCTGCTTCACATTTTCTTGTTCTCCTGCTATGCCGTTCTCCACTCCTTAAATTTGTCCATCAGTGACAAATTAAGTACAAGTGGACACTTGAGGGATATGGGCAAAAGAATGTTGAAAACAAAGCAATTCAGAAGGTTTTATCCTTTCTATCCAAGTCAATGGCAGGTGTTCTACATCCTATTACAGCCCTGATAGTGAGTTACGTTGCGTCATTTCAGCACACTTGCTTTCAGACTGGATGAATAAATGTCAGTTCAGATAGCAGATATCCAGTCCAAATGATCCACAGTTGGATGGCAGCAGGTGAACAGAGGAATTTCCAGTGCAGGAGCCTATCCTAGCACTCCACACATGGAAGACTGCAGATATTCCAGGTCTTGGTAACGGAAAGAAGCAGATATAAACTAGGAAATATTTTCCTGTGATTTTATAGTACATTCATGATTGATTATGAGCCTGTACATGATGGAGAAGAGAGCTTTTCAGAATAAATATAAACAGTTCTGATTATACATCTTCCCTCTTATTGACACAAATGGGCAATAGACAACGTGCTATAAGCAAAAAAATGTTTCACTACATTAGGAACCATTTCTTTGCTAAAACACCCATGAAATCAGCCTCTTGACATATTCCCCAGCAAGTTAATCTGATTGTGATTGGCTCTGAGTGAAATGGAAATGAGAAAATTCCAATAAGCATGTGAACATACAAACTGATTTTCAACCCATTTTAAACACAGGTTGGCTGAAGACATTACTTGTATAGACGAGTAAGTGAAAGGATGAAGTGCATCTGAATGTAAAAGCCAAAATCAATTTGATTTTAAATGATTTTCAACTGATTTTAAAAAGCAATGGTGTGGAACTTATGTGTAAGGTTAAAAGACTTCAATTTTATTCCCTTCAAACTAAAACAAGCTTATTTTTTCTCCTGTATTCAATTTATTATTTTTTTTATTCCACTACTGTTTTCAGGAGCCTGTATGTCACTTTACCAGTTTTAGTCAGGATTATTGGACCAACAATGCAAAATATTTCTATACACTGAACTGAACAGCAGATGGGACTCCATGAATATTATATTATTCACGGCTATTGAATTAGAGATGCCCTAAAAACAAAATATCTAGTCTGCTGTGGTAGTGCCTCAGTTATGACCTTTATTCTAGCTGCAGGTTTATTTTAGCTAAATTCATTGAGAAACCCAACAGAGTGATCAAAATCCTTCATGAAAATAGAAAGAGCTTTTCCTGTTGAATTCAGTAGGCTGCTGGTCAGGCTGTGTTTACTATTCACTGAGCAAAATGGTTTTGTGATACAAGTTCCATAATAAGCCTGGATAAATTTGGATTCATTTTTTTTCTTTATTTTGCCCAATCTTGGGCAAAAATTGTTCTCTCTTAGCTTCTGTTTCCTAAACTACAAAGTGATAGTAATATATATATATATTTTTTTTCATATTTTGTTACCTGTCAATTTTGATTTTAATATTATTGGTGAGGGGATTGATTTTTACTGCATGTGGACCCAGCAGCAACTCCTGCTATCCATTTTGAAAAGTGAGTTATAGCTTCCTGTGGGACTTGGAATATGGTGGTGCTGGAATTCCAGAAGTATTTTGATCAATCCATGTTGAATGAGAGATGCTACGGTTCCTCAGATTGGATGGACAGTGCCTAACTTGTGAATTCAAACTGTTCTAAGCATTTGCTGCTTATGCTTTGGAAAATGCGTCTTGATACAGGTATGAAAACAACCCACAGTTGTGGTCAAACACAGGCTTAAATTCTGTAGAGAGTTAATTCTACAACATAGCTGTGCAGGATTTAAATGAGTTTAAATTAGAACAGCATAGAGCTTGCTGAAATCTTTGCACAAATATCTGTGATTAAGAATGGTGACAAATGTGTCTGTGCTATTAATTGTAGAATCCCATATCATAAAGGATTCTAAAAAAAAAAAAAAGAAGAAATAAAAAAAAAAAAAAAAAGAAAAAACAAACCCACAACATAATCCATTTGTCTGGCAGTATTTTAAATGAGGAGTAAACAAGCTAATTTCTGAGCTCCTTTACATCAGTGTAAATTGAAGAAGAATTTTTTCTTCAGAAATTAGACTGTTTAAATGCCATGAGATCCTTTCTATCTTCTCTCTTTCAATATCTCTGTGCATTCCAGTTCTTCTGGCTTCCCACCATGATTTAGTTTTCTGTTTGTATTTATAAGAGGGAGTTTATTGCTGATGTTTGTGCACAGTGTAATTAAAAAGCAGCTTCCGTACTGAAAGCAAGGGCTCTGAGTCAGTTCCTCATATTTAATACATCCCTTATTAAAGCAATATGATAAATCCTATATATGAAAAGAGATTAAGGATAAGGCCTTCAAAAAGAAGAAACATTTAAACGTTAGACTTATGTTCATATTTACATATATTTCAGTGGAAGCACCAAAGTTCTCAGCAATTTGAGCCAACCTAGGTATTGAGGGTCTGAAATCTCAGTCAATGCATTTATCTCTTTACTTCCATGTAAAGATTCTTCGTGGTACAATGTGTTGTTTTTTTCAATCTGCATATTTACTCACTGTATCTTTTAGTACTGTTTTACACTGTTCAGTGTTTTTAAAGCTTCTGTCTACACAACAGTAAAACCTTGCTGATGTAAATAGGCTACCTACATGGCCATTCAGCTAAGCCAGTTTCGTTAGTGTAATAGTTACATTAGTACTTACATAATTTCCTTTCTGAAAACATTCAAACTATCCTGAAACAATATTTACTGAGGTGAATTTTCTTAAGAAGATGATGCAAAATCTTCACTTTCTGGAAATGCTCTGAAGATTTTGTGCATGTATGTTTTTGTATGTCAAAATAGAGATATTAGTTGGTGAACAGCTATAGATTTTTTACTTTTGTATATCTTCCTAGATTCACAATTGAAAAAAAAAAACAATTTCTGGGACAATGCCGACTGTAAAGTGTGTGACACAAATCTCTGACATGTTCACATCTTGAAAATTATGTGTGTCACTTGTCCTCAACTCAAAAAGACCTTTCAAGATTTAAAAAAGGTAAGGAAATGCCAATAGCAGTGAGCCAATTTCTGGAATGGTTCCCATATGAAAAGAGGCTAAGTAGAATGAGCTTAGAAAAGAGGTCTGATGGCTGCGTAATTCCTGTTGGTAGAATCGTAAATTGTATGTAAAAGTATAGGAATCAACTATTCTCTATTTCTTATGCTAACAGTGCTTAAGCAAGTGTCAGTGCTCTCTCTCTCTCTCTCTCTCTCTCACACACACACACACAGACACACACACACACAAAGCATTAGTAAACTGTGGAACTCATTGCCACAGGATGCCACGAAAGCCAAAGTATAATTAGATTTAGAAAGTAATTATCTGGATTGATGAATGGTAAGCTTGTCCTTTGTAATTAAAAAACAGAATCCTTACTACTGGCAACAAAGTTCTTGATACAGCCTCAGCTCAGGAGGTCTCAAAGAGCTGAATTATAGGACATATGCAAAAAAAAAAAAAAAAAAAAAAGAAGAAGAAGAAGTCCTCTGTGTTATGTAATGCTGAAACATTGCTTTTGCAGAAGTTTTTGGTTTTGTGTTTTGTATTTTGCAATGACATTCCATGGAATGTAGGAAAATCTACAGTGGTGTAATGCCATCACAATCACTTTACTAATTTAAACTTATTGCATAGGCACACTGCATCAACATCAAATATAGCTTATTTTGTTTCCAAGTACGCTGATAGTGTACTCTCTCTCTCTGGTACACAGCAACTTTATTTCCTGTTCATATTTCATATGCCAGATAGTACCCTGTGTATTCTATAATAATATAATAATGCATCGAGTACTAAAATAAATGGAGCAAAACCTGATCAAATGTGGAAGATTTTGAACTTAGCTCCCAGTAGCATATGCATGCACCTACATGCAAATGTGAAATAAGGCAAGAATGCCTAACCTGAGGCCTACATACTCACTCCAAAAATACCAGAGTTCAGCCCTGGACTGTATTCATCTTAATAAAGGACTGAAATCCACAAAAAGGCCTGAAATCCCTGAATTCAAGTCATCCATTTTATGTTGAGAAGCATGTTTGGACCAGCGATGATTTTTTTCCCCCCAAGAGAATCTGCCTATGAAGGATGAGAGTATTAGACATTTGTTTCTTTTTATTGCAAAGTAGTAGCTGGTCTTCAACAGGACGAAAGTTGAATCGCTCTCAGATTGTGCTACCAACCTATTTTGCATATTGCTCTATGGCATTGGCTCAACAAAGCAGAGCCTACAGTTATCCATTACTCTCTTCCCACAGAGCTGGTCTGGATTAGCCAGCCAAGTTGCTGGCTTCTTAGCATTTTGCACAATGCCAGCAGTAATAGTTGGTCCTTGTGAGCAACTCACCTTGACAGAGATGGGTGCATTTTTTAGCAAGCTAGTGTTTATATTAGAGTTTGACTGTTCACCTGCTGAAAGTGCTGACTGAGTCCATGGCTAGAACTCCAAAGGTTTGCAGTGTGTTGCACGTTATTTCAAGAACGGAGGAGAACTCGTTGGTTTTCTTCTTATTATTATTGTCCATGCATAAAATTGTATTACTGCAGCATGGACATGCTTTATGGACCAACAGGCTTCCATTGTGCCAGGTGGCTGTGAATGGAGTTGCTGCATGGCATAGTAGAGAATGAAAATGAAGCCATTAAATGGGCATTTTTTGTATTGAATCTTCTAAAGAAAAACAAACAAAAAAACAGCCTTTTCAGGCTGACTCCCTTTTGCCTGGTTCAGGGAACAAGCAACTCTTCCAGTTAGCCCAGCCACACTACTGAAATATTGCTTTCTACTAGCAACAGCAGCAGTAATACACGAGTTGTCTTTAAGCTCATATCTTTGTGGAGAGGAGCGCTCACTCACCAGAACTCACCAGAAGCTTTCTTGCTTCACCTTCAAGTGCCCCTTTACAGTATGTGAGCACCTGTAGAGCCTAACATTGTCTGCAAGCGCCTGGATAACCAGCAGTGGTGAGTCTGGGGGCTTTGGAAAGTGGAGGAGGGGAAAGTTTGGGTGCATAAATAAGCTGAAAAAATCCTCACTGTCAAATGAAATGTTCCTCTGCTTTATCACCATTATTTTTAGCGAGATTTTGCATTATGGTACCTTGAGTTTTAAATTAAATGTCAAATATAATTTGGCACTACAAAGAATGAATTATGTGACTGCCCTTAGAGAAAATCAGAAGGCTTAGCTCTGTGAGTTAAATTGGTATCTGCCTTATACTGAGCTGATGTGGGCTAATTGATTAGGATCTGACAGGATACCATATTGCAAATTCAGCACAATCTCTCCCATTAAAAAAAATAGACCTAAGGTACCTTTAGGGAAAAGCAAAAAAATCTTATGTGAAACAGAATGGGGAGAGCAAAAGAGTATCTTCAAGGACTGTCTTTTGCACTGATGGTTTAGATTCCCCAGAAGCCCACATTTCTTAAGGGCACAAGATGGATGTTAATGTGCCCCGGGTCACTTTGAAAGCAGATTTGCAATCAGATTTCAGGTTCTTCTGGCCTAATCTTAAAGAAGAGCAAAATATTTTCTCAGATAGCTGACTAAATCTATCTCCGTGAGAACTAAGATGACAAAGTGCCACTTTAGATCATTAAAGGAGGGTAATACATTTTAATCAGAAATTATATGGGGAAGGACAAACCAAAAGCTATAGCAGTGGGTCATTTTAGAAATTCAGTACTCGTGGCCCTCTCCCTTTCAAAACGTATGATGCTATTTCCTGGAAACATTAGTCTTAAAAAACTATTGTCAAGTAAACAAGCCTTGTGTTTCTCACAGCCTTCATGTCTGTGTAGTCTGGGTTTAATTTTCTGTTAAGTATGGGTAGTGTTGGGGGGGGGGGGAGGACTAAGTTTGAAGTTCTAATGTAGTCAGGCTGGAATCTGTCACTCAGCTTATTGCATGTTGATGACTCAGTGCAGTTTCAGCTGTAAGCAGACCATGATTTATGGACACCAAGTGAACTCCTGCGGCAAAAACCAGCCATGAGATCAGAGCAGCAATAGGGCCCTTTTTTGGCAGGAGACAGCGCCTGCATTTTTCTCATTCATGCCAAACTGCTTTGCACGGCAATTAGCTCTGTCCTCATTTAGTCTCCAGTCCCAAAGGGTAATGAAAGTCATATATCATCTTCAAGGCTGCTAATTATCCAGCTCAGTTACAGGTAGGCTTTGTAACTGTGAGAAGGGCCTGTCTGCTTGATATTTATTGCTCTTCCAATAAGCAAGCAAAGGAGAAGGGGGGAAAAAACTTTCTTGAAAGCTTGCCCATACCCCTTGCCTCAGATCCTTGACATACCTTCTGCAAATGTGCTAGTCAAAGGGGAAATGTCTTCATTCCACATATCCATTTTTCATGCTGTAACTAAACATTCAGCAAGAACAGAGAGCAAGTGCCTGAAACATGAGAGAACATACATTTGGGGTGAGCTTGTCTCTGGCTGTTTGCTTGTGGAAAGGCAATCCTCTGAATACACAGTCATGAAAACAGGAAGAGCAGTAAGGAAGAATGAGGAAATTCTTTCTCCTCCTCCACTCCTTTCTCCTCCCAGCCCTTCAGCACACACCAGAGCAGCATCTTGGGAAAGCACTGGGGTTAGGGAACCATGATAGTTTTACTGAGGATATGTCAAATGAAACCTTGAACTCTGTATTTGAGCCCTCTCACCATCAGCCCTGAAATACTGTAAAATTCAACTCTCTAAAGAAAGTATGGGACCTGCTCAACTTTCTGTAACAGGTTGGCAATTCCATTTTTGGATGCTGATTATTAACAGAGTCAGGTCTCACTACTTGGACCTATCTTATGCTGTTTGTAATATACTGGCTAAATCCATGTTCTAGGTATCTGAGACCTTAGTATGGTAAGGATTGAACTATTGAACTTCCCAACATTGGATGAAATCCTGCTGTATTTTGAAAAGGCTTTTTTTTTTTTTTTTTTTTTTTTTTTTTTAATTTGCATGTGCACAGTAGACTTGTTACACATCCATGGAGTGACACCACATGAAGTCTGACCAAGGTCCCCATTTGCCACTGAGCCCATTGTCTCAAAAAATTCTTAAGACAGCCTTGTTGTCTAGAAAGGCAACCACCAGGGTAAACGTGTAAAGGGGGAGCTGGGGCAGAAGCAGTCGCTAAAGCTCAGCAAAAAGAGCTTTGGCTGACACCTGCATCTGGAGGTACGGTGGGTAGGAGGAGCAGAGATGCTCATTGTATGTGCACAGTAACAGCAGTATGTGACTATAAGGGCAGAAGGCAGAGAAGATCTGAGCTTTTTGTCATAGCAGAAACATGTTGAGGAGATTATGCTGCCAGGTATATGGCTTTTTGGGTGGGGAGCTGAACTGCAGCACGGTGGGAGTTCTGCAGCCTTTCACAGCTTTGAACTGCAGTGTGGTATTGGGAGGGGCCCAGTACTGCTCTGGTGCCTCTGGGTATCTGCACTTGGTTCATCCAGGCCTGATTTTCATTTCTGTCAGCAGTAGGAAAGCACAAAAAGTGCGGGGGTGTGAAAGAACAGGACAAAGTTTCTTATTCTTACATTGTCTCTTCCTGTTTTCAGTGTTGTATGAAAATGGAGGATCAGTTTTCATGATCAAATGTGATTTTATTTTTCTTTGCACTGTGAACGTCACAGTGTTTTGCAGACACTGTTTTCACCTTCTTCCTGGCCTGGAGGAAGCATTAGGAAGCTGATGGAGATCCAAGTGGTTCAGATATCAAGAGTCAGAGGAGTATTGCGAATGAGTGGGTGTTCATCTGTTGTGTATTGGCAGGTTCCCTTGAGCTGACTGGTGCTCATCTGATTTATACCAGTCCTGGAGCTGCCATGCAAACCTTGGGTTGTCTGTCTGCAGTGTCTTTGCCAATTTTCCAAACCCGTTGACTTAAACTTTCTGTAGTTGCTTTCTACATGCTCTCACCTCAGCTTTCCTGGAAGCAGGTATTCATGCAGCTCTTTCTGACAGCGGTGGGAACTACTCCTGTATGTCCTGCTGCAGAGCAGAGCACTGCGTTCCTGCTTTCCTGTAAGACTTTCTTGCTGAAGCACCATTCTACCCGTGATGATGGGTAGGGCAATGAGTTAGATAGAAGTCGCCAGTCATGATCAGAGTGGTGATCTATCTAATCTGATATCTTGGCACTGATAATGGATAGTGCTAACTGCTGTAGAGGAAGCTGTCCCTTTTCCTCCTATTATTTAATTCCTTCTCTGAAAAGGATTTTAATTACTCTTTTCTCACAATAATAAGATTTTCTGTTTCTAAAAAAAAAAAAAAAAGTTGGTTTGGCACTTTTCATTCTGCAGCTCTATAGATTTCTCTTTTTCCACATCTTGGAGTTTTTCTGCAGTCTCCCCTTGGGAGTTAGCAGAGAGTGAGAGACGCATAACAGGAAGAAACAAATGTTAAAAGCTTAATCCAAATCCTGCTGAAGCTGCTAGTGTATTGCCTTGCCACCATTTGGTTTAGATCTGCTTCCTAAGTCAGCTTCTCATGTAGTACTAATTAGCGTGACACCAATATTAAATATTGTTTTGGAAGTAGTGTTCTCTGAGATGAAGATGAGAAAGTAATGAAAAATGAATGTTTAAGCCTTGCAGTTCTCTGTCCACAAAACCTGCTCTTACACTGTCATTTCACTTGGTTTGATTTTCCTATTTATTGTCCTATCTCTTGAAGCAAACATTTTTTTCTGTCTTCTATCCATTGCCATTTAGTATTAAGAATGACCATGTTATCATAAAGGCAGGTATCCCAAATTCTTACTCTATCAGTAATGTGATTTGTTGTGCAGCAAATTACACAGGAACTTCTTGGCTTTTTGTTTACTTCTGTCACCAAAAAGGGGTGATACTCAGGGATAGTTTTGTATCAGTCTAAGGCTAATCTGTTTCTAAACTGCTGAAAAGGTGGTGAAAGGGTGAGTGTCTGTCCTCAGCAGCAGCACTCCTCCAGATGTGCAGGCAGCTGCATGGAGAACAGATCTGGGGGACTGCTGAGGTGTGCAACCACGCGTGCTGACACACAGGGTGCAGGAGAGGCAGGCAAGGGGGAGGAAAGGTGGAAAGGAGGGATCTGTCCCTTCAGCAGCATTTCACAGTTCAGCTAGATGAAGCTGGCCATGAAAGCACAACCTTACTGTAGCTGCATCCATACATTCTGTTTAGGGCTCAGTGTGTTTGTTAGGTGGCTTCTTCAGCAGGTGAAAATAAAATAAAATTATATAGGAAAGGGGCAGCATAATATATATTTCGATAATATGGAAAAGGGCAGCATAATAAAGCCTTGCTGCGTGGACCCCTACACAGGATTCGGCTACTGAGTCCCTAACTACAGCAAATTAAAATTAAAAATAATAACATAAAATATAAAATAATGCTGCTTTTAAAATCTTTCACTCATGAGGCAGCTTTACTCTCCCCTTCCTAATGAAACTGAAAAAAAAAAAAAAAAAAAAAGGAATATAGGGAAATTCCATAATTCCATTTGTAGCAGTTGAATTATGGATCTTCAGAATGATTCCTGTGCATGAGTTGATTACACTGCCACAGGAGCCTTGTTCTGTTCATTCCTTGTGGGAAGCAGTTGTGGTAAGCCTCTGTGTTCAACAGTTTGGACTGTAGGGCAACTCCAAACAGCTCCTGGGGAATTATTCAGCATTGTCTGAAAATTCACTCAGATGTTCAAAAACTTCAAAATGTTCAAAAGATGTTCAAAAGTAAAATCTCTCTGTGTATAAAGTTGGCAGCAACGATACGTGTGATAAGTAAAAATAAAGCAAAACAGAGGTCTGATGTGTGAGGTACAGGTTGGAGCAGGACGTGGTAGGATTGATTTCTTCTTATGACCAAGAGGATTTTTTTCTTTTTTAACGTATATTTATGTGCTCAACAGTAAATACATTGCTTCTCTTTTGTGACAGAAAACCATCACAAATTTGATCAGCCCCAACAGGGAAGGCACCAAACATCTTGTCTGGTAAATGTTAAGCTCACTGTCAGGAGCCACCAGATCTTTGGCATATACACATGGGGAAGGGGTGAGTAAGTTTGTTTTATTCAATCTCTTCATATATATTCTGCTCTGTATATGTTCTTGTAATATGGTCATCTCTCTAATTAATCATCTATGTGTCATTCCATTTTATGTCAGAGCAAGCAAGGTCAAAGGGATGTACTATGTGCACAGAGCAGAAGAGGCTAAGTTTTGCAGTCTTATTTAGCTCTTTCGGATGATTGTTCTTCATTTCATAATGAAGTCACGAACAGCCCACAGGAGATCCCACCTCTTGTACAGATGAACTCTAGCCTTGTTATGGAGAGCCCTGCAGGGATAGAGGGCCATAACTGGTAACTGTGATCCTCATCCTATCTTTATGTGTAAGTATGCTGGGAAGAGAAAATAAGAAACGATCCTGGTTTGAAATTTTATGAAAAGTCATTGCAGGCAGCACAGAACAAAGGTAGCTTGCTAACAGTACAACTGTGGAAATGCACAGACGTTCCTTTTCATGGGAACCAGCTCACTTTGTGAGCTTCCATGAGCAATACACAGTAGCTGGCTAGAGCCAGTGAATTAAATGTGGGTTTCTTTTATGTTGATTTCTTACTAGTTTGTCTTCAAGAGGATAATGGAAGGTTTTTTCTCAAATGAGATACAGTGCACCTCAGGCAGGGCATGGTACCTCTTGTTTGTGATTACCTTTTTGGCCCAAAGGAGTCAGAGTTACCATCCCTGGGCTCTTCTACTGCAACACAGAAAGCGTCCTGGTGCCTCCGTGTCTTTCCTGCTTTGGGAACACTGGCAGATTGATGATGGTGAGTGATGGCCAGATGTGTTTGTGCTGTTTGAGAAAGTTTCCTGAATATGTAAAACATAGGGTATTATTTCACGATTGCTGTTCTGTTTTTCTTGGACTGTTTGAGGCTACTCCTATCAAGAGTCATAGGCATTCTGTAGCTGGTAACACCACAAAAGTAAGTGTAGCCATATGTAATTTTTACCTAATTGTGTCTCTAGGATATATCTCCACACAATTAATTAACCTGTTTATTGAGCAACAGGGAAAATGTTTTATTTACTAATATAGTAAACAAATTACCAACATACCTATGCTATGTGAAACATCAGTTATAGTGTTTGTTTCTACATTCAAAAATTATCACATTAAGTATGTATATTCAGAAGCAATCCTTTTATTCCCATCTTACTTTATACAGCTGAACTCATATTTATATTGCTTTCAGTCTCCAAGCCCAAGCCAAAGGCAACCACACAGTTGTCCTCACTCGAACCAAAACACAAGTCCATTGCTGTATGTGTTTAGTCTAGGCTATTTCAATATCTTGTTAAGAAACAGACAAGCAAGGGAATACCTCTAGTTCACTCTTCACGCAGTCCAATAAAATCATGTCATAGCTTTGGCCTGGCTGCTATAGGACCAGAGACAGGACAATTCATTAGTCTGTATGTCTCTCCAGTAGAAAATTAGTACCTGATTTAGGGCAGGGCTCAATTGTGCCTTGTGGTAGGTGGCTGTCCAAAAAGCATTTGCATGACTTCCTCAGTGCATGCCTACCACAGTGATTTCTGCTTTCATTGCTCCAGACACCTCATCTATGTCTGTGCTGCAACTGAGACTTGCTGGCAGAGGAATGCAATCTGAGCTTGCCTTTAGCTTTCCACATGGCTCCCAGAGGCCGCCATGCCTTGCAGACAAAATACCTCAGGGGTATGTCAGCACTGTAAGTGCTGAAGGACCCAAGCTGGCTCAGCATAAGCAGTCTGGAACCAGGAATGGCAGGGAAGGACAGCAGATGTATCCATGCTCACTTTGTAGAACATCTCGCAGTCCGAGAGCAGCATGGTTGTGCAAATGCAGCCAAACGACCTCTAGATTTGAGCTCTTATCTCTGCACATCACCACCTGGGTTAACCATTCAGTCTGCATCCTTGAGTCAGATCCTCAAGTTCTCAGGCAAAATTTTCAATGAAGTCTGGCAGAAGGAGCATGCAATTTTGTCCATAGACACTGAATACACAGTAGCAGTTGTGGATTGTCAAATCTAGCATAGGATTATACCCCACATCATATGCTTCAGCACTTTATACAGACTATGTTTAAATTAATTTTTAATTAGCTCATTTTACAGATAGAAGATCTGCTCATCTCAGGTTTCATAACCACAACTTTGCCTGCAGGTCTCTTTATCAGACGGTTGGATTATGCCAGCACCAAACTGGAGCTGGAAGTGCTCAGACCCTGCAGCAATGAGACTAATATTAAAAGCCCTGATAGCATCAAGCACCACCCTCCATTATATCACAATTGCATTTCCATCTTCATGCCCAACTATAAAGAGCTTGTGGAGGGTGGGGGTTCATGACTGCTAGAAAACCTACAAGCCAGAGAGAGCCAAAGCTACTTGACTGTGCATAATGGTGCTACCCATAACCTCTGCATAGGTTTTGATGATTGAATGCGAGTTCAGCCCACCCAAAGTGAATCATAATGAATTGTTGTTCCAGAGGTTGCAAACCACTGATATTTTCCCTCTTCTGGTTGCAGAAGATTTTATAGACATACTCGTACATGTATAATGAGACGTGACAATGCCAGTTGCCTGCAATAGTCTTGCCTGCTTTGGAAATCCCTTCTCTCCTCCATTCAAAGTCTGTCTCCTGTTGTGAGATGCACTGGCTACACGCAGCTTGCAGCATGAACAGGCATAGCTGAGAAAGCACTAACTGCACAGATCTGGAATTAAGGTACATATAAAGTGATTTATTTGGGTTTATTCAGGAAATATGTGGCATAGTTAGGAACAGACCAACTAACTTAAAGTTCAAGTATTGGTCTTTACCAGAGCCCATCCTTACCCCTGTTCTACCTACATGTTAACAGTCTCTTCATTAGATGCTTTCAGTCCCACTGAGAAATTCTCCATGGAGCTTCCAACCCACTCTGGTGTGAGAAGATGACAACAGTTGTAATGAAATAATTCAGAAAATTTGTTTTTTCCTTTTTGTTCCTTTCCATTTGCTATCAGAAATACTGTCAGAAAGCTAATTTCCATGAGACCAGGATGGAATGGACATTTCAACATGTGTCAGTATGGCTTCGTAAGGATAGCTGCACCACGGGAGACTACTTGCTTCAGACTGATCAGATGGAAGAAAAGGCTGTCAACTTAGTTTGACACAAACTGCAAATTTGACTCAAAAAAGTTCCTGAAAAATTGTATGGTGTGCTGTTTAAGGTACATCAAATCTTTCTGGAGAGATATCCAGTCCCAATTTAATTTCTATGAAATCCTGTTCTTGGTCTGTGTGGAACCATACCACAGCCTCAGTGATGGGAGGAAATCCAACTGCAAAGGGTCCTTAAGTTATCATCCAGCCATTCACACCTCTGGAATTTCATAATAAATTGAATCAGCTGAACGTGGTGGTGGGGTTAGACAGTGAACAGATCTGAATGAGTGGTGAAACCAATGACTCATCTCAGTGTCTAATTTCATTCCTGTTCAGATTGTTTATCTAGGAAGAAAAGGGCAGAGAATGTATAAGGATATATGTGCTGTTTATTTAAATGTGTAGTAGAAAGCTAATTCCTAGGTAGAAGTTCTGCTCTGAAGCGGTGGGAGGAAAAGACTGATTTGCTATAGGGATATCATTAATTTATTTATTTTAATGACATTTCTTGTCTTTTGTTTCACATGTAACAAAAGACGATAGTGACTTTCTTCAAAGTCCATCTGTCTGAGATCCTTCTTTGTTATTGATTTCCATTCAACTCTTTCCAGCTTTTCTATGAGTTGATGGCATTCGAGGGCCAAAGCCTTGTGATGTATTTGCTGTGGTTTTATTAATGCTGTACAAAGCCTCATCTCTTCCCTAGTTCCTGATTGTGGTGGGCTGGAGGATGGAAAACCAAGCTGCAGTGAAGCATTTCAATATCCTATTTCACTGCAAACTCACATTAAATTTGCTATTCTCTTTGAAGTCAGCAGAAAAACCGTGACTGACATCAACTGAATATCTGGTTCTGTGTTTCTGACAACATTACTGCTTGTCTTGTATAGCAGTCCCTGTGGCCGCTGAGACTGAAAAGTAGCTCAGGCAGTTTCTCAGAGGTTGGGAATGCTAAGAGCCCCGATATCTCATCCTCTAGCCAGCCTGCTGTCCCTGTCCCCAGTTCTCGTCAACTTTTTCTAACCCACTAGTGCCACTGCCACCATGTCTCTGCCTAGCCTGTCAGTGCTAAATTGTCAGTAGGCATAACAGCAGGAGGATGAAGGTAACTGTTGGGTGTGAAAGGAGAAGTAGGCAAATATTTTGCTTGCCCAAGAAGCGGGAATGTGCCGTCAATGTGCCTGGCTATTTCCCCAAATAACATGTTGCAGAGCATTTTCTGTAAGAGACAGGCCTCCTCTTCAGCATCCTGCCTCCAAAAATAACTTGTGCCTGATCTTTTAAAACCCTTCATAATGTACCTTGCCAGTTACATATTGCTGAGCAGGAGGGTTGAGAGGATTATTTCAGCTGTGGCAATCAGTTTACACCTTGAACCACAAGATCGGATTACTTTTGGTATTTAATTTTGAAATATTTCCCCCAGATGTACTGTACCTTTGCATGTTTCTCGGATGAATTTCATTTTGTTATTTCCTGCTCTTATTTCTAAGCTTTCTTAGGTACTCTGTGTTGTTTCTCTGTCTTCACTTGTTTGCAGCACTTCCTAATTTAGTATCATCTGCAAATTTAATATTTGTCTCGGCTCTTTGTATCACCTGATCAGTGGTTTTAAAATATTAATGAAATATTAAAAACTGAGTTTAGCACAGTCCCTACAAATTTTCCAATGGGCAGTTCCCTAAAAGCATTTATTTGCGAGTGGGTTTGTTATATGCTTAATGTATATGACACTACAGAAGTATACAGGACCACTCAATAGAAATTATGGACATCAATTAATGCTTTCTTTGCTCTGAAAAACTTAGGCTACAGACATCTCAAACATGAGAAATAGTATAAATAGTTTGGGAGTGGGGGCATGGTTGTACGACTGAATGTATGAGTTTTTGAGTTTTCTGTGGGAAGCCTCTAGCAAAAGTGAATTCAAAGCTGTCATAAACATATTTCATGACATAGATGAAAAATAAAGACTGTGGTAGGAAAAGAATACTCAGATGGTCCAAACAAGACTGGTATTTCTTTTAAGGAGTGGGACTAATGAGAAAAAGTAGTAAAGGAAGAGGTCCAAGTTTTTGCAGTGCTTTAAAATGGTGTTTTGAACTTGATTTATAATAACTGGAAATCAAGGAGCTGAGAAGGAAGGACATGAAAAGAGAAGAGAAATCAAAATGTCCATTGAAACAAAGGCAGTAAGAAAGCTGCAAGACAAGAAAAAAAATAAAAATCATTGATAGAGCTGAGGCAGCAGATGACTAATGTATGAACTTTGAGAAAAGTAGTAAAGAAAAGGCTGAATTTTTAAATTTTTTAGACCTAGTTTTCTGGTAGCATCTAAATAAGCATAGTTGAATATTTCAGTTGACTTTCCATTAAATGATTTACTAACATGTAAATATCGTACATCAATTCTATTTTTATAAATTTAGCTCTTCCACAGTTAAGAAGAGTTTTTCTTGCAAGTTCCTATTGCAACCTGTTTGTTACTGCTTCTTGCAACCTCACAGTTCATGCAGGTTACTCCATCCTGTACTTGGCTTCAGTGGAGATTCCTTGCTGGCCTGACACGTCTTCATGAATTGCTTGCTCCTCCCTCTGTCTGCGATTGCCTACGTTCTTATTAGGTAGGAAAGAACAGAACAAGACGCTTTGCTTACTGCTTTTCTTTTTACACAACACAAGTTATGTCTTGCATTCTGAGACGAGTTTTTGCTCAGTGGCTTTTAGATAATTTTTCCAATTATGTAACAACTCTATCCACTGTATCAAGGATCATATTTTTCAATTACTGGTATGTTGTATTTTAGATACTTTATTAGGACTAATCATGTAGCAGGTGCGAAGTGCTGAGCTAATATGAAGGGAAAGCGTGGGCCTTATCCCAGTGAATTTCAAGCTTGTTGAGTGTTGTCACTTGTTCAGACATTCTGGCCTGTAAAACTGTAAATGTTGTATTTTAAGTATTGTTAGTGCTCTAAAATGTTGTCTTCTCCAAACTGGACATTTTAATGAATATGCTTTAGCACCCTGAAACTGGAGAGATTACTTGGGTTCTCTGATGGTGTTTTTAAACAAAAGTCTAATTTCTAAGTGATGGAAGAGAGGAAAGTGATGCTTAGATTGTATCAGTATCAGCTCTGACAGTCTGTATGGGAGTTTTTCCCAATGCCCACATCCTTTTGTGTAGAGCATTAGTTCAGCATTAGTTTTCTTACATTGTCAAAATCTAGACAGCTAACTTGCACGTATGAGGTAGGTGTCTTAAGTTCTTCATATTCTCAACAAAGAGAGAGAGGTGCTTCCCTTCATCCTCTGGAAGTTCCACTTTCACATAGAGCCTCCAAACCCAGGGATGTAAGGGAAAAACTGAATCAGTGTCCCACTTGGCAGCTGCACTGCTATCCCTACACAGGGGTGTGGATATGCAGAGTCTTAGTCTCAGTAGTGAACAATTAGGATTTTTATTATTAAGCATCTCACTGAATCTGGAGGGATCACCCACAGCCATAACCACAACTATGCTTAGGAATCAGGCTTATTGGAGAGGAGGCCAGCAGGGAAAGATCAGCTTGTAGTTCACACAAAAAGAGAGTTCTTGTTGGAGAGGGACAGAACAGGACCCTAGCTGTAAATGAAAGCTTTGCCCTCACTAGACTACAGTCTGTTTTGTTTTGTTTTGTTTTTATTTAAAAAAAAAAAAAAAGGCTCAGTGCAGTTGTCTGGGAACCTCACTTATTAGGCAACTTTAATTTGGCTGTAACAAGCTCCCTTTAAGCCAGACCTTGGGTAAGGCCTTAGAAATGCTCAGCTGTGCCATGTGGCTTGTAACAAATATCACAAAGTATTGATTTATTCTATAACCGCTCCCTGCCATGTGTTATGTAAATAACAAGGTTTGATAGAGTGTGTGGCTCTTCGTGCTGTAACGCATAGGTCTTGCAGAGGTCTCCAGTCAAAAGATGAAAAGCCAAGTGCCTCCAATTGTCCTCAGGATGTATGCATGACACTGCAGCTGCACACACGTGCACCAAGCCCTTCCCTTCTGAGTGCATTTTATGATGATGATGATTTTAATGTTTTATCTGGTTCTGATCTGGGCGGGTATAATCTTCTAATTACATAACTTTGAATTTTCTCAGCTTGTCTCCATGCTTAACACTGTTAATAATTTTCCACTGGAAAAGCTAAAATCATGGTGATTTCAGTGCATATGCTCATATCTATACAGATTTAACCTAGAAAAATACATGCCGTCTGAAAACACGACTAATTGTGCTCCGGTTGTAGGTTACAGAGCAGCCTTGTTTTGTTTTCCCACAGCCAAGAGAAGGCCTCAAGGCCAAAATGTCACCTCAGATTTCTTTTGATCTCAACTTATATTTTATTAACCCTTTTAACTTCACTGAGTGTGTGCAAGGAAACATGTATATTCCCTTTCATATAAAACCAGCATTGTCCTTACATCTTGCGTGCAAATGTATGGACAGTTTCTCATACAAAGGATTATTTAGATGTAATCTATATGCCTTGTGAGTTACAGATAAGAAGGGGCGGGCAGCGTTTATGCTGCAATGTTTATGATTTATTCCCCTTTTATTTTCTCTCTTTAACTCCATCCAAAATATTTCTGAGAGTCTTAGTGAAATATAATACTTGAAGCCTTTAATGGCACCTTTTCATCTCACAATTGCAGAGTGCTTTTCAGGGCTTAATTAAATTTTACAACACGTCTCTCAGGTGAGTATAATTTGAATGCATCCATTCCTGTTTGTGAGGAAACTGAGGCAGAGAGTGGTGATTAACTCAAGGCCATGCACCGAATAATATGTCAGAGTGAGAATTATGGGGTCCAGGAGATCTGATTAGTTTTGTATAGGCCAAGCATGATTTGGTTCTTAAAGATTTCTTCAAAAAGGCAAAAAAAATGATGGCCTCCTCATCTAACATAGAAGCCAAATGGCTTCTCCAGAGTCATCCTTTCTGTAGCCTTCACGATGACTGACTGGTTTACGCCACGGTCTGCTTTCGGGGCCTCTCAGATGTTTGGGCATGCTGGATGTTTGCTCGGTCCTCCAACATGGCCAGAAGAAAACAAGTAGTTGCATTCTGCCTCAGTTTCTTTCTCAGCACATGGTATAAGCCATCTTTTCTTTCCACTGGCAGTCTTGTTAGGGTGGGATCTGAATGCATCTATCGACTCCCAAAGCTTTGGTGTTCTACAGTATAAACTCCATAATATTAGCTGCAAAAAGCACGGGCTCTCTGCCTGGTCCCTGCCAGTGACAAAGGGGGAGCTTCTGATCCCTCTCTTCGTTGAGTAGTACTGAAAGCAGTCTGTCCTCTTCTGCTGTTTGGCAGGTGGAAGAAAGCTGCTGGGAGGAAAGTGTTCATCTACTCTACACATTTTTCTTCCCAAGATGTTTTATAGATTCAATCATCAGCACCCAGTAACCAAACACAGCTACTGGTGATGCTGCAGGAGAGGCCATAAAGCATCATACTGGAGTAGAGTGGGAGGATATACTTTCTGAGACTTCAATGATCAGGGATTGAAAGTCTTACCTGCTTTCACCAAAGCCTGCCTGTGGCTGTATGAGTGTGTCACGCAGGTTCTGGCTCCCCACCTTGTGTTCCTGTCAGCAGAAGGGATAATATCGGCCAGCCTGGCTGGCAGGCCTGGAACTGATGTACCTTGGAATTTAAGAAGTGAGGTATGGCCACTTATCTTAAAGTATGTGAAACAATTACCTGATGGACTGCACGGATGCAGTGTGCGGGCTGGGAGTGCCCTTGCCTTTGTACTGGCCATCATAGTGAGAAAAGGTCTCCAGCTGTGAGTCAGACTCATAACAAGCAGAGCGGTAGTTTTAATGAGTAAAGGAATCCATCTTTTGAAAATCAGTGGTGCAAATTAACTCATGATTCTTTCATCAGACAAGCCAGAGTTTGAGTGATGTCCCTTTGTTGCAAGAAACAGGTCTCAGACCTGGAGGAAGGAGGGAGGAGCCTCCAGCTGTTGAATGCAGTCCTTCACTGCCCAGCTCTGCCGGATCCTCAGCTCGCACCAGGCAGGCACTGGGTTGTGCTGTTACCATGTCTGGGTTTTCCATAGCCTCAGCAGGATTTAGCAGTCATGATGTCCGACTCCAGTCCCTCCAGGTAGGCTGTGCGATGTGGTAGCGCAGTATGTTAGCTGTGTGCTGTAACAGAGGCAGTCAGTACCCACAAGCCAAGTAAAACAGACGCAAGGAGAAGTTTTCTATTTCCAGCACTGTCAACCTGGTATCTTAGAAAGTACTTGCTTGAAAGTGAAATTGCTCCTCCCGGTCCTGCAAAGGCCAATCTTCTGTTGCTATTTTATGAAACCAGCACAGCATAGTTTGACTCTTTATCAGGATATTATAATCAGGGTGCATATGAGGCCATGCAATTGCTGAACAGTGCTTGCCACTCGCTGTTGATCCTCTTTCTGATACCTTTCTTTTCTCCTTCACACTGACCTCTCCTAGCAGTGAAGTCAGCAGCTGTGGCCACGTGCACAGGACATACTTTGACAGCAGCAGGACTCAGCTGACAGACTCTGGAATGAATTATTCCAGCAGTGTCATCTGGGTCTATAGCTGGCTCTTCTATAATTGTGATGAAGGCCTAGGTTTTTGTCTCCTTTTCATCTTCTTTCCACTACACCAGCATTGCAAAGGGACCTTAAAGTATATGTAGGAAAACTGGCCTTGGGGACACGCTTTACCTCAGGGTTGGAAACCCAGCTTTTTTTAATTTACAAGTGCTTGGTTGTGTGTAAATCTGTTTCGCTGCCTGAACTTAACATCAAAGTATCTGAGCTGTGCTGTGCTTGAGAGCAAGAGTGCATGCTCGTCATTGCATAAGCAAAGCAGAACTGTTTTAGGGAATACGGAGACAAAGACCTGAATGTGGCACACCTTAGAGGATTTGCTGTTAATTTCAATGACAGAAGGCTTTTAGCATTCCTCTAGATGAATACCACTGCAATAAACACCATTTTGAAACTCATTTTTGTTTGAGGCTATTTCACCAAGGTGTTTAAACTCCTTTGAAACCTCTTTGTGGGGCTCCAAGTAATGACTCGGGAGACTGAAGCCTCCAGGGAAAGAGCAGCGAAAGTGCCCAGGAGCCTAATTCACCTCTTACAGAGCACAGACTGCTCCTGTTGACCCGACTGCCTGAAGTCCTCAGCCATCAGGAGAGTATCAGCAAGAAACAGTGTGTACCAGGAGAAATTCCTGCCAATCCTATGCTGAGTAACGCAAGAGGAATTGCCTGTGAACAGAGAGAGCATCCTCAAAATCAGGATTCATTCTAGCACTTTGGTGAGAATGATTCCAGAGGGGTGTTTAGTGTTCAGTTTTCAGGAGGATTAGCTGCACCTTTCATTTGTCCTTCGGAGATTATTTTTGCTCTGTAAAAAGGATTTAAGAAATGGCAAACCAATGCACAGGCACATACAAAAAGAAGAAAACACAAGGTTACAGAAAGAAGAGAGATTATATCTGTTTTATTGAATGATCCTAGAATACAGTAACAAGGGGACAGTCGCCTGCTTAATCATCTCACTCTTACAAGTGGAAAAGATGCTTGACAGCAGAATGCACTGATACGAATGTAAGAGTTGGTGAAGGGGAAAAAAAACAAAAACTAAGGAACAAAATAAGCATAAAATGTAAACAAAATCCTACTAGGAGTATTTGTAGTGACAGATGCTTTGGTAGATAGGGCAAAAAATATATTCCTTTCTCCTAAAGGGAAATAGGTGGAAGTCCATCAAATAAACTTTGTCCTAGCGTATTTTATTTTTGCATGGAGGAAAAGGAAAAGATCTTTTTTGATGTGGGCTTTTTTTTTTTTCCCTTCTGCTGTTTTTTCCCTTTCTGCCATACCAGAAAAAAAAAAAAATTATGGAAGATAAGCCAAGCAAAAGAAGAAAAAAAAAAAGAAAAAGAAAAAGAATGGGGGTGGGGAGGAAAAAAAAAAAAAAAGGTTACTCTGAGTATCAGAGAGGGGGCTAATTGTCAAGGTTATATCTCCAAAGATGATTGATGTGAGGCTGGGTTTTTCTGTCAGCCTGTCACAAAGCAGGAATGTTTAATGTTCTCATTATTGGTTACGCTGTTGTGTATATTTCTCTGTCAGCACTGCGGACCCATCTGAACTGCCAAGGCACTTCAAAGCCCTGCAGGTCATTTATCATCCTCCTGACGCTGCGAATGTTCAGCCTCAGCTGAGTGCCAGGGATTTGTTATGACTTGAGAGCCAGCTGACAGACAGGTCTGCTGCAAAAAGGATTCCTTTTTGTCACACTGCGAAAACATCAATGTTCCTATAATGGCCTACAACTGTCAAAGGGGACTGCCACCTGACAGTTGTGTGGTCTCACTAATTTGCAGCCCGGTGACTTGTTTCCTTGAGTTTAGATTCAGTTACGGTGTCACATGCAAACAGGTCACCATCTGTCGTCCTGTGCCAGGGGGCACATGGTAGGGGGCGGAGAGGGAGGGAGCGAGGCAGAGATGAGGAAAAGATGAAGTGGCAAAGTGGGGGGGAGGGAGATGCAAGGGAAAAATAAAAATGGCTATGCAAATCAAAGCCATGTCTTTATTTAAGATTCCTGTTTCCTGAACGTTCCTAGCCTAACACAATGTGAATCTCTGAAAGTTGTGATGAAAATCAAGGCAGGGAAAGAAAGGACCTTGCAAACAGCCAGAGCTAGTGAGAGAGAGGGGGAGAGAGAGAAATATCAGGGCTTTGTTTCCTTTCCCAGGCCATGACATGATTAATCGTTTTCTTCTGATCTAATTTTGGAACATGAAAAACAGCACATTTGTCTTGAAGAAAAATGATGTGCCGTACTGCGCAGATGGAAATTTCGAGCAATGAAAAAGATTAAAGTGAAATTCCACTCCTTAGACCTAATCATGAGTTGTAGATTATTCTGTCGTTCTAACCAGATGGTAGGCTTGATTCCACAACCCCCTTCTTATATTAATGAATACTAGACTGTTATATTTGACTTAGGTAAGTGAAATGTCTATCAAGCCTAATGGACTGCCAGCCAGCATAACACATGTTGTACCACTGAGGGTCCTTGCTGCATTTTTCATGTTTTATACTAATGTAGAACATTTTGTTTCCTACTGTTTTCCATCATTGTCACTGTTTGCTAAATATTTTCACATGTAGGGGGAAAAAAGTAAAAAACTTGTGTCCAGAGCTAATTTCCTCACGTTGGTCGCAGCTATAATTCTACAAGTAAAACAGTCACCCGAAGCAATGCATACAAGAACTCAATAGTAACTTGATTAAGTTCCCAGTCAACAAGACTGCACTAGGCTGTATGTTAACAAACCTAATTATAGGCAGCATGGTGATAAATTGTGCAGGGTGCGTGTAGCACATCTCTGAGGTCATGTCTAGAAAAGAAGTTTTGCCCCAGGGGACAGGGATGGGGTGTCATTTCTAAATAAAGTAAACACAGGTTCACTGATGTTTCCCATTGGGTTACCTTCCGCTTTCTGACAAATGTTATTCTAGCAGGGGTGTCCCAGGCGATCCTCATGGGAACAGAAGAGTGAAGGAAGGGAGGAATGGGAGGCTGGGGGATTCTCTTTAACCTTTCCAACCGTGCAGTCCTGTGACTGTCAAGTAATTTCTACCAAGTCTGGGCTCGCTAGAGTCATGGGTATGGATAATCATACGTTAGGATGGATGCCACCACTTGTGCTCAGAAAGCCTGTTATCATTTTAAGCATTTAGCTGAACAAAATAATACTTGTCATGTGTGCTGAATGTGAGAGTGGATTGGGCTCTCTTCCCTGCACATAAAGTGAAAGGTATAAATCTCTGGTTTCTCCTCCTTCAGAAAGCGACACTTGGGCAGTTGTTGCATCCTGCCTGTGCGTGAGTGCCTGCAGCCCGGGAGAACGCCGCCAGGTAGAGGAAGCGTGCGTGCACAGACCTAATTTTAGACACTGAAAGAATCAACAGGATGCGTGGATCAAGTTACTCTTTGCCTAGGAGAGAACAAGTCCAGAAACATGAGTAAGCAGGCAAGAGTTGTCCAAATCTGGACTTACTAAAGTGTGATAGATACATTAAAGCTATATTGTGTGAGCGCCGGTTAGGCTGAACAAATCCTGATAAAGAAAAGTAAGGCACCAAAGTGTACCTCCTAATCAAGTAACCAGGATATTTCCATTAGAAGAGGAATATCTTTTGATAATGGAATGCATTTAAAGCTTATTTCATTGCTTTAATGACTTTGTTCTCAGTTTATTAAAATTGTTTCTTAAAGTTAAAATCCTGATCTCTGCAGGGCACTCCCTCCTCAGCAGAACTACCATTAATGTTGCTGCTGAGTAAGGACTTTGGGATTGCACCATAGAATAAGCTCTGAGTAGCGCTCCAGCATGAGTACCTTGCATTTGGGATCCTCACTGTTGACAGTTTTTCCTTTTTCTCGTACACATACATTTTTTAGAAAGGATAAGGTGAGGATGTTCTGAGCAGAATGAATTTTTTTCTCAGTGTGTGTATTGCCCAAACTGAAAGCAAACAAATTGGAAGGTTTAAATTAATATGCCTCAAAACATTTTTCTTTGTAATTAATGTTAATTTTAAAAAGTATTTATTTGTATTTGTACTGATTGGATCTGTCCAAGAATACAAGCTAAAATACCAAGACTGTTTCATCACATTTCTGCTACAGCTGGATTTAGACTCTGTTTTAACAACCCTTAAAGCTTGCTCTCAAGGGATTAAAATTTTTCATCGATGAGAATTCCTATGCAAAAAGTTGCATGACAATTTTTTTTCCAATTAATTTAAACTTCCACTACCTTGTGTTTACTGAGAACGCTACAGAGGAGCAAGTTACCCCTTTAAATTATCTGTACAGATTACCAGTCTGTGGAGTTCATATCCTCTGGGGAAAACTGGCTTCTTGCAGTGTTGCTTCTCTACACAGGGCGTGTGGAGCTGAGCTGGCAGTGAAGGGAAAGTAATTTGTTCCTGACAAGGGCCAGTAGCAGACTATTTCTTCACTGGAAGAAAGTGACAATCAAGCAGGAAATTGTGACTGCAGTTCCTTATTTGAACTGATCCTTCTTAGGAGCTGGTAGACATATCTTAACTTAGCCTTTAGCTTGTTTTCCTCAGTCTCACGGTTTTGCTTTCCGTGAAATGTCAAGGACCTTGAATTCCTGCAGTGTTTATAGTTTGGCCTATGGAATTCACGGCCCGCTCAATGTTGCCGCTTTACACTTTTATCGTGAAAGTAACACAGGAAAGGCTGACATTGCTCTTTCTCTGTTAGGATTTCCTGGGGATGACTGCAGCTTTAAGAGAGGACTTCGACCCACTGGAGAAGAAGGTAACACATAGGAAAGGGAGAGCAAATTGTCTTCTGTCGTTGAATCTTTACTAAACCAACTTATTTCCAAATGCAAGGATGGATGGTGACTGTGCTGTAGCTATCTGCCACATTGTCTGTCTGAAGAGTGCGTACAGCCTTTCTGAGCTGCCATGGGCTGCTACTTTGCTGTAAATTCAACCGATGGCAAATGATGGGACCAGGAAATAAAGGTCTGCTCTCAGCACTCAGTAACACTACCCAGGAAGGCAGGACCTTGACGACATGGAACATCTATCCAGGTTTGGAAAAGGTTACCTACAACAGACTCAGCAAGTTGCTTATCAGTTTCCACATGTCTAACCCCCATCTGTGTGCTCAGAATCGGAGTGCTTGTACTTAGGTTTCAAATCAGTATGCCCAGGTAAGCCTCATAGTTCTGAATCAGCATGATGTTAACTTTCTGAAAGCAAGAATCTGTGGCTCCTAGCATTTCTTGAGAAGATTGCCTACGCATGTGATGGATCCCCTTCTAAAGAAGCCATCTGTAGAAGGCTCTTGCATGCTAGCTTCATGCACCTCCTTGGCTGCCTGCCTTCCTTTGGAGAACAGGACTCTATTCACCCCTGTGACCTGAGGCTCCGTTCATCTGACTCCGAAGCCATCCCTGCCTGGGCAAAGTGACTATCTCTGGTGGGGCCAGGGGCGAGGGAGGAAGGAAGGAGCACACTCTTATCTGAACTGCAAAACAACCACCGCTTACAATAGTTTTCATGAGGGGTGACAAGTCTCTTCTCTTTTCAGAATGTTTATTGCCATTTTACACATGCTCCCAACTTCCCTCCCTCCTTGCACTTTTCTCGCTTTTGTACCCTGTAACTTTCATCAGTTTGTTTCTTTCCTTTCAGATGTGCTCAAGGCGCAGCAAGAGTTGATACAATCTAATACAAACTTCCCTGTTTGCTGTATCATAAAATGTAGTGCCTGGTGTGTTCATTCCCCTCCTGTCATCAAGTGCCAGCTACAGCAGTGCTTAGTACCTCCAGGTTCTTCCTGCTGTCATTTTCACTTCCCCCCAAGGACTAAACATTTAAAAACCAAGAAATCCTAACTGAGATCCTAAGTAACACTTGAACCATGCTGATCTTAGGTAAACAGTTCCCAGAGTGTTACCATTCCTGATGTTGAAAGAGCAGATCAGTGAAAGAAAAGAATGTGCATACAGATTCTTGGTAATCAGACAGCCAGCTAATTTCTCAATATTGAAAGATTCCTTTTGAAGCCATTAATTTTGTTTACATTTCAACTGACACACAGGCTAATGAGCCTACCGTTTACTCATGAAAGACTTTTACCCAATTTTTAGTAGGAGCTAATGGTTTAAGGCTTAATTTGATGAAAACAATAAGAAATGTAAAACTGGGCTTGTTTTTTGTCCATTTTGTATATATTTATATTTCAAGCTTTACTTCATTAAACTGCTTTTTTCAGTTTAGTAGTAGACAAGTAAGAGGAAAAACTGCCCTGCACGTTCTTGGCAGAAATGCTTTTGCCCGACCAGGTGCCGGTGTGAGAAGTGATGTCAGGTACTGAAGAAACACCCGATCTCCTGTTGGCTAGAAGCCTGCCTTTCTGCATAAGAGTGGGTGTACGTTTCTTATTGAAAGGTAAAACCTAGGTCATCAGTAATAATCAGCATCTCTTGCTTAAAAAGGGCTTTAGACTCTCATCTCCTCCCACAGCATAGGTTGGGTTGTGTCAGGGTCCTGATGGGCTTTAATGGCCCTGACCAGGCTCAGCCGGGAGCACCACCCACAGCCCCTGCCTGCAGGTCCAGGAGCCCCATTTTGGGCCAGCTTTGGGCACCCTGCTGCTCCCTAAGCCATGTTGTAGAGGTTCCTGTGCCCTTTGTCTGCTTCCCTGGCTTATGGGCTGGTTTTCGTGGGTGGACTCCAGACCTGACCTGCAAGGTCGCTTTGCCTTCTGCCCCTGTCCTGGTTAGGCTTCCTGGGTGGATCCTGCACTTTCCAATTTATCTCGCCTTGTCTGGAATGATCAATGGACCCTCTCACAACCACGGGCCCAGCCCCATTCAGATGATGTGGGGCTGCACATGGGTTACCCTCATTTCCTAGCTTATTCTGCCTCTGGAGAAGCTCTGCTTTTGCTGCTCCCTGACAGGGGGCCGTTTTAGTATTTAACGTTAATGAGTTTGCTACACAGCAGGAGAGCTCCCAGCCAGCGTTGGTTTTTTTTTTTTTTCTTTTTTTTTCTTTTTTCCTCTGGCCCCTCCACAGCCCCCTCATGTGTTCCCTGCTCAAGAGAAAGGGGGTCTGCTTGAACATCGTGCTGCTGTTTGCACTACCACATGTGGTACAACTCTGCTCAAGGCTCTTGCAGCAAAGTTGAAGGCTTCTCCTCAGGCCCATGAGCATGGGCTGTCAAGGTACTGGGAACAAATCCATTGCTGATTCTACTTGGTTTTGCACCTGCATAAGCAGTTATTGCTTCAAAATGTAATCTTTCAGTTTTGTTTAGGCACGACACAGAGCACTTTCACCTGCTGTGTGAATTTGTGCACATTCAGAAGGCCTCCCTGTCTCCATTTGTCAGTGGAAGGGGTAGAGTTTCCCTGGTGCAGTGCCAAATTTATACAGAATTTGAAATTTCCTCCTATACGAGATGCAGTGTTCTGTAATCCTCAAGGAGAGCCTAATGTCTTCGGGATATAGATACATATAAATACCCTGGCAACTGAGAAAACAGTACTTCTAAATGAAACAGGTGAGTGTGTAGCTGGTATCCCACTTCCTGCTGTTGTTTATTGTTTTTCAGAAGCATACATTCATGATAAATAAAATCTCAGAAAATTTGACAGAAGGAGACTTGAAGAAAGGCTTCACTGTTACTGGTAACTAGCTAACTTAGGCTGACAACAGCAGATGACTGGTGAAATATTGACGTTGTCTTAGACTTGCCTCTTCCTCTTTCTGGAGTGTTGGTCCTGAGAGCCAATTTAGCCAATGGTTTTGCCACATTGCTAAAATTAATCTCCAGATTGATGTAAAATTTATCACAGAATTCTACCTTTAGAGAATAATAGGCATTGGAAATAAGGAAACTTTGCTTGCCTCTATCCTTTGTCATTAATGTTAATAAAAGACTAACTCTAACCCAGGTTGGTGTCAAGGGTAAGGAAATATAGGTCAGAACTGTGATTTATATGCTCAACTATTGGATTTAAATACCAACTTCCCGTTAATCTCAATGACAATTATTTAGTTAAATCCTCATATCCTTTCAAAAATATGCCAGTGCTCTCCTACTAATTTTGTCATGCTCATACATAGTGACAGATTTTGTAAAACTACTTTCATAAATGAACAGACCAAGAAGTGCCATACTGATGAATGCCAGTAAAAAAAAAAAAAAGAAAAAGACAACCTGATTAGATTTCCTGTGGTAGAAATATATTATCAAACAAAATACAGTTTTTGAAATGCAACACCATGGAGGAAATACAGTAGGTTGAAAATTCCCATAATGAGAAATCCATGAGCCTAAATATTTGGTGTTTCTGATTTGCTCACTTCCTCAGGTTAATGTTTCTTCAACATGTTTCCAATTCTGTTTTTCAGCTGAATTGGTAGTTGTACTTTCAAAGGTGATGATTTGCAAATGATGATTTCCAGCCTACTGTATTCTGTGTAAGGCAGAATGTCCGTCAAGATGCCTGTAGGTGACATTAGTAGTGCAATCATTCAAAATACAGCCTGACAGCATTTCAATCAATTCACTTTTCAACACTAGACATCAAATATACATTGCAAACCCGGCACCTGCTCTGCTTATAGTGTGACATCAAATAAGTTAGCCCCAGGTCCTAAGACAGAGGCTGTCCCTCTTGAACTGCCAGATTAAGAAGTGACTTTGGCAATGATACTCTTGGAGATTAACACTCTACCAAACCTGGCTCTCAAGCTACAATACAATCTAATCCCCTTACTCCTTATGTGTTGCTCTCTGAGCACAGACCACAGGAGCTTTGTGTGCTAGATGGGTCTGCCAGAGTCTGGGTCTTAGCATTGTACAGTAGAGGTGCACACTGACAGCAGAGGTGCGAGCAGAATGGCAGTCTCACATTTACAAAAATTTGCCCCAGGTCTGAGCTCCCTGGGAGCAGCTCCCTCCCGGTGGTAACAGCTGCATTGCAGTGCCCCGGGAGGGCCCTGGGGAGGCTGGATTTTGCAGCTGCTCATGCAGTCTGGGTGAGGGTATCGAGAGCTGCCTTTGAACAGAGGGTGAAACATGAGGGGAGCGCCCACCTCTTGTCATGTGGTCCTTGAGAGGAAGAGGTGCAGCTACTGCCCCCTCAGTGGGTGTTCCCGTGCCCTCCCGCAGGGCAGGGAGCAGTGCTGTGCTACCGTAGCCCCACTCACAGCAAGCCTGCCCAAGGGCTCCCTTGCCTTCGGAGCCAGCCCCCTGCCACAGCAGGGACACCACAGCCCACCTGGGAGGAAGGACACACCTCAACCCATGGGGGAATCCCAAAGGGGATTTTCACTCAGAAGGATCATTAGTGTGGACATATCAGAGTCCTGGCCCTTCTGGCCTTGTGAAGTGGTGGCTTCAGAGAATAAGAGGGAGTCATGGGTGTTGCTAAGAGTTGAGGGTTGCTGCTTTTCTGCCTGGAGCCTGCTGTGTTGATGGGGTTCGAATGTGCAGACCTATGGCTGAGAGGGACCGCTGATGTTAGTTCTGAAGGTACCTTCCCTGGGGGCCTGGTCCTATGAGTTAAGATCTCAAAGGTTTCAAGCATGCACTGAGCAAGAGAAGAGATCAAGCAAGGGTGTGAAGGATGGTTTTGATGCTGTTTTTGGTTTTGATTTTTTCCTTTTTTTTTTTTTTTTTTTTTTTTTGGAGGAAGGTTGCCCTGCGATGTTCTGTCCTAGTGAGATACCTGAGTCCTGAGCTCCAGCCTCTATCTGGAGACAAGCCCAGAAGATCAGAGCAAGACTGCCTTTAGTGTGGTTCTTGACTGCCTAAGGCCAAACACGGACAAAGGAGTATAATTAATTCCAGAAGTTTCTGTGAAGGACTGTGACTAGACAGGCTTATTCTGTTTGTTTGTTTTTCATGTCTTTTGTGGAGTTTTCATCATGGAGGCATGACTCCTCAGGAAGCATTCTGTTTCAGTGGATTCCCAAACAGAACAAAAGACGGAGTTTCTCCTTGTCCAGTGTCATTTACAGCTTCTAATGGTGGTAAAGGAACAAGAAGCTGATTGTGAGAGCCTCTTCTTTGCTTGTGGCCTGCAAGAGGTGGTTTTTTTGTTTGTTTGTTTGTTTGTTTTTTGTTTGTTTGTTCTTGTTTTGTTTCTCTTTTGGTGGGGACCAGAATAGGTTAGCTATCGGTGCCCTTTTAAGTTCTCATTTCACAGTTATAATTGGGGCTGAAGTAAGGTCTACCCCTTGACTCGCAGCAACCTGTATTGTATCTGCTGGTTCTTTTGCTCCCAAGTCAGATCAGTAACTCCCTCCTAAATCATAGGATAGCTAGCTACAAGCAAAAACCATGGCAGTGCCTGAGAAAGCAGGCAGGTACTGGATGTGATAGGATTTCATGTTCAGAGGAATGAAAAGGCCATGCTAACTCATGACCTTTAGAAGGGCAGTGTGAATCCCCTTTCTTCAGTCCTGTTTGCTTTAAGACTTTGGTGCTGATGGCATAAATGAGGGGGATGAGCATCTGGGAGATGAATCAGGTGAAAGAGCACCAGAAAGGCACTGTCAGCTGGCCATAAGTGCTGTACCCAAGGGACATGAGTTGGGGCCCAGGTGTGACAGGTATACAAGGTGACGGTTTTGATGTGTCCTGTTTTACCTCACGCCTCACCACCAGTGCAGTGCCAGTGCTCTAGAAGATGTGATCTTCCATGACCACAAGTACAACACTGGGTTTGATCCAGCTTCGGTCCCAAGCACAAGGCTTGAGTGGTGATGATCGCAGAAGCAGTCAGGGATTGCAGGTTCGTGTTTTAACATGTGGGGCGGTTGCCCTCGCAGCCAGCTAAGTGACACAGGTGGCAGCCAGTCTCAGCATTAGTGGGCCCACCAAGGGCAGGAGGCTCATGCCCCCTCACCCTGCAGGAGCTGCCCTTGAGCTCTGTGGAGGGCAGTGCCGCGCGTACTGCTGCCACCCTCGCTGAGACTCTCCGAGGCAGGAACGCAAGTGCAGCAGGAGGTACACAACCCACATGGCACAACAGAGGTTAACGCTGCGCCTAATAACATTCACAGATGAATCAAACAGCTGAGTAGAAAAAGCTGTCATAAATATTTGCTGTCCTAGCAGACTGTGTGTGGGAAGAGGAATGCTTAGAAGCTGATGCGGTAGAAGCATGGACGAAGACTTCAACAAAGATAGGAAATTGTACAGGGTGGGAGAGGTTACTCAGAGCTGCTAAACTCAGTGGTTTGGGGCTCTTCTCTCCAAGGAGTGACTGAATCTCTTCCCCACAGAAAGGCTGGGCTCTGAAGAGAGGCAGGCTGGATGCTGGTAAAGCCCAGGTTAGGGCAAGGTCCCCGCAGGCTTGCTCAGTCTGCTCTTGGGACATTAATCTGGCTGGTGCACTGTCAACATGCAGGCTCACAGATGGTAAAAGGACTCACAAGCCAGGCCTGAGTGCTTGCTGTGGACACAGATGTGCTCTGAAGATTGCTTCGGTATTTATGTGAAACAACTGCTTTTTATTAAGAAGTGTTGAAACTAATATAAATATTTATAAATGACTTTAGCATATTAAATTGTTGACATTACACAAATACAAATATTTCATAGAAAAGTGAATAAACATATAAAGCTACATTACTTTGTAAATGAATTCATTAGTATTTATTACAGGAAATTGCAATTAATTATTAAGCATTACGATGGCTTGCTTGGAGAATGGATGTATTATTTTCACTATAATTAATAATTTTAATTACCGACTTTAAGTACTGGTGATTTCCCCCCCACATCACAAGGCACATTTTTTATAAGGCATCTGAAATATGCTAAGTGTTTTTGTTCTGGGTAGCTTTGTAGTACAAAATAAACAATTGAAAATAAAGTTAATTTCCTAGTTGCTAAGTGGAAATAGACGCTCTGGCTGCCCCTTAATCTGTTATGACCTGGCTTGGGAGAGCTGGTTTATATTGAGCAATAAAAATTTTATTTCTCCACAGTTTTCTGCATCACAACCAAAAAGCCAAGAAAGCAGGTTTTCCCATTCTACTGATTTTTATGTCCTTTCTGCCATCAAAAAAGTGTTTGTATGCTCAAAAGCCTTCTGTCTTTCCTTCTCTCCTTACACCTCTTGTATTAAATTGGCCTAAAAACGCATATTGCCTCAAAGATGTCTGTAAATTAAGATGGTCTCGCTGTTATTCCTGGTGCTAAGCAGGGTGCCCCATTACTATCTTGTAAACCTCCAATCATGAGACCTATTATGCAATATGCAGACAGTCTGTTTTTAGACATCTTCATTTGTTAAGCAGATGCATAACCTGCATGTATGTTTGTGGCTTGTTGCCACAGGTCGTCACTTCTCAAATCTGTGCTCCGCTTGTTTTCCCTTGTGCCCTTCGGTGCGTCTCAGCACTCTAATATCTCACAGGTTCTTGCTTCTGGTGTCTCATCTACCTGACTGCTGTGCTTAGGACACACCAGCTCTCAAGCAGAAACGAGCATTTTCACTTCTGCATTACCATGATTAACTTTGCACCCAGTACCTTGGTAGAAAAAGAAGTGCCTGGCCAAACTGTACCTCTAACCTCCCCACCCTCTCCTATGGTATCACAGCATCCCCTGAACTCTAGTTGTCATTACAGTCTCCCACAGGCCCCTCCTGACAGCAGGAGTTGCAGATATGAGCATTAGCAGGCACTAATGAGGACATCTGAACTGGGTTAGTGGTGATTTTTCAGCTGTTGAACCAATCACCAGACTATGAAAGCCGTGAGGTGGATTAGCAAGGTATTTTGCTTAACACTGAAGAGCAAGGGTGGCACTGCCTGTGGATGGTAGGGTGGCCGTATGATTTCTCATAAAGTGCTTTATGCTAGAACAAAACATAGATATTCTACCCCCATTAGAAGTTGGGTTTAAAATATATGTGCAGTTAAACTTTTAAACATTCTTCTGTATGTTGCTAAATACCTTTAGTTCTACTGAATGGATAGGCTGTGGCTGTTGTGAATTGGTCTGGCTGTTTGGAAGTGGGGAAGGAGCATTGCGGTGGAGTTCTTTTTTAATTTTTTTATTTTTTTCTGTATTGAAAATACAGAGAATAGAATGAATTCTTTGTGAAATTTGGATGGATGATTCCTTCACAGGTCCTGGAGGAACTGCAGGGGATTCCCTTTCTTGCTTCACATCATAGCATGGTTCCTTGTGTTTGTCTCATGAGAAATAGAACAGCTCTGTTTGACTGATACCCTACTTTTCTTTTGAGACTGTTTAAGGTAAGATGTGTTTTTTGTTTAAGGTAAGATGTGGTTTTTTTTTGTTTTGTTTTTGTTTTTTTTTACCTCCCACCTTTCTGTTATTAGGAGTGGGTAGCCATTGAGTAGGTATGTCCAGGTTGGCTGATACAAAGCAGGGAATGCGGATCAAATATGAGTAACTTGGATTAGCAGTAGGTATGCAACTTACTTAAGCCACCTAAATAATTATTTTGCATCAAAGTATTTTCTAAGCAGGAATTCAAATTTAGTTGCCTGGAGTTTGCTATACGAGGTTATGCGATGAATATGCATTGATTCACCAGAACTGTTATTTTACGAAATCATTTCTTGTCATGTTTTTAGTTTTGATGTATTTACACTAATGTTTCTCTCTAGCATAGCTTGAATAAGATGGGATCCTTTGCCTTTCATTGCAATAATTAAATATTTATTTTGATTTTTTTCATAACTGGAGTGGTAATTACTTGTTGCAAAGCACTTTGATATGCTCTGCTCAGATGGAAGATGTTACAGAAAAATTCTGTTGTCAGAATTGAATGAAAGCTAGAAAAACATAAGTAATAATGCAAATACAGAAATGATTTCACTGAATGTATGCTTCTGTGTATAATTTCTCTGTGGTATTGGAGGTAAAATTAGAAAACCCAAGTTATTGGCTGTATTCCGCAAGTGACTGAGCCTATTGTACTGGTACCGTTCAGCCTCACAAAAATACCATGTTCCCAGCACTCGTCTGCTAGTTGTGATATGAAGGTTATTTAAGGTCTGGAGCTGATAGAGGTTTTTTTGATTCACCGTGGGGTAGAATTGGGTTTTAAGTGATCTAAGACCTTCCTTTGCCCAGAAAAATGACTGCATTCCTTCTCCAAATACTTGGTGTGAATTATATTTAAACTTTGTAGCTGGCTAATAAAATTAAAACATTTTAATGTGTTTTTCTAGCAACACTGATTTAGTCGAGGCCTGTGGGATTCAGAAAGAGAAGTGTATGAGTGCGTCCACACATACATGTGTGATGTGTGCATACACACAGTAGTGAAGCTTAAATTGTAACTTGAAGTATAGCTGCTGTTAATTTGATCAGTGTATAGATGTTAATGTAAATCCCCCAGGATTTGTCCATAATGCATAAATGAGAAACACTTGTTTGCAGGTATATTTTATGTAATGAATAAGATGAAATCTAAACAATTAAGACTTATGAACTTTTTTCCGTTTCAGACTCAAAATAGCAAAGGTGTCTAAGATGTGCACTTGAACTTATCTCATTATAGTTTTAAATGTTGCCAAAGTAACTGAGTACATTTCTTTAAGTATATATTTAACACTAATTATTCTGTGTTGTGGATCAGTGATATCAGAAAATGAATTCCACTGAACCAATCTCTATTGGCAAAAAGTATACATTTCATTGGTGATGCTGTGGTGATGCATCTTATTCATTACATAAAAATTTTCAGTCTCCTAATAATATTTTGCACTTGCTTATCTACTTGATTGTTCCCACTCTCCCCCGCTGCCCAATATAGTAAAGCTTTTATCTACTCTTAGCCACCAGGATATGTCTAGATAGTCATAAAGGCCTCTGCTAGCCCCTCAGACTTCTGTAATTAAAATGGTTGGGGTTTAGTATCTTGTAAGTGGCTGTAGTGGCCCTAAGCATGCAAAGAAGGCACAGAAAATGAAGCATCAGGGTGGGAGCTCAGAGTGAGGGGAATGAAATAATCTAGTGGATTAGAGAAGATGAACGAGGAAAATTAATATTAGTCCTGTTGGTTGTATTACAGTTGTAGTATAGCTGGTTCCAGTTGGTTGAATATCTGATACAGTCAGTATCACATCTGTGCATGGAGTCATAGAGGAAAAACAGTATGTGCTCTGCCCTGAGGAACTTGCACTACAAAGACAACAATAGGGGAAGGAAAAGGAGTTAATGCTACTTACTGCTGTTGCTTTATGATCTGCTCCTCTCTTAATTACATATGTGCCTGTGAGAGCAGCTTTGATAAATACTGAGCTGCAAATTAACAGAGGAGGCTTGAGGGTGCCTACAGACTAGGAAAAAGAAAGTGATGACTTTGATTTACACTTGCTTGAAAAAACAGCAATACCTTTTATAATGGGCTGTGTGATGCGAAAGGACCGAACTAAGGCAGAAGGGGCAGTTGAACAGCTGGTGTAAGCCAGCATGGCTCATTGGCTTCAATGAAATTGAGTTGCTTGCTACCAGCTAAGGCCCAAAATTTCACTCAGGTATTAGGACAATGTATTTGATGTACCCTTTGATCATTTAAGTCAAATTGCATGAGTCATTACTCAGAGTGCAGAAGAAAGTTGTGGTTTCAAAAATCACTTGCTTCCCCCTTAAAGTTCACTGAAACGTTTGCCTTAAGAGCCCTGAAATTAAGAAACAATAAGTCCCAAATATCACCCCTAAATAAATTTATAAGGGGTCAGAGGGAGCTGGCACACAAGACTGAAGTTTGAACACAAACTCATAATGTTATTAATATTATATGTTAATGTTAACTCATTCACTTTGTCTTGACCCAAGCTATGTTTCCACCTGTTGCTTTTTTTTTTTTTTTTTTCCCTGTAAATTCCTCCAAAACTTCCTAAATATAAACCAAATTCATTATGGTCTGCAAGCAGCATTTCAGCTTTGTAGGCTTGGGGATATTGGTCTACTTAGTAATTTTGTGCTTTAGGTGCATTCATACAGATGGTGAGACAGAGCAAAAAGATTTATGTTTAGATTTATTGGGGAAGTCTATTTTTCCTCTTCTGGCTGACATCAATACGACTGTGTTTTCCATTCACTCCATCCCAATGTGTGCCCTGAGAAAGTACGGAGAGGGCGCCAGTTGCAGTCCTTCCTTCTAACAGGTCACAACCATATTGTTCCTGAACAATCAAGGTTTTATAAACAAAGTCTGACTAGAAAGATGGTGAGTTGTTATGCTACAAAGAGCTTTGCTGAAAGCAAAATAAGGCAAAAGAGAAACTGGGTAAGGTCTAGAAAATGTTTTTAAAGTTAAATCACAGATCTTGAGTAAGACATTGATCCATTGCTGTCAGAAGAACTGTGCCACCTTACAGCAGTGCTGAATTTGGTCCATTAATGTTTGTACTGTGTAGTGTATACACTTTAAAGTGAAAATAAGCTTCTAAGTACAGAAGTACTTAAGAAAACTGATTACTACTGACTTTAAAGGGATTGCTGAAATGTTTCAGGATAGACATATGCTTAGGCTTCTTGTTGAGGGTGTGAAAGAGGCTGTGAGTGATGCCCTTCTATTTGCATTGCCTATCATAGTCATCTCACATTACCTGAAGTTACTATTTCCAATGACCATCTGTCGCCTTTCATCACAAACTTAACACCACCCCTGGAAACTTGCCCCCTGGGAAGGCATGCTACAGTTACTCATAGTAATAACCTATATGGAATTATTTTTACAGTACTGGACCTTGTTTCTTTGGGGTATGACTGTCTTTTTACTACACAACATACAGCATCTGGTATAACAGATGCCCTGTCTTTAAAGCAGTCAGTCCCACTACTGGTTGGAGGGGGAGGGAGACACAGGTGGATGATATTTTGGGAAACTTTGGGGTGGTCCTGTATGGAGCCAGGAGTTGGACTCTGATCTTTATGGGTCCCTTCCAACTCAGGGTATTCTATGACTCTGTAATTCTAAATGCAGAGCATGAAAGGAAGCCTCTTGAATTCTGACTGTTGACATGTTGAAGTTATTCAGAAGTGTATATGTAATTAAAATCAAAAGTAATGCCAGTGAGGTAATCTGGTTAATTTGTCCTTTGTGCACAAATATTTACATGGTCTCTTTATCTAGGTATTATTCAGTAGGGGAAAAATTATCAGCATTTAAATCCATCCCACCAAAACCAAGGAGCTTTCCCTCTTCAGAGGTGTTCTGCAAATGTACATTGTTTTCCTCCCTGTTGGAAATGTAGGTCTCTGTAAAAGCATACTCATATTACTTTGTTATATGAGCTGCTAAAGTTTTTCATGTTGGTTGCTGGTGCCCAGAGGACGAGTAATCAGTTATTAAGCTAATCAGCCTTATGCTGTAGCACATCAGTTTGATGAGGTTCGTGTTAAAAATCTGGCATAAGTATTTGTGACCTTCCTGTGTTAGCAGAATGTAATGCTTTCCATGAGAAGATCAACTTAACAAGCAGATTTAATCTGATGGGGGGGAGGGGGGTGGAGGGGGAAAGGTCGGGAAGGGATTGAAACTTGCTGTGCTAGACCTCCACCTCCACAGCTATGGCAAGCCATTTTTATCAAACTAAAGTTTCAGTAAAGAACATGGTCAAAATGCTAGGCAGTAAGGCTGTGTGCAACTGTTTGGCATTAATATTTACTGGCTCTCACTTGTTAATGAGTGGATAACAAAAGATTAAAAGTATCCACTAGCTATTTTGTTTTGCTTTTAAACTAAATTTTAGAAAAATCTTGGAAAAGACTTTTTAGTATGTGATATCAGTTTACTTAATGTGCCAAGCATGTTTTTAGACAAAAAACAGGAAACCTGGATAGGTCTGACAAATAATCATCATGTTGTGCAGAAAAATGCTGCAGTTTGAGTTTCTGATTAGGTGAAGCTGTACTCCAGAGCCACTTGGGATTATGTTAGTTCCTAGTGAGAATGTGTATAGTATTTTTCTCAAGAAAGTAGATGTCAGTTTGTGCATCAGGCTTGCTTGGGGTGGAAAGTGGGGGCCATCCAGGTTTATCAAGTTGAATTTTGCATTCTGCAGCCTTAATCAGTCTGAAGCTAATTAGCAGCCTCTACACAATAAGGCCACAAGTCATTAATCATAGGAGATGAGAGCAGTCACCCTCCAATCCTCAACATTTCAAGAAGTTTTCTCTTGCTTTTTTTTTTGCGATAGGGCTTCAAAAGTCGCAAGATTGCTTTTCATGGTCAATAGTGTGTGAAGTATAAGCCATGTCTTGATGTGACAGACAAGGGACCACTGTTCAAGGACCCATTGGACCTGCTTTTTTAAATGCTGTCTTCTAACAGAATGGAGTCAACTGATGACTTTATTTGCTTTGAGTTGAAGCATAGTTCAGATCAGAGTAAAAAAAAAGTTTTAACAAGTATGATTTTTGTTAAAAGGAAGTTTGAATTTTTTACAAAGCCTCTTAGTTCTTTTTAAAAGTTACAATCCTTTCTTATGCACAGCTAATGAGGAATGAAAGTCCTTTCACATGCCTAATACAGTTTAGTACAGTGTGTCTTGAAACTTAATGCTAACAGCCACAGGCTAAGCACTGGGAAACCTTTGGAAGGGGAAGAAAATAAAATCTCTCGAGGCTATTGGTCAAACTTTTTCAAAACAATTTGAAGCAGTACATTTAAATATCAGGTTTGTTCTCTTAAATAGAACTGAGAATTAGGTTGTACATCATCTTGCATTCTATTTTGCCTATCCTCAGATATCTATATTATTCCCACAATAGAGGGATAAGTATCTAAAATAGCTAGATGTTATTTGAAATGCTTTTTGTGAAGGAAATACTGCTTCCTGGGTCTTTCTTACTCCTATTTTCTGTTTCTGGGGAGTGTGGCTGAAATCTGTATGTTTGCGCATTTCTAGTGGGTCTTGGTCTGTTGTTCATAGTATGTCCCTTCACCTGTTGATAGTATCAACAGTTCCAGGCTAAGAAAATTCTCAGTCTTAGAGCCATTTAGAGCTTCTGGATGGGACTGCCAGGGACAGCAGGTGATCTTACAGGCAACTTGTTCATAGAGATTCCTTTCACTGACGAATTTCCAGTATAAGCAGAACTGTTTCTTTGTAGGACAGGTTTCAGATGCCTTGAAGTGTGATCCTCGAGGCCTTCTAGTTATCATATTAGCCTGCATTGGCTTCATTTTACTTCAGGAATTACAATAACAGAGAGAAGCTAATGGCCTTTCTCTGTTCAATTGTCCAGGAGTTCCTTGTTCCAGCAGGCACTATACCCAACTCTCCATCCATCCCTGTGCCTGTAGTCATCTGCTGCATGAGGAGGATTGCTTTTAGAAGGTGTTAGCTGGGGTAGCAAACTCTGTGGTGGCAGAACACTGCACAGCACTACCAGCAACCGTGGCATATGGTGATCTACTGCTCCTCTATAAGCAGTTCCAGTCGTGCTTTGCTTATTTCTCTTGTTTGGAGAGACAATTAATGTTGAAAGTCTCTTCCCTTCTAGGGAGGGTTGGCCTCTTTTTTTTTTTTTTTTTCTTCCTGTAATCAGTCTTTGAGATAAAGACAGTGAAAGTGAGAAAAGAAAAATTATAATTAGGAGGCTAAAACAAATGAAGTCAGTGTTCTGCCTCCAGAAGCTCAGCAGGCAGCCATCTATACTTGTAACGTGGGTGTATGTTGTATTTATTTGTCTGGATCACCAATGGATGTTGTCCTTGGACTATTGTTCTAATTCAGTAAGAATGCTGTCTCCAAGCTGTTTGACATCTTCTGTTTATTCTAGAATTCAGGAGAGAGTGGGGATCATCAGATAATCACTTTAGGTTGCTGCAGGGAGGTTACCCTCATCGTAAGAGTATGGTATACGTTTGTTTTGGTGCATTGTTTGCTCTTGAGAAAAGGGCTAAGAAGCCCTGCTACGTGCCCCCTTTCACTGCTTTTTGGTGTGTCCCCACCTCACGCACACTTGCATGCTCACTCCTTGCTTTGCAGTTCTCAGCTTTTGGAATGTGCACCCAGCAACAGTCCTGCTCCAGCTTTCTGTGCTGTCCTGAGTGGGCCTGGCAATTAGGTAAAACGCGTTCATGCATCCCTAACAAAAAAAGGCCCCATACAGAAACTTCAGCAATGCACTCTAGGAGCACTGAAAGAGACATTGCATTCCACCTGTCGTATCAGTGCAGTAGTGCACATTTTGAAAAGTTCCCCTCAAGTATATTTAAACCATAGGCTGTGGCACTGGTTATAGTTTATTGTAATAATTCATATGTTTCAGTGAAGGCATTTGCTTCCTTCTCCTCTTTTTGTGCTACTGGGGAAGATACGACATGCATCCACATACAAAAAAAAAAATTGCAATTAAATGACATTAAGGGTTTGGCTAAGGCCACACAAGCGGAGTTAAGACTGATATTCTGTCATTACCTCAGCTCATTACATCTTGTTTGTTTGTTACTTGTACGGTCCCAAAGATAACCCTTCTGTCTGGAGAATCCTGTACTACCTGGAAACAAAGGGAAGTGTTATGCTGTAGCTTTATCTCTGAAATCTTCGTGCTTTGCCAACTTTCCTCAGTGTTACCATAAAACAGGTTTTGGTGACTTATATGTACTAATGGCATTAATTAAACTATCAGCCCAGCTGAATGGGAGAAAATGTGTCTTCTGAACTTGTTTCTTGAATAGGAGTAAATGCCTCATTAATCTTAAGCATCAACCAAGAACACTGTGTTTGTTAGATAGAATAATAAATGACTTTACAGGAAATACACAATAGCAGATGCTGGAATGCATCCATTCATTAGTCACTGTGCATAAATATCCCCTTATTTCCATGAAGAGACATTTAATGGAGGGCCGATCTGACAAACATGCACAAGCTTTCACTCACTCACTGAGAAAACGGAAGGGAGAAAATGTCATACAAATTTGCCTGCTGAACACAAAGCATCACATACCTTATCATGTGTGCTTTTCCTGCTCCTTGACTTTGTTTCATCAGATTGAAATGTAGCAAAGGGAAAACTTTTGGACAGGTTTCAGAAGCCTATGAAGCATTATAGTTATTTCTGCCTCTTGGTTACTAAGTCTGTTTCATTAGTATGTCATCTTGGAGACAGTCACCAACTTCACTCATATTAATACAGACTCGAATCTGGGTTTGGTGTCTGGTAAAGTCAAGGAAAGCTATTTGCTTATAGAAAAATAATGTTGAGTTGTGTTGTGTATTTTTTTTTTTTAAATCAGCACTTCCCAAGACAGTAAGAAACAAGCTCGTTTCAGTGAATAGTAGTTTATATATAAGCATGTTCCATACCCTCCTGCTTCTGCTTTCTGTCAACTTCTGTAAACTTGTATTTATTCTCTAGTCTTGTAACATAACTGAGCCAATGAAGTGCCTCTGGCCAACAGGTACAATCTACAATTGTTTAAAAAAAAAAAAAAAGTCAAGCCCATATAGTAATTGTGCAGAGGGAAAAGCAAAACAATCGGTCAGAACTCCTGTTTTTCTTGGACTGTTGATTCAACGTACAAGAATGTTAGGTATGTTACAGGAGTGCCTAAATACATGTAAGTTGCTTTGTATGCTCCCTTGTTTCTCAATCCGTCCCTTAATGAAACTTGACAAAAGGGTTACATTTTAGCATACTATTTCTTAGAAAATGTTAACAGAGCGTTTGTATGTCCTTTTGTGTTTGAGATCTGTCTGGTTTCTATGGCTAAATTGACCAGAAAGACAAGGCAACCTTGATTTATGAAACAAATTCTTAAGCTGGCGATTACACTATGTACCAGAGGTATCGCTGTGCTATAACAGTACACATTCCACTTGGGAATACAGAAGTCTTCTATGTAAGCATGCCGGGTGCCTTAAACCCATGCGTTCTTCATTGGTGTTGCAGGGTTTCATGCCAGAATGCTAACCAGGGTACAAGGCTTTTAGCTTGCATGGGCTCAGCTTGGCCACATAGTATATGGGAAGAAGTTTAATTTCCTATACTTGGATTTTCTGAGGAAGTATGGATTTGATAACTTGCTAAGAGGCCTCACTGGTCACAGGGATGTTGGGAGATGTGCAGGGACTTCATGTGTGATTTAGCACACCTTCCTATCTGAATAGAGAGCTTCTCAACCTTTTATGGTACTGTTAAATCAAGCATATTAGGGCAAAAAAAAATCATGCTGGGTACTGTGGTAACTTGGGAGACATCACTTTACTTTTCTACAGCTTGAAGTTGTGGTCATTGCTCAGAAGTCCTACTTGTATGAACAAGCATCAGTTTGCTTACAGAACTAGAGCTGTACTTCAGCAGCGAATTACTAACGAAGTCAAGGGAGATGTCATGCTCAAAAGGTGATAGACAATGAATGATGATAGCAGTCTAAGCTTTCAAAGGTGGCCAGTGTTATTTTGATGCTCAGCTGAAATACTGAAGAGTTTAGTGTTCCTGAGAACAAGGCCCACTTCCATTGCTACAGAACTACTGCTAAGCTTCTTGTATGTTATGAAGATGCAAATTTTATTTTTCTGTCTGTCTATTTCACCATTAAGATCCCAGGGGAATCTCACTGGTAAACTAAAGAATTTTGATTTTTGTCAGATTACCTTTTAGTGTAGTTCATATTTTTCCTGCGTTATGTTTCTGGTGTGGTTCTGTGTGGGTAGGTGTACTGGTACTGGGATTTTAGTGTTCTGTGTGAAGCTAACTAGACAGTTGATATCCTTCAAAATCTGTCTCACTGTGTGCTATAATTAAATTTCTATCCCAGCTGCAGCTACATTTCTGTGACTATCTGAAACCCGTTCACTATATGCAACTCTAAACTGAATTGCACCAAATGTAACTATCTTAGCATTGATGAGGCAGCTGTGCAGTTAATAAAACCTAGCATTACCCTTCTCTCCCGTGGGGTGGGTCATGCTGCATGATGGCAGTGGAACATTTCCACTGTTGTTCCCAACAGGTCAACTGTAGCTGGAGCCAGAAAACTGCTTCTGGAAGAGAAGGGCAGAATCATTCTTTATAACTGGAATGCCGGGTGGGAATCCTTCGGCCTCCATCTGGAACAGCTTTGACCAAACAAAGGCCACAGATCTGCCTGCACTACAGTTGGTGGGAATACTGCCACAGAATTCCTTGGGAGCAACATTAGGCTTCGATTATGGTCACAGCAAGAGAGTAGTACATGTACAGCTGCCAAAAAATATTAACAAATAATTCTAGAAATGTTTGTCTCTTCTTTCCTTTCTTTTTATTTTACTTTAAAGCAACTAACAGAAAAGCTTTTGCCTGTCAGGAATGAGAATTATAAAACCTAAAACCAAAATATCAGGCCCCAGCTCCCTCTGCTTACAGAGAGACAGGTTAGGAAAGGCATGGTTTGCAAAGTACTTTGAGCCACTGTCCCCTCTTCCAGATGTAGGGTTGAGCCTTGACAGCCACCGGTGTTGCCCCCAGCACTCCCTGGGAAGTACGGCATTGCTGAGTGCAGCATGCCTTGGCCTTTCGCTCTCCTTGCACAAGGGCCCGTGCTGGGTCTGCTCAAGTTTGCTTCTTTTGTGGCCAGATATACTGCCGGAGTGAGCTCAGCAGCATAATAGCGTAAAATGTAAAGGGCAGGGGCCAGAGAGCACTGGCACCTCTCAGATAGCCCCTTCTCACCAGGGGCATCTCGTCATGCACTTGATGCATCTGCTCCCTGTTCTGTGCATTAGCTCTGCTTGTGCCTTGTTTTATGAGTGTTTCACAGCATGAGTGCTCTGAACAGCTTTCTTAAGCTATAATCTTGATGCTCTAGCTTTGCAAATCAGGATACCCTTAACAACGGGGAGAAGAGTATAAAGCGGAATTTGTGGATGCTGAATTGTTCCCTGCCTGAAACAATTAAATGTTTGGGCGGAGCCTAGACCTTTCTGGATGCTAATTGGAATAGAAATTAATATATAGTACAGCAGGAAGAACTTACTGCAGAAAATCTTTCCTGAAAACACAGTGTGGACAGATTTAATTCCACTAGATTAATTTAAAAGGGAAAATGGCATCAATTATGTTACATAACTTCCTACAGTTATGTGTTGGTAACAAATGTAAAGTGTTACGCTCCTGAGGTCAGCAGAGTTTTTACCATTAACTTAAATGCAAGTACAATAGGATTTTTAAAATGCTTTGTCTACAGACTTCCATAATTATTCCTTTCCTGTGAGGCCTTTTAAGAAAGGACTATAACATAGATTTTTCTTCTTTCATAAAAATTAATTCAAGACGGTTAGAGATGCCTCTTTCTTTGTAATTTCTCTAGCTGTATAATCCAGGCTTTAATGCTGACCACAGTGTGAGAGCTCAAGTCTGGAGTGCTTTGTATTTTGTCCCATGATGTTTCTTTCCTGAACTACAAAGGAGAGGCCTTTCCCAAGGTGAAAAACCAGAAATGTGGTCCTGCTAGTCTAAAGGCGGGTCAGAGTAGTCAGTGAGGTATAAGGAGAAGAAAGCCAAAGGCCCTACTTGATGCTGTCTTTTCTTATTTTGACTGAATGTTTTATGTAGTTAGTGGGGAAAACATAAGCGTATAAACAGCTGTTGACACCAAAGAATGCTTTCATTTCTAATTCTATAAAAAGACCATTCAGAAGCTATAGAAATTAGTGAGTAATTTTTGATTGCTCAGTATCTTTACTTCCTCTCAGCCTAGGGAAAGTGAGTGTAAAACCAAATCGACTTGACTTGCTAGGGTTTTTGCTTTGCAGTTGCAAAAAGTGGCACAAGCTTTGGAGCAAGTCAGAATGTAGCTACAGCTCTCTTACAACCAAGATTACTCAGGCCAGCTGTTAGGAGCCAGCAGGAAATTGCTGTGGATATAGAAATTAGTGAATTGTTTTCTAAGTTTTTGGAAGTATACTTTTTCCCACCTTGTGGGAAAGGGTATGTTCACTCATTCACTCCTCATTCTCTATACTTTCTCTATACTTTCTCTATACATGCTCTATACAGAGAATTTATTTTATTTCTTTATTTCTTAACTGATCAATCACTTGGCTTTGCAAAAAATAAGGTTCTATGAAACATGATGCCACAAAAATATGCTTACACAAGGGTAGTGAAGGGAGAAAACCTACAACCAAACTACTTGGTCTAGTATAGTTTGCCAGCATGCTGTAGGATATGAGGACTACCTATGGTGTCTGAGGACATCAATGTGTAATGTAGAAGTTTAATGCTATTCAGCTTCATATTAAGTAGATGAGACAGATTAGAGTATGTGTATATCTAGATGCACTTGCACAGGACCAGGACCCCTTTCCACTCATGGTTCTTCAGTGACTTATTATGTGGCTCAGAAAGCTGTATGACACCATGGTTTTCATCTTGCATATATGCAAAGATGCATACACTCTTACATATCTGTTTTGCCTTGGCAATTGGCATGGTATTTAGGCTGTTGTATGCTCTCTTAAAAAAAAAATGCACACAGAATTGCTGCAGCTGTGCATGATGTGCTGTCAGTTGCAGGCACTGCCTATATGTCTGCATGCAGAGTGCTGAGACTGATCTCACTTGGTGCTATGCTGTGCATCTTGAGCTCTGCTCTTAACCACGCAGCAATTAGTCCAGCTGTGCTGGTCAGGATTTTGCCTTGTCTGCCTGCTCTCCAGAACTGAATCCTGATAGTCTGGGACTTGGACAGACCCAATACACATCCCTAACATGGAGTCATGAAAGATGGTGTGGTTTGGTTCCACATCCTCTTACCCTGCTAGCAGCTAGCACAGATGCACAAACGAAGCCTGTGACTAAGCGTCACTTCGACTTGAATTCAGCAAAGCGCTCATTCAGGCTTAATCTTAAGCACATGGATAATCCACTGCTATTGAGCGACTTAAATACACCATCTTTCGGGGAACTAAGTATGTGCTTGGATGCTGAAATAAAATCTTTTTTTCTCCAAATAAATTCATGCCTAGCTATAAGTACAAACAAATGCTAACGTACATGGCTAATGATGCTCTAGCCAGAATTACTCATCGTTGCAGCTGTACATCCGAGTGTAATTTTAATTAGAGTTTAATTATCTTTTCATTTATTTTCTTCAGCTAGTAAATTTATACCTTGCTCTAAGTTTTCCTGTGAGTATAAATTAAAGCAACATTAATAACATTATATTTGTCCTAATTTGTGTATCTGCATTTATTTATCTGTTTTTTATTAGTCATAATTAAGTATGTTTGGAGAGATCAGGCAACTAATCTATGTGTAGTAGAAAATAATGCTAGGCAATATCATTATAATAATAAGACTTTCTGGTTTACCGAATGGGAATAAAAATATCATACATTTGTGATTAGGGTTCGTAAAATATTGAAAATATTAATTTGAGGAAAAGCTGTCCAAATAGCAATTAAAATAGAAAAAAAAAGACTATTTGACACTGGAAGTTGTTCTAAAATGATCTTGATTTTTTTTTTTTTTGTTCAAAAGTTGCCCATTATGGAAATTAATGTCAACTTAATTTACAATTATTTAATACTTCATTATGGAAATTTATCTCTTCTGGAAATATTTGTGGAGAAAAAGTTCAATTCAAGCATTTTTACCAACTTAGGGGAGTTCAAGTTCTGCAGTTTTTTAATGGAATGAGTTATTTCTTAGATGTATTGCCACACTAAATAATTTAAGAATTTGTATTTCTGCTGACACATCTCCTTCGGTCCAACTGCCTTAAAATCATTCATCAATGTATGAGAAAAGTGGAAAACTATTATGAGCCTCATTGTATACAGCAGAAAACTCAGGTATTGGAAAAACAAGGCACAATGGGTTTAGATAAAGTGACTGATAATTTGAATGATCATGTTTTTGTATGCTTTACTTAAAATGTCTTAAGAAGTAGCTTATCTGTACTGGAAATGTATAAACTGTTTCTTTTGTCTTTCTGTAGTCTGTGGATCATTTCAAAGCATTGCTTAGCCAGCATGCAGATTAGGGATGGGCGGCTCTATTGTGTTACTTCTGTTTTGTAGTTCAGAGTTACTTCTCCTTGCATGCCTGAGTCAGCTGGCCTCGCTTCTCTGAGGCATCGAAAAGTTCACAAGACATGTTCTTCTTTTGTTCTTTCCTTCAAATTTTATAGATTTTGGATGGCTGCTAATGTAGGAGGGCTGAGTGTCTTAGATACACATCATTCGGGGAGCAATAAATATACATGTAAAGTCCTGCCCCCTCCCCACCCCACCCCCCTTTATTTTCCATATTATGAAAAATAGTCCCTGATTGTACCCTTCCCCATTTAACTCTAGCCTCTCTCAGGTAGCAAGACGTGCTGAGGAGCTAGCAACCTTACTTCCCATATGGCAGAGTGCCTCAGACAGGGACATGGTATGTGGTCATAGACTGCCTCTGCAGAAGGCATGGGATTCTTGTGGATTCTTGGTTTGGAGGTGGGTGGGCAAGGTGAGGGACTGCAGGGGCCAAGTGATGCTGGGGACCAAGGCTAATTGTTATATTTGCATTTCTGCAAGCTATTCTATGACTGGAGGATGTCACAGAGTAACAGGTCTAGGAATAGTGAAAATGTTTTTCTTTTGAAGTATAAGATCAACACAGTAAGATACATGGTTGATGTTTACTGAGATTCTGTTGTCTGTCCTGTATGGCCAGCAAGTGGTAGTAGGATGGTGTTAAAGCTCTGGCTCGTAACTCTAGAACTTTAACAGAGTGCCTCTGACTAAATTTGACTCTATTTCTCCAGGCAGTCATGAAGTTGGCCACAAAATAAATGTGTTGCAATGATAACCCTAAAGTAACAACAACCTGTGCCTCCTATAAGTGGTAGAGTGTGCTTTCTGTTCTCCAATTTAGTGGAGCGGTTAAACGTTGTGTCTCTTCAGAATCGCGTAACACAGAGAGCAGAAATGGGGCAAGCCAGGTTTACAGAACTTTTGCAAATGTTTTAAACATTTTCTTTTCTAAGCCACACAAGTCTTGCCTGAGGCACCATTCCTAAAATAAAATTAGGCTTCTGAAAGATTTATTGACTGCTTTTGGAATTCAGTGTAGCCGTCTTTTTGCTCATTCACATAATGAGACAGTTGTGAAACCCTGACTCAGGGGCAAACTAAGCCCTCTTCAGAATGGGGACAAATGGGAACGTGTGGTCACACACATGCTCCTTCATCCTAGAACTGAGGCTCTGTATGCTGCACAGGCCATGCTGGAGAAGGGCTACAGGCAGCAGCCCAAGCTCCCTGCTACATGCACTGTGAGGACTGCTGAAGCCCACAGGTACTCTTGGAACAACTGGTGCTATGTATGGAGTAAGGAGCTGCAAAGGCATGCAAAAGCAGATCTGTGTGGTTGCTTGTGACTACCCTGTCCCCTAACACAGCTTGTGCTTGCCTGTTGTGACATTCTGATCTTTCTCATTTAATTGCCTCTGTGTTGGCTCTGGCTCATGGTAGGGGGTGATTAGAGAACCAAGTTCCCCTGCTGTGTTAAACAGTCTTGTCTTAAGTGACGTGTACCAAGCGCATTACATCCAGTGTTGTGTACTTCACACAGGAAAAGACTGCAGCAGCATTTGAGGCTGTTTCAGTTGATTGGAGCTAAAAGACCAGAACTTCCTGCTGCTACTGCCACTCCCATCCCCAAGCTGTTTCAATGACTTGTTGTGCTGGAATCAGCCCCCCTCTGGGTTGTTTACTCATCAAAATTGCTTTTGTGATATAGAGGACGTCTAATGCATTTCAAAATGTGAAATAGTCTTCAAACCAGATCCAGCAAAGGGTCTGTATCTGTTCACACAGTTTCTGTACCTATGATACTTTTCCAGTAAAATCTTTCAATACACATTCTGAAACATATTGTGTGTTTTTTTTTTCTCCCAACACTGTCAGCCATAAGATTGATTAGATTCAGGTGACTTGAAGGAAGTAAAACTGTTTCTACTCTGCACCTAATTCTTTCCCTTTTGTCTTCCTGTGCAAATACAAATAACTAATGCAGGCGAACAGTAAATTGCACTGAGCAGTGGAAGTGCTAAATGGTAGCAACACTTAAAACATTGCTGAAATTCAAAAGAGCAGCTGTTAGACATTTAAACCTATCATTCTCTTCTGAACATACATCAAATTTACTTCATAGCACTGTCATAAAAATGTATGAGAATGTAAATGCTTGAGTGACCCATTAATCTTTTGAGTAGTAAACATAAAATCTTCTTAACCCCAGTGATGATATAACCATACTTTATTTTGAATGAAGGCTTTATCATAGAAGTGAAGATGTTCTCTGTCTTTCCATGGTGTATAAATAAAAACAAATTAATATTAAAGTCTGATGTCTATGAAAAGTGTACCATTATATTGATTGCAATATGAAGATATATGCAGTGAACAAAACTACGCTCAATTTCTGATGAGCACAGAAAATCTAATAATAAATACACAAAGAGCATTAGCTCATTACTCATTGACAGCAATCACCAGTCTGATGCTGTTATCATTATTATTTACTAACTAATGCAATAATGAGTGTTGTTCTTACAGAATTGTCCATAAAACCTTCCGTTTTATGTCTCAAATAATAAACCTGTCTTTTTAAGTTGTGTTTTTGTGGTTAAGAAAAAAACACCCTTAAATATTGGAACTGTTGATTGTTCAACTCCATACATAAACCACAGTCAGTTTGTTTCTAAGCAGGCAAAACTTGCATTTATATCAAAGTTAATCTTGCTTTTTTAAGGACTTAGAAAAATATATCTTTTGGCTCTGATTTTATTAGAGTAACTTTTGGAACATTGCTATTCTTTCATTTACTCCTGGCACCGCACCCTTTTTCATATAACTTCCAATGCCTCTTGAAGCCCTGTTTGAAAGACATCGTGACATCTTGTCTAGCCCTTAAAGGTGAAAGACATTGCTCATGAACAACAAACTACTTTCTTCTCACAGAGCTAGATCTAGCCTTGATATAAGTAGGAGAAATTCCATTAAACTTCTGAAGTTGTCCAGTTCAAAGCATTGTGCCCACAGGGTAAAGAACTGGGAGAGTTGGAAAACTTCTGTTAAATAATCAGTTTCATTCTCCCGCCTAGCAGTAACACTGAGATTTCTTAAGCAATAGTACTTCATGTGTGGGGAATTTAATTTATTCATAAAACACTTGAAAAATGTTCAAGTAAGCTTGGGAGAATTTGTATCCATCACTTTGGAGGTGACTTCGATGAGGGGAAAAAAAAAGTTAAAAGTTATAAATGAAATAGTCTAACAGATTGAGATGATCTGTATTAATTTAACTGTAGATGCAAACCAGGCTACATATTCTATGACAGGCATATATCCCTAATAAAAATAATAAATAAATAAATCTCCTGTTTGCCATCTTGATCTTTCCATTCTTTCCAAGAATGACAGCTTGATCATTCCTTCAAGCTGTCTCTGAAGGACAACCTGTTGTATTAACTCTCCTTTTGAAAAAAAGTAGGTCTTGGTGAACAACAGACTATAAAGTGTAGGGACCTTAATTAACTCAAAAAAAAAAAAAAAATACTGTCTGAATCTGAAAAATGTACTTTAACTTGAAAGGCGGGTTGCAAAAATCAAGCCATGGAACAGAAGCAATACATTAGAAGGCAGTGTCAGCCCAGGTTTTCATGTGTTTCGAGTGCTCCCTTTGAAAGTGGCATGTGAGTCAAACCAAAATATCACTGATGTGATAAATTTATAGTCTGTCTCATCTTTATTTATATTAATATACTGCGTAGCTTTGGAACCAAGGGATGGCATGCTAGAATGAAGGCAAGTCTTTATGGAGTGTTGGGGTTGAGGACAGTAGGCTGGAGGAGCAGAGTAAATACCCCTTACCAACCAGATCAGGGCCCAGGTTAACAGTATGTTTATTTATACTGTAGTATGAAGTGCTACAAAATCAGGTCACAGCAAGTTAAATCAGGTATTGTGGGTAAAAGACTAGTTAGGTAAGTGGTGGAAGGGAAAGATAAGGGAGGAAGGGTGTAGGTTTTTTCTGCTAGGTTCCCCAAATATTCCTGCATCCTAGTTTCCCAGATGCACATCGGTCAGAGGAAACTTTCCCTTCACCCATTCTTCCTTTACTGTAGCACAGAATGTTGTTACTTCCAGCAATGAGGTCAAAAAAAAAAAAAAAACTCTTCTTTATCTGTGGGCAGAGGAATCAGTTTTGCCAACAACTGTGGCAAAACACTTTTTTCCACTATTATATTTACTACTTTCATAAAGCCTGAGTTAAGATAATTTTGAGTTTACTCACAGATTTCCAAGTGGCCTTCCTCTTATTCCACTGCTTTGTTACTATGGGGTCGGTCTGGGAAAGAAATAAAGGGAAAAATGATAATGTTATGCTGAGCGTACATATAAAAGTATATGAAGTGTAAGACAGATATCATTGCTGTAAGAAACCATGTTTGTTTAAAAAATATTCATTTTTTACTTTCTTTTTCAAAAAATATCCAAGCATATTTGATAGTATTGTAGTGTTCACGGTGGATCTATGTACATTCCACGTTCCTGGGGAGGTTCCAAAAAACCCAATTCTTAAATAAGCTCACATGACTCATACCACCTGCAGGATACAGCTGAGAGATGTTAAAATGCCTGCCAGTGAGGTTAGTGACAATCTGAACATATTTGATGAGGTTCTGGGAGGTCTAAGCCACAATTCTGAATAGGATTTCTCCAAGACTAAGAAGGCAGTACACAAATGAAATGTCTTACAACAGGATAAAGTCTGGAGGAATCAATTTGATTTCTCACTCTGGCTGTGAGTGCTTTTGCAGTCCTTGAGCGCTCACAGAAAAGTATCGCTGTTACTGGAAACACACTCAGGAGTTCAACAGAATGTATATTAACTGAAAATAAAGAACTGCAGATAACAAATAGATCTGAGTCAACAAGCTGTTAGTAAGATCGTGTTAATAAATGACACAGCTGTCTGAATTTTGATACCAATCTTTCACACACTGTAATTGAGACTGAGGTTTTATATCCGATGCCTTCATGAGCTTCCACCTTGGCATGCCTGAGCTTGCATGATATTTCGTGTAGACCTCTGTGATGTGTATTTATTGAAGGCATGCATGTCTTCTGTTGCCCATCAAAACAAGAACCCTGAACTCTAATTAAAAAATGACAACACTTAAAAATGTGCAACTCTGAAGATAAATGCTTTTAGCAGACTATTGTGTCATGCTGGAAAGAGTGCCTTCTCAGCAAAATTGCACATGAGCGTAGTGATGTACGCCTGCTGCTTGTAGCTGGAGCTGGGCTAATGTCACTGCATGTTAGTTCCTTGAGCAGTGCCTGGAAAATGGCTCTGTGGTTTTTCCCCTCAGCCCACTTCACAAAGGAAGAGTTCCCTTCAACAGCTAAAAATTGCATCCTCTTTCCATTGTAAAATCAAATATTTCTCCCACACTTACAAATATGTGAATGCATGCAAATATGTGGATGTGGCATCAGTTAGAGTTCTGCAGACTGAATATATGCATACATAGCTGTTGAACAGCATTGCAGTTGCGCACAAGATTATCCCTCTGCTCAGATGTTTCCCAGCACGCCACAGGCTGAGGATACATAGACTTGTTATCTTGTCCCTTTGAGATGCTTCACCATTAGCATCACAAAGAAGTGTCTAGGGCGACATGCCTATCTGAAGTGGTCACTCTTATCATCCTGCCTCGGAGTTTGTGGGTGAATAAGGAAAGTGAATAGGGTAGAGGTTTTCATAGAATCATATTCTATGGTTTGGGTTGTAAGGGGCCTTAAAGATCACCTATTTCCAATTCCCCTTCCAGAAAGACCAGGTTGCTCAAAGCCCCATCCAGCCTGGCCTTGAACATTTCCAGGGATGGGGCATCCACAGCTTCTCTGGGCACCCTGTGCCAGTGCCTCAGTACCCTTGTGAAACTGTGAAAAATTTCTTCCTAATATCTAATTTCCTTACATCTGATTTTTTTCTTTTTTCATTGAAATTGTATTTATATTAGTTGCCAGTAGTCTGGGATTCCTTCACGTTAAGGTACCTCCTCTGACTGCCAAACATCCATAGAAATTCAGGCGTTTCTCTTAGCTAGGCATTTCCAACATCGTTCTGATTTTCTGTTCATTTTTTGGATTATCCCAAGTAGGTAATATCAGTGCAGAAAAACCCTGAATGGTCCATAATTGTGGAAAGAAGAATACAAAAACAAACTTCTATCCACTCTTGCATATATTTTTGCAGTTACACATAGAAGGAAGGACAGGTCTTTTTTCCCCCCCCCCTTTTTTTTTTTTTTTTTTTTTTTTTTTTTTTTTTTTACTAGCTAACGTAGTAAGTTATTGAATGCATTGACTCCAGTCTGTCTTGAAGTTCTGATAAATGCTAATCCATTTCATACTTAAAGGCTACTGTGGCTCACTGTTGAGTATCAATTTCTTTATTTTTTTTTCAGGCAGTTCATTTTGCTTTTTTTTTTTTTTTTTTTGCTACTTTTCTAGTCACCTAGAATTACTGAAGGCAAAGAGTTTTCTAGCAGAACAGTGTGTAGGAACAGTATTTTAATTAGGTATTGGAAATGTTCTTTAAAAGTAAAGCAGAAATCCATAGATGTCAGAATTTAGATCAGAAAACTAAATTTTAAGAGTTACACCTATCTAGTAAGGGGACAAAAACTTGTCTAAGGTCTAATCAAAATTGCCCAAATGCAACTTTTTTCTTTTACTGTGAAATACTTTGCAACAAACTATCTAAGACCAATAACTTTTTTGCAGAAAGTACTTAGTTGGAAAATGTGAATTACGAGTAAATTAGAGAAAATCACTATCTGCTGGTGTGCAATTTGCTAGAATAAAAAAAGAGATGAAATGTATTGAATATGTTACTTGTTATGAATTATTTGCCCATTACAAATTGATGACCTGCTCTTCTCATGGAACTGAGCCATATAGTATTTCTCATTTTCTGTTCCTGTGCAGTTTATTAATATTCATTTTTTCCAGTTTCTCTTTACTTGTAAATCTTTCTTTTGCAAATGAAACAACATCTGCAGCTAGCTATAAATATTTATCACTTGAGAACAGTAATGACATAAAGACATCTGAAGAGTGAGATTGGAGGACAAATGGTGACTGTGGGTCACGGCTGCTGCAAAACTTAGAAATGCTAAATCTAAAGTATAAGTTTACAAGAACCTATAATGTAAGGCAAACAATAGCTGATCAAAGTAGTAAAGCTTCTCAGACCTACTCCTCACTTGAAGAAATAAGTTCCTAGTTATGACTGGAAACCCATTTTTAAAATAACTTTTCCTTCCCTTGTTTCTAAGCAATGTGATGGGCTACTGTGGCATGCACAGATAACTACATCCTTCTTTGAAATTTGTGTTTTCTTTCTAGGACAAAATACTTTTGCATGGACTGCAGAATATTTTCAGAGCAAATATAGCACTGATTTGTTTCTGACCATAAGTTTAGTCTGATCAAAAACAGCTATAGGGTGGGACAGCGACCTTCACCCAGATATATCCCTCAGTGTTTAAGGATTCAGGCTGAGCCTTTCAGAAGTCCCTTATAAAATGAGTAGATATAACTAATTTGACCAGTCACTCCAAACTGAAACTTGCTGCAAATAAAGAATGATAATAAACATTCACTGGAAAAAAAATGGGGGAGGGCAGCACTAGCTTAATTTTTCTAGCTCTTTGCAGAGCCATTGCATTGGAGTTCCAGCCAGCCAGGTAGTTTTCAGATTGTCCTGATCAGCCTTTCTTGAAGAAACTGGATCCTTTGTAATGAGAATTTACAATCTGTCGATACCGAGAGTCCTTCACTTATTGAACTTAGACACCTTTTTTGAAGCAGATTTTGCTCAGAAGGTCAAAACAAAGTCTGTGTGCTTGGTCCTGAGCTCAGATGTTAATCTAATTCTATATGTGAAAGTGGGGTATTCCAGAAAGTCAGGGTCCTGCTTAAGAGTGCTAACACAGGCAGAGCTCTTGTGACCCCACTGTGAGAAAGAACAAGGGTTCAGACTGGCAATTCAGACAGAGCTGTGGGTCGTGTCTGCAGGTCTGAAAGCGTCCTAGAGGATGCTGAGGCACCAATTTCCATGGCAATTGCGTGTTAGGATTAAGCCGTTGTTATGCTAGTAAAAATCCCTTCTTTTACCCCCTGTGGGTATTAACAGAAAGCAGATGTTGGAATCAGTCTGTAAAACAAAGATGCACTGGCAACAATATTTTCAAACCATGAGGACTCTCTTCTCATTGTTGTTGTCCTCTGAGTGCTTGGAGACTATTCCTGTAAAGTCACTGCAGTCTCACTGGATTCAGGGAGAATGAGAAAAGTACTAAAGGCCTATTTCATCTGTTGTCTACCCAGTGTATTCTGGAAATACCGGAAAATCATTTGCAAGGTAGGACCTGAGCCATCAGCTGATTCCACTGAGACATTATTCCTTAACTTTTTGATGTATGCACAGATAAAAGTCCTTCCACGAGCAATTGTTTCCAGGGATAAGGGTTTATGAGTGAATCATTTCTCACAGTAATGACAAAATGCAGTCCCTGGTGAGCTAGCTATCCCTTAAATGGTTGCTATATGAAATGTCTTTTTTTTTTCATCTGAAACTTAAAGGGGGATTTGGGGTACATGTAATTCCTCGGACTGGAATTTTCTCAGGACTTCTTGCTGGAGCACAAAGGAATTTACAGTGGTCACATTTGTCAAAACGTCAGCTCTATAAGACAGCATCTCTCTAACAGGCAATAGTTCATTTATCAGGCACATTTATTACTGGTTTATTCGTGATTCAGAAGGTAAAACTGATGCTAAAGTAATGGCTTTAATCACTTCTTGCTACAGCAGGCACTTTCCTTACAAACTCTCCAATCAAACATTTTTAACCAATTCTCTTTAGGTATAACCTCTCCATGCTCAGGGAAATAGCTCAGCACCATTTTTTGAGATTTGGCTCATGGTTGAGATTTGACCTGTATTTGTCAGAGCAGTGTCTCAGTGCGTCACTGAAATGAAATTTAGAAATGAAATGAATGAATTCATATCTATGTTGCTTATTCACTGAAGGCACATATATCATTATGAGGAGATGTGATGGAGGTATTTCTCTTGTATTTGGTCAAGCCACAGACATAGCCTTCCAATTATTAAAATTGTTGAAAACTTTGAAAACTACTAGCTGAAAGCACATGCTGCTTCTGGAGGCAATGGCAGGAAAAATTAGGTGTGAATTTTTTTTGTTTTCTTGGGGGGTGCAATAATCTGAAAACCACTCTGCAGCCTTGTGTACAATTTCTATTAGCAGAACATCCTTTCTAACCCCCTTCAAGTAATAGTATGACTCTGGAAAAGGACTTGTCTACACTCTATCCCCACCAACCCCTATCGCACAGAACTAGATGAGGCTCCTTGAGATTAAAGTGCTTGGGACTGGAAATCTGGAATAAATTAAAAAACATTATAAGTTATCAAACTAATGGGGTTCACACCTCGTGTCCTAGTGGCTGATACTCTCAGTCAAATAAGTGAGTTAATATAGAAACAGCTGGAACATCCCAGATAACATTTGTAGCCAAATGGTGACTTAGTTGTCAGTCTCAAAATTGTTTCTCTTTTTTGCCCTTCCTCATCATGCTGTTGATGACTGTGTTGATGACTTACTGTAATCATAGACTTGTGCCATACACCAGGAAATTGATGCTATCAATAACAAAATTAACCTATGTTCGCCTACAGTCCCATTTCCCTTGTCTCTGTTTGTATCTCTGTTAAATGCCTAAGTCTGATCTTTCAGATGTTGCTTAAAGACGTAAGGGCAGCTCTTTTCTGGGATGGTACAGAGAAATGAATTGGCTTGAAAAATAGATCCTAATCTTCTTACTTGCAGTGGTAGAAGTGACAGGTGAGTTGCCACTGTCTACATCATGCTGTTCTACCTGGAAGATTTTTAACTTGTGACTGTAATTTCTGCTTTAGTCTTTTCCTGAGTAGATGAATATGATGATAAAACAAAATTTTCAAGAAAGAAAATATCCCAAGGCTACAAGCAAGTCAAAAAACAAAACAAAAAAAAATCACATTCCTAACCTGTCGAGAGAAACACAGAGAGAGATCTGGCAAAACAAAAGTATTTAAAATATCTGGAAACACTTGAACTTCTCTATCTTTTATACAGAATGAAGCAGCATACAGCAATGTGCTGAATCACTCAGTCCCTTAATGTACCACTATTTAAAAGGCCTTTGCCCAGACTCAGTAGTGTCTTCATTTCACAGGCAAGCAATTAGCTCAAAAGGAAACTGTAAAGCAGTCTTTCACATTCCACCTTTGTACACTTCTGTATATTCAGGTTGATAGGAAGAACCTGAGTCAAAATAAATCATTAGCATTTTAAGGGTTATACAGCATATTCATGCTGTTTACAGTTGAAATCAATGCATGGAGAGCTTCTAAACAGTATAGGATTTTTATATGAAGTTTTGCGAGCATGTTCTTATGTGTTTTTTTTTTTTGTTTGTTTGTTTTTTTAATTCTAAGATCCCAACTCCAATAAACTCTGCCATGTTACACTACTTCACTGTGAATACAAGTTAATTTTTATTTCAATAAACCCATTAAAAACAACAGCAGTAAAAAACAAAACAAAACAACAAAAAAAAAACCTCACCCAACTGATTTCCCTTTTGTAATAGTATGGTGTCATTTCACTCTTCTGCCTTTGTGTTACCACCTCAACAACTGTGCTAGCTCTCCTAGTTTTGCCTGGAGGAGTGCAGGGGAAATAGAAGTGCAGCGCATCAAAGGACACTGCTGATCATTATTCCCTCTAGCTTCGGCAGCTATAGGGCTATACTCACATGCATAAATGCTATGATCCTTATAAACTGTGAGTTGTTTGTGGTGGTAAATGAGGGATGGTACATTTCAGCTAAGTTGATATCCCCTTGTCTGAATGAATTGGGTGGGGAGATTGGTACCCAAGAGTCTTATTCCAAACCACAACAGTAAGAGAATGTTACTGTGTATTTCACTGGGGATTGGTTCAAAATTACAGTAAGTAGCTGTGATTTTAATAATTAATTAAATTAACAACTTCAGATGGTTAACAGGAGACATCTGAAAGCAGAAACTTCTGAACTATTTTTCTTCCACCCAAGCTCACAGCTGATTTTTCAGTCCTTAACCTATGTCTTGGAGTAGCACAAATGTGTGCACGTAGGCTAATTTCAGAAGTTGTTACAGTAAGCAAGATGTGTGTTGTGGGTTATTCAGGAATATCTGGTGTTTTTCTAAAATCTATACTATCTGTAAAAAACAAAATCTGCAGTCAAATGGGTTTCAACCGTAAAATGGAATAAACCTCTTGTCATCTTGAGAAATGCATAAATTTCTGTGCATTTTCATTTTACCTCTTAAGCTCTTTAAGCTTAAGAGTTAATAGTTAACTTAAACAAGTTCACCTTAATCATTCATAAGGAAATAGCAAATGAAAGAGCTCTCATTCCTAGAATGAAGGGGGAGGATGGACCAATAAGTGAACTATGTTTCAGACTTGACACTTATAAAACTGCAAGTTTAGAACGTAACTTAGCAGAGGTTAATGCTATCAGTCATTGGAATGAGCTGATGAAGTAATGATGACTATAGTCAATGTTTGCAAGCAAAATTCACTGGTAACATATAAATAAACCAGAGCAATTTTTGAGATGATTACATTTGAATTTCTAAGTAGGTAAATCCCAGGAAAAGTTGGGAGAGGAGTTCTTATTATTTTTTAGTCTTGCCCAAGTTTCCACATTTTTTTTCCTTTTGTTAAGAGTCAAAAAAAAATGAGCACTAAAGTTTATCTCAATCTGCTTCAGATTTTTAAGCAAAACGCTCTGTTCAAAAGATTAAATAAAAATTGACTTTTTTCATTGATATATCAGCGAGATTCCACCACTTAGTTAATTTATACAGCAGACAGGTTTATAACTGCTAAGTTAGCATCATGTTTTACAACAATTATTAAAAAAAATATTACAAAAGTGGGCAGTAAATTTAAATGCTTTCTAACAGCTGTCTTCAAAGGCCACCACCCCATATCAGATATTCAATAAATCCTCTGTTGCAATAGTGAGTGCTTACATCATGCCAAAGACTATTTTAATTGTTCAATTTGGGTATTAAATGACAGGTGAACATTGATTTTTTTTTTCATTACAGCTTTTAGCCTTTTTGCTACTAAAGTTATTGAATTTACTAGCCAGAACTCAGATTACAAATAGTAACAAACTATGTCTAATCCTGGTGGGTTTTGTCCAGTTCTCAGGAAAAGTAAAGTCAAAGTTGCTGCTCAGTTATGTAAAGTACAGCATTTATATTAGTCTTTGTAGACTCTGAATATTAAGTGGGTGATTTGCGTAACGTTGCGATTCTTTTGAATAGGTCTTAAGTAAATAAGTAAATTGTGAAGTGGAAATAAGGTTGTGCCCAGTCACAGAGGACACTGCAGCTAAAAACTTTCACTAGCCCCTGAAGCCCAGTGAAAGTTCCATGATGCAGTGCTGTAAGAAGCAACATGCTGCTTTCAATCCTAGTCTCTTCCAAATCCTGAAAAAGCAGTGAGCAGACTGCAGTTCACAGCAGATAGGTATTCTGGGTAATCTCATAGCTCATCAACCCCAAGCTTTTGTCTAAGAGATAGGACACAGACGTAATTTAGGAAGGCTTCCATGTTTACTAAACTCAAAGAAACATCAAAGTAATACTGGGCTATTTGCGAAGCTGCTATCATAGTTGGCAACTAGTGGCTCTGGTATGTTCTATCTGTGAGAAGAAATCTATTTCCTTCTTGAACTTCCCAAATTTAAGTACAACTGCATGTCTTCTTTCCAGGACATATTTATCACAATTAGGTAAGAAAGATGTACTCTAGTGTATGACTTCTCTTCCTCATTTTGGCTTCCTTCTCTACTGCAATGTAATAGGTCTGGATGCCTAGTGTGCTAAAAGAGTCATATTTCAGCAGCACCTCAGGCTGTGTGTCTGAACAGCAGGTTTTTCCTCTGTTGTTCTATTGAAATTAACTGCAATGGTTTGCTTTGTTCAGAATACTTTCTGTCTGGTTTTGCTTGTCTTTGTTTTCATTACCCCATGCTAGAACTTCTGGGCCATAAAGCCTAAATAAGTGCACTGCCACCTCTGTGAGATCCTGCCAATTGCAGAGGGAATCATGGTGCAACAACTGATTGTACTTTCTCAGTCAGAACCACTGTTACTCAAGGATCCCTTTATGCTAATGTTCTTTTTCCTTCCCTTTGGCAGAAAGATTTTCCCCTCACCTGCAAATACTCACTCACCGCAAAAATAGTGTTTGCACGCCCTAGCCATCAGGAGCACCGAAATGTAAAGCAACTGCTTCCATACACAGAATGAGGCTCCCTAGTGCCAGATTTAGTTATGGGCAACTCTGCTGATGTTAGTGATGAACTTGTCCCAGAGAGTTATTCTGTTCTGAACTTACACTCCAGGATAGAAAACGCAAGCAGAGACATATTAAATACTGTATTTCTATAGAAGACCTAATCCAAAGACCAGTGGAGTCTGTGGGAATATTTCCAATCATCCCTGTATGCTTTGGATCAGACTATAAATGCTTTCAGTTAGGAATGTGACTCGGAACCGGGTCCTACAAATAATGGCTCCAAGGGCACTGATGCAACTTGATCCAGTGAAAAATGATGTGAGGGGCTAGAAGACTGTGATGTCCTTGTCATCGACTTTTACACTGCATTGACAGACCTTTTGCCTTATGAATGAAACGGGAAAGATGTGGCCCTGGGGAAAAGGGTTTGAGAAAAGAGAATTCCATCGGTTTTGCTTTCCTGCGGTACAGGTTACTGAATTGTTCTGGCTGTGTAAGTTGCAGAAAGACCTTGGTGTGCAGCAGTCACAGAGAAACTTTCCCTGTCTGTTCTCCCTAGTTAGTTATGAGTGCTTTTATAGTCTTCAAACTTACTTATCAGTCCTGAGTGTGTACTTGGGCTATACTCTGTAATACAATTTACTCTCTTGGTTACTGTATTTCTATCTGAGAAACACAGCAATGAATGAACATGAAACTGTCTATTAGGTCAGATCAAAAGCACTGTGCATCATCAGGAAATAAGGTAAGAATGAAATGAAAACATTTCTTAGGGGCAGATAAAATGGCTTACAGAGGTTTCACACGCTAATCCAGTCAACCAGCACTGTGATTACTGGAACCTTTACAGCAGAGTTTGACAGGTTAAAGTAGCAAGAACACTGACATGTATTTATATTATTATTTAGGTTACTTAAACTGCTGTACTTGAGGAATAATTCCTAATCTATCAGATTCTGAATACAATGTAATAAAGCATGACTTAAGTTCTGCTGGGAAAATGCCTTCCCTGATACCTATTAAAATCTCACACATTAATGCTCTCATATATTTCTAAGGCAAATATAAGCAAAATAATCCATTAGTATTCAAAGAGGGAAATGTAATTAGAAATAAAAATGTAAGATAACCACATCCACCTTCCCGAAAAGAGATTTACATTAAAAAATAAGATGAAAGTGTTTGCTCTTAAAGCTTTTTTTACTGGGCAATTTCTAACAGAATAGATCTCTTATTCCTCTTGTTTCACACAGCTGTCCCAAAACAAGTAAGGGCTATATTTATCTTCAGTTATGAATTTCTGAACTTGTGCTGTCATTCAGCAGCTCTTCTTGGATAAAATACATCATCATTTACTCTATTAGAAAATAAATGTATGGATGTATTATGGAATTTGCATTCCATTACCTTGGTTTGCATGCCATAAAACATTTATTACACCCTTGGGCTACAGTCTTAATAATGACTGGGTGAAATGCACTAATGTGGTCTTGGCCTTGCTATAGAACAAAAGATTAATGCTCTTTGATGTCACCCAGCTAATAGTTGTGCTCGCCAATTTGTCCCTTCAAAAGACATTACAGTCACACAGACAATCCCTGTAAGACTAAAGTGAACAAAAATCTTTAAACCAAACCACAAGCTGAAGCCCAGTTAACCAAATAAGCATAACATTAGATTAGTCTATAAAATAAAGGTATGAAAGTTCTCTTCAGCAAGGGAAGGAAAGATCTATGTTTTATTCTCTCCTTTCCTTTTCTGATTATACCCCACTGACATCAAGTTTAAAAAACACCATCAATATTTTCTTATACTTTATGGCAGATACAAAATAACATTTTAGTTAAACTCCTAGAAGACATATATCAGTACAGTCTTCAATCCCAAGCCTCTCAGGTCCTTCTCGTGTAATAAATTTCACTTCCCTCTGATAAAGCTATTGAACAATTTTTTTTTTTATCTACCTGCTTCTCTTTAGCGAGAAGAAGAAGACATCTCTTTATCCTTAAGAGACAACTTCGAGTTTTGTAAACTTACAGGGAAAATGCATAGTTAAAGTTGGTGGTGCTTAAAAAAACATGGATTGCAATTAAACTGTTTTGTCATACCAGCAAAAGTTGCAATCCTGTCAGTCTTCATGAACTGAGCAGTGAATCAATATTTGGATGACAGACATCAGAGAAAAAACCTTTAAAGAGAAGCCTCATGGCACCTCCCCATGCTAGTGTTCCAGCAAAACAAAGTGGGGTATCTGTGCTGCTGGATGTGCCAGCTTTCTAATGATCCTAAACTGAGAAAAAGGACCCCCTTCATCATATGAGGTAAATCAGCATTGCTATTTTGAAAATAGAGCGGTGACAGTGACTTACAGCAGCAGAGTATTTTGACGGGACTGTGCTATTTGTCACACTGTGCTGTGTTCCAGTCTGGCGATGTGGCTTTATGCCCATTTGAATTTTCCAAGTAGTTTCAACAGAGGATTTTCCGGCTGCTGCAATTTCATATTTTGACCAAAATGGTTTTGCAATGTCCTTTCCAATTGAGAACCAGCTGCTGGTATTTCCAACTAGAGGTGGTTGGGCTTCTGGGATGAAGGAAGTCTGTATCTGTTTGAAGTGAAGCTGTTTGTAATTATGTAATGGAAAGCACCATATATATAATCAGCATGTACTAGATTAAAATACTTTCAAAGCTCTAGTGCATTGACTGACAGGCTATCCAAAAGCATGCTTATATAGCATAAAGAAATTCATAAAGCTTTCAAAAATACTAAAATAACGGTCATAAGGCAATCCTTTGCAAGTAGTTGTGATTAGCATAGCAGATGGGCCAAAGCGAACATCTTTTTTCTTTTCCTTTTTTCTTTTGTATTGTAAGAGCAAGTACAGTGTGTTACAAAAGTCCCAGTGTACAGGCAATGTGGAAACACAAGAAGGAAACCAAGATGCTGTGAGATCTTTTGAAAAAGAGATCACAGAAGTGAGTGAGAAGTTGATGTTTGTTGAATGGCAGATTGAAATTGTCTTTTTATAAGGAAAGTACAGCCCCTCAAAAAGTACCAAATACTGTACACCTAGCACTGAGATGTCAGAGATAATCCCAATTATGTTCTTTTTTCCCACGTTTATTTTCATGTAAATGTTTTAAATGCTTCTCTCAGTACATGGCAGACCTTATGTTGCTGTTTGTCTACATCATACATATCAGGCACGTGATGTGTGAGACACCAACGTTAGCAGTGAGGATAGATATCAGCAAATTTATTTAGATTAGCAGCTTTAAAGGTAAAATCTCCAAACGCCTGTAAAAGAAGAAAGATAAACTCCAATACTTCACATTGGCATTCAATAGTTTTAACCCTAACTGCTTTTTTTTTTTTTTTTTTTTTTTTTTTTTTTTTTTTTTTCCCCCCCATGTGTTTTCACCAGTGGAATAGATGTGGTACGAACCCTCCACAAACCACCTTTCATTGCCTGTGCTGTCCTGGGCATGTCCAGAGCAGCATCGCACGTGTGCTCTGAATAAGGCAGTAGTTGTATGGAATAGATAGAATGCTTCACAGCGCATATGCAAAAGGAACCAAAACAAGGCTGTGTGTCCAGTTTGGTTCTTACCACCTGAATCTTGACTGACAGACTTGGAAAGACTGAAAAGATGACTTGTGCTGCTGTTCCATATTTAAAACAAACAGTGCTTACAGCATAACTGCTAGTTTGTCTCCAACGGATTTGAGATTATTAGATTTTATTAGATTATTTCGATTATTAGATTATTTATTGACCCAATACTAGGCTCAATTTCCAGGACATGAACTGCAGCTATAATTTTCTCTGCCCCAGTGAAACTAGCTTCTTGTCTTAACTTTTATACCATTGCTTCTTCAACAGTCCTATCTCCTCCATCTTCCACCTGCCATTCTGAGCAGAGCAAACATAGCTTAATGTTTGTACTCTGGCAAGAAATGCATGTCAGCAGTGTGTAGCCTATGTAGCTCTTATGGCACAAAAGGTGTGAAAAGGATGTGGGATATACATGTACATGTAGGTTATGCACTGGACAGTGAGCAGAAACCAAACCAAGTGGCTGTTCTTGAAGCATACACTGGATGAAGAGGGGAAAAAACAGTATGTTCCCTGTAACTGTTGGGTCTGATCTGATGCACAAGAATGGCACAGTACAGCTTTCAAAATTTAATTCTTAATTATATATTGTATATAGAGGATAATTCTGTTTCTCAGCCAGCTTTGAAGTGTCTGATCTTAAAATCCACTCCTCTCTCACATATGTGCTGCCACCAAACTGTAGCGTTTTAAGTCTCTTCCTTCAGCCTTACCAACTACAATGACTTTGATAACTAATGGTTTTAAAAATCTTGCATTTCATGAAAAAGCATTTTACTTCACTTACTGCCATGATTAGTAGTCTTGTATACTCGTTGTGCTGTTGATGTTGTTTTAGTTCTCTTTTCTGCCATGTATTGTAATAACTTTCAGGTCACCAACATAAATCAGTTCCTCAAATTTAAAGCAATCATATTCCTATTATAGAATTTATTGTATCCTAAAGTGGAGACTTGCTGTATGTGAGAAAACATCTGTCTAATATGCATTCTTGAAAACAGGAAATTCTAAAAGAGGGATGGCTTACTGAACTTTTTCTGCTTAGGCTATCTCAAGCAAAGCACTTCAGCCCTTATGGCACAGCTCAATCTAAGAATAGTAACCTATTATCTATTCATAGCCAGTAATGCTCATCTGTGAGCACTAACCTTGCTTTTCAGTACAATGAGTACTGACTTGGCCACAGCCCAGTATGTTAATAGTAGCATCGCTGTTTAAACTGGGGAGAAAAAAAAAATCTGCTCATGGAGTGTCTGTGTTTGACACAGTCTTTGGTTTAGTAACCATTGAATTGCTTCTGTACACTGAAAAAGTTAGGAAGTGGTAAATAAAACCACTTGTTATATGGCTGTTTTCTATTAATAAGTTCCTGGATGCTAAAATCACTGCTGGTAGGTCAGTGAGCATCATGCTTGCAGACATGTAGACAGACCACTTTCCTGTGTGGTAGGCAATTTGCTGTGTACTTTGCAGATCATAATATTCAAATTTACCAGGCAGATTCTGAGAAAGGGAGAGAGTTTTTAGAGGACGCATTTATACCAAAATTTTTGGTGGTGGTGTTTGTTGTTTTTTTTGTTTGTTTGTTTGTTTGTTTTTTCTTCTTGTGTATGGAACCTGGAGACTCCTCTCAGTTACTTTGTTCTACAGACAGGTAGTTAGTTGTGTGCTCTGGGTGACTGGAAAAGAGGCAGTGGTTCACTGACTGAGTATTCAGCACTTTGCTATGGATGGTTAAGACATTGGTAACCTCTAGCAGGTCATCAGGACACATTCCAAAAATCTATCTCCTGCAATAGGTAAGAAACAGGCAGTGCAGCTACCTCGTATCAATCTGGTGCTTAAACTGACAAAGATCAAGCACGGAAATTGAGGAAGAGCTTTGGCCCCAAGACACAAGTGCATGTAGTTCATTTAATTATTTCAGGAAGTCATGTATACTTTGTTCAGTTCAGACCAAAAGCTACAGGTTGTATCTTTTGATTGCGTTTTGCACAATTAATTACAAGATGTGCTTGGCTGGCCTGGGTATCGGGTAGGAATGGTCTGGTTGGTCTTCGCTGAGTCAATTCTTTTTCCTTTCAATAAATCTTAAAGAATGTTACGGGATGATTCTTTTAGTAGGCTCTTTGTTATGGGAAACTCTACAGGATGCCATTCTGGGCAGCTTTTTTATTTGATATGTATGTGAGAACATTTGAGACCATAAGTGGACTTATTAATGTGCAGATGGCACTCAGCTGTCTCTCTCTCTTCTGTCACACCGGAAGGTTTAATCTCTTTGCTCTTGTAGAACCAGATCAGTCAGGAGGCTAAAAGGCAAGTTGGACCAACCTCAATTCAGATAAAATGGAATTTGGAAGGATGGGGGGAAGTTCCTGAAGATGTTTGCTGACAGGGCAAATGTTCTCTTTGTTCTAAAGAAATATGATTACATTTTTATTTTCCTCTGGCAAAACCAATATGCTGCTGTGACTTTCTGTACCTTTTTCAGTACTATCAACTTCCCTGCCCAGGTCACTAAAAGAAAAACAATACTGCTGCCTCAGACTGCAAGCTGCAATGGCCAATTTAGGGCTGGATTAAGTACCGTATCCCCAGCTTCTCATTCTATTCCAAATTATGTGCAAAAGAGAGCATCTAGAGAAACACGGAAGTTGTCACCATGGCCATAATTTTCTGAGTCTGTCCCAAAGGGCCAGTAGCACTTAAGGGAAAAGTGAAATAATTGAATGTAAAAGGCCTTAGTAAGTCACATCTGTATTCCAGTGAAGAAGGATGAAACTGCTGGAAGCATGGAACATTGTTGGTAAACATACCTTATTTCTTAAGCTGACTCTCATTCAGAATATCTAGTCAAATTCGAGCAAATAAAACTGAGTCTTAACCTTCAGCTATATGTATCAGAGTAACTCCATTGTGGTCTCTGAAGGGTCAGTGATCGAAAAAAGCTGGTTTGCCTCTCTGCTTTTACTGATGCAAACATACGTATAGCCATAAGCAATGTGTTTATATATATTTATATACATATGTATATATAAATCCAGAAATGAATGAACAGAGTTCAAGGAAAAGCATGATAAACACAAGACACTTTTCCTACCTGGCACATTCCTCCGTTGCAGGTAAACAGTTGATAATACGTGCAATGAAGAAAGAATCACTGCATGAAAAACTGCAGCCTCCCACAGTTATTGCTTTCCTCACGCTTCCTGCCAGAACAAGGGAATAGAAGGCTTTCAATTTGATGTTGACGTTATTTCCTTGAATGGTTTTGTTAAAGTGCTGAACATACAGTTTGTTTGCTAGCAACCTTTGGATTTACGAGTTGCCAGTCCTGGAGACATTACTGTTTGTCATGCATTTTTCTCCTGATTTCCCTTCTTTATCCTCCTGCCTTCAAACCTTTTTAAAGTCTTCCCATTGCTGATACTCGCTCTGATGCTAACCAGTAGTAATAGAATGCTGTGCAGCTGTGGCGCTGTAGCTTCCCCCTGGATAATGCTGACCACAGACTCAGCAGCATGTGCCAGCTCAGCACATCTTGATAACTCATAATCCCTACCATAGGTTTTTATAGTTTGTCTGGTCTACTGTAAATCTCTAACTCACTGTCATCGACAGCTCTTGACCTGATTCATAGGCACCAGGAATTAAGCTCCTGTCACATTCTGTTAAAAGACGACACCATTTATGGTGTGATATTATACATATAAAAATAAATGCTTCTGAATATAGTGAATTATAGAACAACATCAAAGGTCATGTTATTATTGTGAATCTTGTTAATTAAACCAAATAACTAAAAAGAAGGAAAAAAACACACACAAAATAAACAACTAAACCCATGCACTAGCCAGCACTTGGAAATACAGGCAGGTTATTTTATCTTTGCTACTAACACATATGTTAATTTGGGACAATCCACTGTGTAATAAGAAAAATATATACATCACTAAAAATAATTGGTTTAGGATTTTTTTTCCTTCTATGTCTTCCTGTGAATGTGTACATTATGTTCTAGCAATAGATCTTGATCCTATTGCAGTTTGCATTAGTTCTCAGATATGGACAGATTCTGTTCCTCTAAGGAAAAACAGGATCTTGAAAGTATTAACAGAAAATATAAAAATTAAAGTATTGTTGATGTTTCCATGCAGAAGAAATTAGGTTGTGGTGTAAAAAGAAGCTAATCTGTCTAATCAATCAAGACACCAGAATTTCATTCTGGATCAAACCCTAGTTTTTCATGGGTCTTCTGTACTGAGGCTTCACTTTGCTGGGCTTTTTTTTTCTTTCTTTTTTTTTTTTTTTTTACTGTATCTTTTGTCAGTCTTTTCTACTCCTATTGTAAAATCCCAAGAGACTGCAGCTGGCCTGGTGGAAGCTCTGATTTCAGGTTGAAGAGCAGGATGCTGTAATAAAATAAACTTGGTCTTTGAGGGCTCTAATATAAGACAGAAACATTGAGTTGCTTTGAGTAAATCATATTTTAAAAATGCATGAGCTAACTTTATTCAATCATTCCGAATGTTTTGCCTTTGCTACATGAACAAATATAGATAATTTCAGCTGAGAAGATAAAGTGTTTTAGATAGATACGGGATGTAATAAGTTGATCTTTATGGAAGTCTTTTTGTATGCTTAGTTACCGTATTTGCCAGCATGAAATCATTTAATAATGAGTAGATTCCTTGACTTCATAAGGCTAACGCAACATTCTCATTATACAAACATGACTCAATAAGAGAGGCCATGTTTGAGGGAGTACGAGTTTCTTTTTGAGAATTACACAGGTTTCTGTTTTGCGTTGTTTGGTAAATGGTGATGGAACTACCACTACTCCTCACAGACTGTTTTCCTGAAAAAATATGGCTTTCCTTACATATTACAGATTACGTGAATATGTTAGTGCTCAGAAAAGTATTGCTATTATTTCAGACAGTTCCTAGTCCCCCTATCTCAGTCACCTTCATGATCAAATTCCCAAACTAAAAATCTGGTGAGTAAAAATACCTGAAATTGCAGAGTAATCACAGAAAGATGGAATAACATGGTGTTGGTAAGAGAGGAAACTACACAAGAACAAACTGCATGACCTCTCTGCATTTTGACTGTATCAGTAGTTACCTGGAAAATGATTTGTGATTTAAGTTGTTTGTTTTAGTTTATTTGTAGAGGAGCTGGCAGAGAAGGGGACAAGCACCTCAAGATACTACCTGATCTCCTTTAGGCAAATTCAGTACCAGTTAGTAAGGACTGAATGAGCACACACCAGCTCATCAGGAGACTTTTTCCCTTTTGGCTATGACGGAAGCACAATGGCACACAGAATAGTGAGTACTCTGTCTTCGCGAGTCTATTGTGTTGTCAGTCTAGGATTCCAGTTTCTGCAGATGGTGATTTAGCTTCTTTCATTCACATTAAGTTCACTTGAGAACGTTTGTTTTGGACTTCAAATTGCAGAGGTGTATTTTGTCATTAAAATAACTTTATTGAAAATTTGAACCCATTTAACCTCACAGACATATTTTGTCTCTAGTGGTGTCAAGATTAGATGATGTAGCATTTTAATTTGTCATAGATATGGCCTGACAATATCTGCAAAATCGAAACACTTAACAGCATAATTCAGTATTCTAAATTCAGTGACCTATCTGTGGTGCGATACATATGATCTATAGCGCTTCTGTCTATATCTGTAAGGCATGCTGGTGCCAATTGATCCTAGCAAAGGAGACACAGAAGGAAAGGCAGCCATTCTCTGGTATGTATTTCTTCTAGCCTTAGGATACAGCAAACCTCTGTGTGAACTCTTGAGTGCTCTGACTGTACTGATCAGCCAGGAGAAGACCCAGCAGCTCCTCACCCTCAAGCCATGCGGAATGGGTACCGGTTACTCCTGTAAGGGCAGGCAGGGGTAAGGTGACGGCTGCCAGGCTAGCATTGCCTGGAGGCTTGGGTGGCCATAGGTAGTTTCAAATCTTGGTAGCAGGAGCCCTCCATTTGGATGCCTCTAGCACCAACAGAGGCAGGATTTCCAACATGCCTTCACAGAGGGGTAAATCTTGGGTTCTTTTGAAATCTGCTGATAAGGGCTCTCTCTCAACTTGCGTCTTTTGAGTCCCCTGCAGGAATAATGAACCCACTGGGACAGGACAAAAACGTAGATAATTTGTAGCCTGTTACATTGTCTTCATAACCCTAAACCTTTTTAGCCATAACAGGACAACTGTTAGAATTGATAGATATTAATCTCTCCAGGAGAAAGAGGGTGCAGACTACTGGTTAGCCTGATGCGTGTCAGCTGGCTAAGTGCTAAAGCTCTGTCACTGCCTCTGCAACATCACTGCATGTCTTATCTTTACGATAGAAAGAAAATTAATGAAAAAATATGTAGATTAAGGCAGTTAATATTCAGATCTGTTTCTCCTCTCTATTGGAGAAGCTATCTAACAACGATAATTTCCAAATTTCAGTGTTTTTCTGTGATTTTTGATTTGATATTTCGGTGTGCTGTCACTTGAAATTAATTGCAACTAATTAAAAATGATCCTGTTAGGACAATTGGACAATAGTGCTCTGGAGATTGCTTCATTCCCAGAGGTTTTAGTGGCTTGCTGCTGCACTGGTTCAAGTCTTCAGAAGGGTGCTATACATCATAATGTCATTTTACATTGTTATTTCTCTGAAAGCAGCAATTTAAAAGAGTCTCCAGTGAACCTTGAGCAACTTTGCACTAAAAAGAAAAATGTTACTGTTCAAGATCTGTAAAATATAAAATATAGATTCAAAGAAATCACTTGACATGAATAGTAGCATTAAATTTGTGCCATTATTTGCATGTAATATATAATGTTATAGTAAAAGGCTAGCAAAGCATTTAGGCTGCTCTGGGGCTCATTGATTTTCTGCACCTTTGTTCAAACTAGGTCAAAAACAATGTTGGTCTTATTTTATCACACACGTTTTTCTCATGTTTGAGACTTATGTCTTAAAGTGATATAATGCAGTTTAAGCACACAACATGCTGTGGCCTACAGCACCTATTTAGAGAGAAGCAATAGTCTCGTTTTGGTTTAAATTACCCTAACCAAGCAGCTGGCTAATGTGAACTAAACTTCAGAATATACAGAGGGTCCATTTTTTAGTAACTTGGGTGAACTGAGGGCTTAATGGAATAAGGCTTGCTTTCATGTTAGGGTGAAGGCCAGACATTTAAAGAATTATGAAAATGAACCTTGTAACCAGTGCAAACATGTGGCTCTAACACCACTAAACAGCTCATTTGATATTCTGCCTCACCACTATAAGCAGAAGCATAGAGCCTACTAAAATTAGATTTTGTCCCAGGTCCCAAAGCAACAAATCTTACTGGCTGTGCAGCCCATACTTAGAAAACTTTATTCCATGAAGAAATAGAGATGTAGAATTGAAGATCGGCATAGTTCTCAAAGAAGAAAAGCACAAGCTAGAGGCTATTTTTAGACAATGGTGAGGCTTTTAAACAAATCGTATATAGTCCTGACATTTCACATCATTTCTCCACTGTGAAACATGTGTTTTATCATTGGAACCAGCTTATTTGTTACGTTGTGTGATCCTTCCTCCCACTACAGCACAGCTGGAACATCACCTCCTCTCAACATATTTTGCTTTTCTTAATTCATCTGATTTCTGAACAGGACCATCAGTCAGTCTTTGAATAGGTTTGATTCAACACTGTGTTATTTCATTTTTACACTGCTGTAATAGCACAAAAATCAATGGAGTTGTACGGGCATACAAATGCAGTAACACAATGGCAGATCAGACCTATCGAGTCTATTTTGCTTGTAAAACCATTAAAAACGGTTTTAAAAGTGCTTGAGCAGTGAGACAATAGTGAAACAGTACTTTCATGCATATAATACATCCTATGTTTTAATATTTGTGCTCATATTAATAGAAAATGAGTGGTTTTTTTACTTTGGTGTCGGAAAACTGTTGGGAAAAGTTATATTAAGAAATGTGTGTATTGCATTGTACAGCAGTAATCACCATGTCTCTTGTATGGACAGAGAACTGATGTGCTACCATTAGCAAATTACAGAACAACAACAACAAATGCTGCTCCCGCTGAAGTCAGTTGCAGTTCTACCTCTGACTTTGCTGGCATTAGGTATTTATCCTGGGGATCTCCTTTCTTTATTTATCTCAACTCAGCCACTTTAAGCAACATACAAAAGTACATGCTTGAACATATGCATGGCATTATCATCTTCATTATATCAACACAAATTTCTTAGCATTTTTCTGGAACTATCCCAATATCCCCTTGCTAAATGCGAAGTGAGATTAAGCAGACTTTACTTGCTGTACGTTCTGTGCACACAGAAACTCAGGCTTTGGCAGACTTTGAGAGGGAGAGAGAGAGTTCCAGAGAGAGTCGGTAGGAATGTTTTGTCCATCAAGATGTTTGAACCAGACAATAAAAGCACTCCAGGCAGTTGTAAGTTATAACCACTAGAAGATACAGAGAAAAAAGACAGTCTCAGAGATAACTGAATCCTAGACAATGTACTTTGGTTGGAAGATAACTCATGTCACCACTGCTGCAGTTGGTTTTTAAAAAGTAATCTTTTTCTATTCAAGGCAGAGAAGAAAATCACTAAAACAAATAAATGACTGGGTGAAACTTAAAGAAGCCTCACATGCATTAGCCTTTATTTTGTTGGTAGACAGATACGTTTTGCTCAGAGGGCTGGTAACAGATCATAGAGCTAGAGGGAAATAGTACTCTCTCTCTGTTTCTCTCCTCTCTCCCGCCTCTCTCTCCTTCTCCTTGTCTCCCCCTCCTTACACTTTCTCTCCTTCACCCCCACCCCAATCTCTCTGGCAATTTTGAACCTGATTCAGGCTGTGGTCTGACATTCACTGCAGAAACTGCTTTAGTAGCTTAAGACAAAACTCCTGCTGTTTTTACCTCTTCCACTGCCAAAGGTTATTGCCCCCATAGCAGTGCGAAGTTAAGTGGATTACTTCAAACAGTCTCGTATGGTAGGTTACAGGGCCTTGGCCGACTGTGCACAGACATGGCTGAGGATCACAGCCCTGCCCCGTTCCTCTGGCTCTGCAGGAAGCTGTGGAGAGCAGCACCAGCAGCTGGTGGCCGCTACAAAGCTGGCAGCACAGCCACCTCTGCAAAGCACATCTGAGCACATCCACAGTGTGATCGTAAGTGAAAGTTCACATTTTTAAGTATCATTTGTGCTAGATCTGCTTTACTGAAGTCTCTGTGTGGCAATGGAGCTGTGTACTTCCACACCCATGCTAAAAGACCAGCTCAGCCTGGCTTTAACCCACTGTCGATAGCCACCCCTATTGGGGGAAGAGCCCCGGGAGAGCAGATCTCTCAGACCCGTCTCCCATTTACTGAACTTAACAAAAGTTCAGTCAAATAAAGTTAGCATGGTTTAATTTGCATTAAAGAATTGTCTTGTGGTATTACAGAATCACTAGGAGAATCATTAAAATACTTTGACATAATTACATATACTGTATATTTCCTCACAGAGGCAGACACACAGGGACCAGATAGTCACTGTTAGTACATATGTGGTATTGCTCATACTTTAATTAATTAAAATGATAGAAAAATAGTAGCACAGAGTTCCATTCTTTAAACTTTTCTGTGTAAACCTTCTGGCTTTGTATTCCAGCAAACCAGTAAACAGAAATCTGGTTTTTGCAAACACTTTAAGGACTCTACTCCATGGTCTACAACACCTGGTGTATCTCAGCTCTTGGCATAATTTAAACAAACAGGCCATGTAACACATCTCTCTCTCAGTCAAATAAAGCAGACTTGGTGTTCTGCCAATTCTGCTCTCATTTATTTGCTAACCCTGGGTTTTATTTATTCCCTGAATCATCAAACACATTGCAGAGAGTGACAGGAGCAGACAATATTACATCTAATAGCTATATAATAATGTAAATAAAATATGGTAAATCATCAGGTACAGTACTTGCCTGTTTTTAACGACCCCACTTCATTTTGTGTGCTTGAAACAAAAGTGTAGTAAATGAAAAAGCTTTTTGCACAGAGCAGAGTTAGAAAGAATATACCCATTGGATACTGAAGCCCTGTCATTTACATTAAGTGAAAAATACCTTTTACATAAAAACACACCTGGATGTAATACAAAATTTGCCGCATGGTCCTCATCCTATGCTCGTTACAGTCTGTGGCGAAATCTTTTCTGACTTCAACGACTGGGGCAACAGCCCAATACTGCTGAACTGGGGGCTGCAGCCCTGTAAACAGTAACTGATGTGAGGATCTGCGATACACTGAAACACTGGAATGCTTTCCAGTGTTGAAAAAGAGTTACTGAGAGAATTCCTATGATCAGAGGGAGAGCAGAATTAAGGGAAAAAGAGGGGAGGAAAGGAATGTTTTGAAGTTAAGAAGTGTGAAGGAGATTGCTCTTGGTTCCCACAGGGGAGAAGGGTTCATGGTCAACAGACCATTGTGTGGATTAGATAGGCAGAACAAGTGTGTAGGTGACAATGAAGCTTTACGTTTGTTTAAGGTTTGTGCTTTAATGAGATTTGTCTAGCTAAGGTCTAGCTCAACTTTACACCAGATTGTTTTCCACTAGAGAGCTGATTTAAACCCTCACCAGATGAAGGATCGGAGCTGACAGGTCAGTTAAGTGTCACTTCTAACTTTAACTATTGAAGAAAGAAATTCTAATTCTTATATCTGTAGTATTGCTATTGAAATACATTTCTGAAAGCTGACTCTGTGAAGACTCTTCAAGAGCAGCACGCAAATAATGAAGGGAAATTGACTGCCTGAAGACTTTTGTGTACAGTTTCTGACTATAATATTCACCAAACACTTACTTTCTTCTGTTTATTAGTTGGCCAATCCTGCTAGGTTAATATGGGAAGAGAAGACTCTGCAGTACTTGGGGTTGTGCCTTGACCACGTAATTGGAAAAGTAAATGGTTTCCCTATGATCAGAGCTGGAGTCTGTGCCAAAATGACTGAGCTCCATTCAAAAACCCCTTCTCATGAGTCATTCTGTGGCAACGCATACTAAAAGAGATGGCAAAATACCAGGAGTAAAATAATCAGCACACCTCAGGCTGCTAATAATAACAAAATAAGCTTTTCCTACTGTGAAGCTGACTCCTCTGTAAAGTCTTCAGACTTATGTGAGCTTCCCATGCAAGAGTCTATCTGAATCAGGCCACTTTTTTTCTTTAAAACCATACATCAAGAGACCACTTTACCTCCTACTCTAAAATGTAAAGAAGTAGTTAAATTTCCCATTTGTTAGCTAGTCACAGTGTCTTTTAACATGTGCCCCTTAGAGAAAGAGTGTCTGCAATATTTTGTATCTGAAAAAGAATGAATGGCAAGGCACAGTTGCAAAGGCTGGAACTCAAGAATCATTGGCCTCACTACTGAAAGTCATGAATTACTGATTTGACTGTTCCAGATCTAGACCTGGACCCCTCTGTCCCCTAAACCCATCACAATATATTAATTTGTACTAAAGCTACTCATGCATCGTGCAATACATTCATTTCTACTCTCTCCTACTCACACATTGTGCTCAAAAATCACGGCAGATTTTTTTCCTGCTTTTCTAAAAAGCAGCAGAGGGCCCCGAGTCCTCACAGATTTTATTGGAGTGCATGCTAGAGAAAACAACTATTTCTCACTTTCAGCTTATCAGTTAGTTCTCCAGGATTTCAATAACCATACTGAGAAGGAGAGTGTACCCCTTTTACTTCTGAGGATTTAGCTCCTTCCTCTATTATGTGGGCTGGGCAAAGAGCATGGCCCTAAGTATTCTTCATGTGATTTATTCTACATTGACAACCACTTAAGTGGAGGCAAAGTTAGACCCAAAAGGCACAAAGTGATGAAAGCTGGAACTGAAAAATAGCATGACAGTCAAAATTGCTGAGTTTCACACAACCCCTGCTCTGACAGTGTTAGAAAACTCTTGGTCTAAAAGAATCCCAAAAGAGCCCTCTGGAAACCAATCCCATGACTCATATGCTCTCCTTGAAGGCTTTTTTCCTTCCCTCCACTAAATGACACTGAAAAAAGCCTTGAGGGCTTCACTACTTGTTTTAGACAAAATGTTTTCCATTTGCAAGAGAAGGACTTCTCTATATGCTGACCCAAGAGAAATGCTCTAGCATCTGCAAGTCAAACTGGACTGTCCCTGGTCAGGCCATAGGATAGATAGTCCCACAGAGATGCACTGCTTCCTTGGCAGGGGGTGGGACGAGACACAGAGGTGTTGTGCTGCCTCAGGAACTTCATGAAGTCTAAAGCCAGCTGGCTACTTCCCAACCAGCGATGGGAAGTAGTGAAGGGATACCTTGGTTTGCTTTGCTTGCATGTGTGGCTTTTAGCTGTCCTGAACCCAGCCTATGGATTCTGGCACTTGGACTTGCTGATTCTCTCCCCAACCCCACCTGGGGAGAGTGAGCGAGCAGCTGGGTGGTGCTGAGCTGCCTGCTGGGGTCAAATGGCAGCGCTCAGGTACTGGTGCCAAAAATTTCTAAGAGTTCAAATGCCACTTACTGCATGAACACTTCTGCGTTTGCGTGGCTCACTAGGCTGGCTGTAAGAGTGACAGGCTGCGTTACCTGCTGCAGGTAAGGCTAAGAGGAAGCAATTCTGGTCAGTAGGTAGATTATGATTGTTCCCATGCAAAAGTAAACGGGAACAAAAGACTACCCTGCCCTTCCTAGGAAGCACTCTATGTTGATTCATAAAGGCCGGATGCTATCTGATCTTGCCACTGGAATTCAGTTAAGAATGCAGTCATGATCTCAGAGCCTGACTACTCAAGCTCCCTCTGAGTATTACACATAACCAAAAGTTAACTGAGCTACTAAAAGGAGCGTGCTTTACACACATAAATAAAATGTATTTGCAGACAGAGCTGTTGCTTTGATGACTGCTTTTCAGAGTAGAACTTTACATTAAAATGAAGACCTAGAGAATTGCCTATATGAGCACTGAAGTGTTTGTAAGACAGCTGTGGCTCATCCATTGAAGCCAATCAGTCCTTCCAAGTTAAGTCTGTTCTTTTATAATCCAAACTGTATAGAAAGAAGTGTTTCCAACTCTACTCTCAACAGCTAAGAAATGGTACAGCACACATGCTTCAGTCTTCTGTGTGTATAAAGATGTAAGCTGATTTTTCTTCTCCAGCATCAGAAATGTCATTTGATAGGAAGGAAATAAAAAGAGGCAAAAAAAAAATAAAAAAATAAAAAAATAAAAAAAATAAAAAAAGGAAGGTAAATAAAAATTCAAAATTGATTAATGCATTTTGTGGTAAAGATTGGCTAAAACTACAAAAAACATGAGCTTTGTTCCAGCTTGTGTTTTTTCAGTGTGCCTTAAATTAACTGTAATGATCTCCATGCTTGCATGGTGGATCTCCTGTAACTTGCATGAGAAAGGAAACTTCGAAAGGAATCTTTAAAGCCGCAAGTACATTAACGTCTGTGTAGTTGTATGTTGTTATAATACAGGTTTAACAGGGGATGTATTTTCTGTTCAGTCTGGGTTTTCCTCTTTTTAAACATGGAGGAAAAAAAGCTGCAAGACTGTATATGGATATCCATGCTTATGTCACTTAACTTTGTAGATGAGAAAATGGGAGAGGCTAATTTTGCTTACTGGTGAGCTACGGATATTTTGCATGTTTAGGAGATCCTCAGTGTTTTCTTCTGAGGTTTGAGCTTGCAGTTCTGTTACTGTTCCCCTTGCTACTATGCATAAGAACTTCCGTTTCTCTAAATTTAGAGGCTCCACAGTCAGCTGAGATGAAAATGAAGGTGTCAGCTCCAAGGTTAAGGTTTTCTTCTTAATGACCCAAACAGTGGCAATGGAGATTACTCATCAGGAAAAGCTGGTTCATAGAAGGGATGTAGATCATAGAGCAGCCACTAGTCTGTCACTGCATAGGCACAAAAACATACTCTACTTTATATGCCAAGTGGCAAAATGGAAAATCAGCTATCAGGAGTTTTTAGTTATGATCACAAGGCCTCTACTGCATTGGTACCTTTATCGAATTCGCATTGCCAAGCCACCATGTTTGAGACATGTTCTGCTGTTTTTTCACTCTATTATTGATGTTACAGAATGAACTCCCCATATCTAGCTTATGTTAATTCCCATCACTCTTGAACACTTTTTTGTAGTAGCATAAACCCTTCATGTAGCCAAATTATTGCTTCACCCTTTATCCTTTACACTGACTTTTAAAGACATTCTAGATTTCAGAGACAACCTCAGAGCTACAATGCAATAAACAACAACTTATTCCACACTGACTAACAAGTGAGAACATAACGATTTTTTTCACTACTCATTACAGTCCTGAGCCAAATCCAAACTGACAACATACTGTCGAGAAATACAGGGCCTGAATTTCCAGTGCTGCATATTCCACCATCATTTTCACCAGCACATGATGGTAGTAAAATAATAGTACTATGACTTTGTTGTATGTTGTTCTGAATATCCTTCACAAATGTGCGTGCAGGAGACTCCTGCCTTGTATATCAGTCTTGGGTACCTGGCATCTTCTAGTTGCCTTTATTATTCTCAACTATTTAAGGGTCATTTCCTCAGTAATCACTTCCTGATAATAGAGTGATAATAATGTAGATAATATTACTAATATGTAACTAGTGACTTTACTAGCATTAAAACATTGTTTTGCACTATCTTGCTCAGTATATTGATACATAAAGTTGCAAATACTATAAAATAGCAAAAACCATACACATAAAAATTAAGACACTTTCTATTCTTAAATATTTTTAGATGTTTTTTAGGCATGTTTTCAGCTTGTCTCCCTTCTGGTTGCTCCTAAAGAGTGTAGTTTATTGTGGATGATTGATTATAGGAATCCTGTGCATGGAATCAAAGCACGGTATTTTAAATCACGTCATCTTTTCATTTTCAAGGAACGAAATTATCTTTATATCTTGACATGTTTTATCATTTTGAGAATGAACCACTTATCTGTATGAGTTCAACATGTAGCTCTTTAAACTGATAGAATATTTTCATGACTTAATAATAACAAACATGACTTCCTATTACAGATGTATGTCAAAAGGGAAACAAATGGATTAACTAGTCTAATTCTCTGTAATATTAGCATTAGTTAACTGCATTTTTAATAAGTCTTCTGCTAGAAAAAGTTACAGATGACATGGTATTTTAGTACAATAGTGGCTATTATATAAGTCCCATTGCCAAATACCTTATAAAAAATCTCGAAGAAGTTTTTATAATTTATTGATTAAAACTTGTACTCTGCAAAGAAGAAATAAATAAGAATAAGAATAAAATAATGTGTCTTTTTACTCTTAAATATCAGCTAGTCCCATGGGACTGTCCTTATCCTTTTTATGATCTTCTTTCTCCTAATCCACATCCCTAATGGGCATAAAAGTGAGCTATCAGAGACAATCCTGCTGTGTTTTGCCCGTTATATGAAATCTAACCTACTACTTCTAATATTTTTAGTCATCTCAATGGAAAAAAAAAAAAAAAAAAAAAAAAGATCTGCCCATGTAATTTCCCTTCAAAATGTACATGCAGATGACAATATTTGTTGAATTATATACTGCCGGAGCAAGAGACTGAGGCAGCTGACCAACAGCCTTGCGTATAAGCTGTGTGCTGACCTGGGTAAGATCCAGGGACTGTTCTGAAACACCTGAACCACAGAAAGGTGAACCAGGGACTTAGGTGAGCATTCAAATAGTGCATCAGTGACCTGTGAGCCCACAGATAGGCAGCTGTGTTAATGTGTGACCATATCTTCAAAGATGTTGTGATTTTCAAAAAAATAATTCTCTAATAATCCATACAGAAAGAATGTTTAGGTGTGGAAAAGGTATCAGATGTGATCTATTATCAAAATTTTAAATGTAAATTAAGCATACCAGTAAAACCATTGTTTTGCCTCAGATTTCTTGTGTATGTTTGGGCAGATAATAGTATGTTTTTGTTCCTTTGTTTCTTTGCAGACAAAAAAAAAAAAAGACAAACCATCCTTTGTCTTGTCTTTTTATATCGTAGTTATTTTTGCCCAAGTGCTGTTTCTTACTAAGACTTGGTCTTCACAAGAAAATTTTGGTGGCACATCTATAGAAGAGAGTGTTTCTTCCATTCAATTCCACCACACCTGAGCTGGGAAAACTTCTGCTATATAAGCATGTACACCACCAAAAAGTCCCTTTGTCAGTTTTGCTTGTGTTTTTTAAAAAACAGGCTTGTTCCTTTTGTCTACCTAAGTCATATCCTTTCATAAGCATTACTTTCATCTTGGCTTTACCAGTGAACCTCTGTAAAAGCAGACACGTCTAGGAGGTACTAGGCCATGGGTTTGGAGGACAAATGATGCTCAGTGCCACCACGATCTCACTAAGACGTTATGCAATAGCACAACACCCTATGAGAAAGATGATTTTTTGTTGTTCCTCATCAGTGACTCTTTTAGTCCTCTAACAGCCATCACTGATGAGCTCCATAGATGCCTTAACATATCAAAGATTAAGAAACTTCTTATACAGGACTTGAGGTATTGGAGTACTGAGAGTAAAAAGGACAAGTACAGAACAGGGAAAGTCTTCACAAACACAGCATGGATAAATACAACAGATTCCTAAGGTTTCTTGGTAAGTAATGTGACAATCTAAGTCATAAAATCTTTAAAAGCTCTTCAAAGGTCAGTGGATTCCAGTAAATTTGACATTAGTACTTTGAGGTTTTGAAATTAATGCACTTACTGAGACATTTCATTAACATTTTTTACTCTAGTCAATTGATGTGATTTTACAAAAAGTCGATCTTTGTGGCCTACTTTAAGCTGCCATTATGTCAATCAAAAATAAGTCCAGCTAATAAATTATTTTGGCAAATAAATGATATTTTTTTTGTGGTTAGTTTAGTGTTTTCCTCAAGTCCCAGCACAGCCCAGGAAGCATTCTGCCTTCTCTCTTAGCCCAACTTACTGATTGCAATGTGTCAGCCACAGCCACTCGCTAGTACTGTTTTTACGTTGTCCTTACAATCATACTGAGATGCGTCTTAACACACACTGCCTTAAAAACAAATGCAGGAGGCAGTGGTTACTTGCAAAATTATTACCCCAAACATTTCCCTGGTGAAACATAAACACATATTATATAACATGACATTAATAATTGCATAAAAGGAATGCTAAAAAAAACAGTTTCAGAAGAGAGAATAAACCATTAATGAATTACTACATTAGTGAAGTAGTTTGGGTAATAGTTGAGATGTTTGTACTAAGCTGATAAATGCTGCGCTAGTAAATCACTTGCATATATCTTCTTTTCTAGCCTCAGTTCAGGCTCCTTTAGATCTACAAAGGTTGTAGATAATTTTTGCACCCACTCAGTCAGTGACTGGCAATGCGGCATGTAGCCGCAGTCATTCATTCTGTCAGTCAGCAGCCCTTGATAATGTGCCTGTCAATATAATTCAGTGCCTGTTCAAGGAAAGTGACACTTTGAATAGTGGACACTTTTCAAAAGCATTCATACAGGGTCAGTCGCATGATAAATAAATATATTTTGTGTTTGGAACAAATAGGCAATACACAGGAGCTGGAGTCTGAGCAGAAATACACAACCATTCTGCAGGACACAATAAACTGCAATGAAGAGTGAATACCATAAACGCACCTTGTTTTTCATGTTGTATTAATTACAAGATAATGGATAATGAAGTCGTAGGGATCCTGCTTAGCTCAGTGGAGCCCTGATCCATGACCAGGGGCACTATGCACTACTACACTACAAATGAGATACTGGAATAATACTATCAATAGTTCTTTACACCCTATAAAAAGGACACATTTTCATTGCTGAATGAAAAACACAGGCAGAAATCTTTAATTACCACTAACAGCATGCTAAAGAAAGCATTTATATGGCATACAGTGTGTAGTTTCTAGTTTCTATTAATACAGGCTGAGAATGTGAGGAAGAAATATGTGATAGTGACAGGATTTTTAATGGTACCTCACCTTAAATGCATTTTAAAATATGTAAATCAATAAAAAAATTATTTGTAATAGCAGACTAAGAGTGCTGGTTAGCCTTACTGCTGAATGAAATGTATGCTACAAGCCCTATTACCATACATCGTGGGAGCTGTAGTTAGGATTAATCTGTCAAAAGGGATGGTTTAGTGTTGATGAATATGACATGTGACCATTAATGATGTTGATTTTATCTCCTGAGATTAGCATGATTTACTTCGGATGGATAATAATGTCATTTGCTTGATGCAGTAGATCTGTTTACGAGCTGATTAAATTGTAAGGCCTTGCTTCATTTCATGCTATTTGGTTTACAGCTTCATTACTGCAATCACAAAAGCTGTGGAAATGTCCCACATCCCATGTCACAATAAATCATTGTTTAAGATTGCAGCTATGTATTTTAGCATTTCAGTTTTGCATGGACCATGCATTCCTTAACAAATATGTGATTGGGAATACATTAACAAGATATTCTAGAACATACTGCTGCAGAAATGTAGAAAATCAGCCTGAATCTTTTAATTGAGATTAAGGAAGCACTTGAGTAATTAGCTGTAACAAATTACCTTATTATTTAGACAGTGAAGTAAACGTTTTTGTTGCAAGAATGATTATCATAAATCTGCAGAAAAGTGACAGTCAAACAACCATAAAGGAAACTTGTAAACAAACTACATTTTCTGCTTATTACCTTTTACATTTAAATAAAATTTATCAGAGACATATTCTAAAAAGAACGTATTTGTTCTTTAGGGATAGTATACGTTACAAGATATACCATCTGTAACTACTGCACTGGGAAAAGTATATGCATGTAAATCACAAAAAAAAAAAAAAAAAAAGAATCTGTTAATTATAATGGCAAATGCTAATGTTGCCATAGTTAAGGCTGTGTCAACGTTTTCTTTATAAACCCAGTTATAAAGGAAGAGGGAGAGAGGGAGGGTGGTAATCAGCCATCAGAGATTGCCGTATGCTAAAATTTTGTATACAAAAGGGCACGCTGAGCTCTCTCACCATGTAAATTAGAGGTATCTGTGAAACCACGCTTGCAGTTCCAGTGAAAGCAGGATCAGGGCCAAGCTCTCAGCTTGGGAGAGAGGGTGAATTTTTGTTGCAATAATTTTTTAACATTTCACATAAAATGATATTACTACTTTTATTGTAGATTTAAAAAAAAAATAAATTACATTTATCAGTTCAATGGGGCCTTTCAGAGCTTGTGGCTTACTGCTGGCTGAATCCGATAACTACAGTTGATTAAGTTTTGGTTCATGTGCTTAATTTTAATGTAAGTATTTATAAGTTTGAAGAACATGCTTAAATTATTAGCTTAATATGCACGTCTTACTGTAATAGAATGGAATTTATTCTTTTTTTTTTTTTTAAACCCCCAAATTGGCTCCCAATGGATTTCACAGAAAAATCTGAAGTTACTCTATGTGTGAGATCAACTGGGTTATAATATGCTCAAATGTGGGCTTGTTTGTGGTGGATTTGTGAACTTTTTTTTTTTTTTTTTTTTTTAACCTTAGCTTTTACCTAGTGAAAATCCACTTTCCATCTCAAAAATTTTCAGTTGACAGATAAAGAATTGGGAACCCCAGGAGGAACTATACCCAGATATAGTCTTATACATGTTCTGTAAGGATATTCTAGGTCAATCCTAGAGTATCCACGGATTACCAAATGCATTGCAGCAATGACCACAGTCATGGTATTTACAAATGATTCATGACTTGGCTGTTCTGGGCATCCAACCTGAGACATCTGGAAAAGTCTTTTTTTATTTTTCATTTTTTTTACTTGCTTGCTTGTTTTTAATGGCTGATGCATGATACTTTCTGAAAAGCAGATTCTTTCAGGAGAATTCAAGCTGTGGATTTGGAAAGAGGGAACAACTCTAATGCTTGCAACTCTGTTCTTTCTGGTGGTTTAGGGACAGATTTACTGAGATGATTTAGCTTTCCAATATATTGTGGCTCCTGGGCATAGATCCTACCACCTTTGACTTTTTGCAAAGCCAGTCCCTGTTAACCTTGGTAAAGCTAATGAAAATGTTCAACGTGTTGAAATGTTGGTATTTCCAGCAACATTATAAATGACCAAAAGAAAACAGTGGTAAACATTTTCTCCGGTTTTCTCAATTGCTCTAGACCTGAGTTAAGGAAAACCCTTGAAAATAACTGGATGAGTAGTTGTCCCTTGTCCTGTCCCAGTCCCCCTCCAAAATAAATAAATAAATAAATAAATAATAATAATAATAATATGGCTGGGGTAAAAAGACGAAACCACACTTTGAATCTTCATTGCTTCAGGAAACATTATTACAACCCTGCTTAATCTGGCTGAAATGTTATTACCACACTTTCACAGTTTTATGCTTTATAACTTTGAAATTAAACAAAACAAAGGTTTCCTCTCCTGATGAGCAGCACCTTTTGACAGCAAGTTGGTTTCTGGCCAGAAAGAAAATGCAAAGACAGGATTTATCAGGGTGCACATTCTTTCAGTCATATTCTTGTTGAAACTAAGAATGCCCTTGAAAATCCCAACTGCTGGCTTCACTAGAAATACATGATTTCAGCACCCACCTGTTAGTAATGGTTAATTTAAGGAATTTGTGTATAGAAGAAAATCCCTTCCTAGAACTATGAGGTGAAGAGGCTATCAACCAGGTTGATAGAGCAATGGTAGCTATGTGGAAAGAGAGACCTTTAACCTGAACTGTTGAAGCCATCTCCATAACTTTCATTAACCGCTATTCATACTAACAAGGACAAGATGAGTAATGGTATACAATTTGTTAATTCAATTACAAGCAGTACCCAGTCTGTCCTCTGCCACTTCTAAGACTCCATGATGTTTGGGGAATCTATTTAAATACAGCTGAAGAACTCTGGCTGATGTTTTGAAGTTGCTTTTCTGAAAATTATGTTGATGTGTAATTTATGTGTGTCTACCTTACTGATGAAGCTGCTACCAGGATAGAAGTGAAGGGACTATTTGATCTTGATGACTGAACCCTAAATAAACAATTTATACATTTAGGAAATATAAAGTTGCTGGAAGATACTTCATCAGTCTTCTCTGTAGGTGCCTTCCAGCATGACAATTACTGAACCAGGACAGAACGACAGAAGTCACAAAGACAGGTTTAAAATTATTTGGATAGATTCATTTAAAGGACAATTGAAACTCTGAGCAGAATATGGGAAATCAGATATAATTTTTTTGCAATAGGAGAGTTGTTGAAGGTCTGTTCACTGGTAAAGGAAGAAAGATAATCTGAAAAAAAAAAAAAAAAAAAAAGAAAAAAAAAAAAGAAAGGAAAGGAAAGGTTGTAGTCTACAGTAGAAGGGTCCCAGGCAGCTTTAGGCCACAGAATTTTTCAGACTGGTGTTGAAACTCAGGCAGGAGATGTTACAACCACTGCATGCACTTAAAGATCTAAAGTATATATCCTAGGTGTATTTTCTACACATAGCTGTCTATGAAACTGTGGTATTGTGGAAGACAGCGCTGTTTGTGGGAGCTGCTGAAAACTGGATTGCAGAATTCCAGACAGAAACCTGAGTCTGGCAATGCAGTAACACAGTTTTCTACTTCAAAACTAATCCTGAACAGGGATAGTTTCCCAAATTTAGGCCTCTTAGAGAAGGCACTATATTTGCTTTCAGCAGTCAATTTCTGTTCTTTCCAAAACTTGCTTATGTCAGCAGAGTTGGGTAGGCACGTACTGGGGCCAAGTTTTCTTTAAGAGGCTCTTAAGGAATCAGCCCACTCTACGTCCTTGACTACTCTAGAAGTGCATCCAAGTGGCAGTTGTGGAAGGCCAAAGTTGTAAGCAAGGAAAATCTCCAAGACAGTATGTGCAGGTACTGACATTATGTCCAGTGGGAGACTCATATTGAGAAGCTGCTTGATGATACTTGCAGCAGTGAAATCTGAGCATCTTTAGGAATCACAACCATGTGTCTTTTGAAGAAAGAAAGATTCCAAAAAGATATCTTGTTGGACTTTGGGATGAGAAAAATCTCTGCGGTGGCACACTGATTTGCTGTATTACCAAGGCAAAGAATTTCATCAAGGAGCATTAATTACAGCTATGTTTGATTGAGCTAGGTAAAGAATATGCAGAGAAATTAGGGCAGACAATTTGTTATTTAGTCCCTTCATGGAGTTCAAAAATAGGTTTTTCAAAAAAGCAATTTTGCCTTGTTCAATTATTGCATTAACTCTAATGTAGAGACTGCTGTAGTCAAGCCTTCTAATGAACAAATTTTGTAGAATTTAAGGTCTCTGAAGTGCAAAGCCACAACAGAGTGTGGCTCTTAATGTGCCATATGAGCATTATGTTGCTTGCTTTCTCTGTCGAAGTTGGCATGTACCAGAATGCAATAAAAGAAAAACTATTTCATTCAAAATTAAATGGAGACATCCAATTAAAGAAAAGACCTCAAGTCTGAAACCATAAAATCTATTGAAACTTTCTGTTTTAGAGGAAATGTAGCAATTGCTAATGGAAGAGTTACTCTAAACGGCTGGCTACGAGTTAACTATTATGCGTTCTAGCAGGATTTGTGGTTGGGTTTTTTTTTTCATTCCTTCTCCTCAGAAGATGTGGAGAAAAGAATAGAAAACTATTGAAAAGATTTGCTTAGTCTTTTATCTTTTGAACTAGTGTCATACTAACAAAAAGATGTTTTGAAGTCTTTAACCATTAATTGACTAACTGGTTTTCTTTAGACATAAAACTTGTCAAGGCCTTGATTGTTGTGAAGCCATGGTGATAGATCCTGGCAGACTGCCTAAGTACAAGGTCTCTGAACACTAGGATAACACTTTCTGAAACAATTTGGGCTTATCCTCTGTAATGTCATTTAAACAAACTTAATTGACTAAAATGTTAATTTTCTTGCATTATGTATATTTGAGAGAAGAGGCCTTCTAGGAGCAGACCCTAAATGGCAAAATCTGACCTCTGCCCAGCCTTAAATTTCTCAATGCAAGTTTATTTACATGAAATAAGCCAATATTAACTGTATTTAAAAATCACTGTAAGCAGAAAGCCTGCTATATACACTCATTTTGCTATAGTGAATAACCTTTAGAATGGTCCAAACTTAGACTCTCTGAATAGCTTAAAATTCACGCACTTCTGCAGTAAGAGTAATCATTATCTTGAGGTAATTGCCCGTGCATGTCAGTCAGTAAGCTTGCTCCATATGAAAAGAATAAAAAGTTTTAGATTGAAAGATGACTTGACATTTTTTTGTTGCAGAAACTTTACTGAAGAGAAACCCCAGGGATTATTTTTTTCAACTGTGAGTTCTGGACATACTCAGAATTACACACCCACCTCTACAGAATAGCAATTCGCATTTTCCACTTCTCTTTCACTGGTGAAAAGATTTGGTTTTGGGTGGAGGTAGTGTATCAGACTTCAAAAACATACAGGAGTGACAAAACTGAACTTTAACACTTCTTCCAGGGAACATGACAACTCTGGAATGACTGTTTCATCTCTAGGAAGTCTTTGAACATCTGAAGGTAAGAGTTCTTAACAACTAATGATTTTTGAAGAGCCCACAAGACATGAGTAGGTGAAAGTACTTCTGTCGAGTTGTCAGTCTGAAGTAGAAAGCCCTTAGGGCTCCAACAGGCTTGAATGGCCCTGATCCGATCCACCTAGGACCTCCCCCAGACCTTGCCCTCAGGCCCAGAAGCTCTGCTTCAGTCCATTATCTCCATCAACTTATATAGGTGATACCTGAATTATTACTGAGAAAAAGGCTGAAGGCTTAGTACTAACAAGAAGAAAGCATCAGACATCACTGAGAAAAAGGATATGCAATACTGTGTGCATCATCTCCACATTGAGAGGTAACCTGTGTGATGCTATAATGGGGGAATAGAGCATGCTGATGTACCGTACTGTTTGCTTACTGTTGTTTTTTTCCGAACACAGTAAAATAGTTTGAACATATCAGAAGCCTTTCATAATAACCTCTCCTTTCCCCCCAAGTACTTACACCTTAACATATTTTATAATTAAACCAATTCATTAACAAAAGCAAGTACTGAAATACCAAGTATGGTGATGAAAACAATTGCTGGAATCCCTACTGCTTGCAGTAATTAACAACACTGAAAAGGTCTGTGTTAAAGGAACATTCATATCAGGCAATACAGTCTCATAAGTAGTGGAAAGCTGTGTGGTTTTGTGGGAATTAGTGAGAACCAGGAATAGCTGCTCACTGCACAATAGCTGCTGATAGACTTGTTCCTCACCTGCCAGTCTCTGCAGAGCTGTGAGGGTGAAGGGCGATCTGCTGGTACCCATGTACACGTATGTTAAAGCAGGAATCAGCAACGCGTGGAAGTGGGGCAGTAGGGTACTCCTCTGACTGCTGTCAGTTCTGCTTCTTCACCTCTGTAGCTAAGCAGCAGAGAGTGAAGGGGCTGCATTTTCATCCCTGTTTTCTTACTGCTTCTCTTTCTCTTCTACCCTTTCCAGTTCCTCCAAGAATAAAAGGTGCTGATTTAGTCTGCTTTGCATGTCTTTATGCATTTCTTGTCACAGGTTATCCAAGAAAAAAAAAATCCCTGTTGGATGCCCACCTGCTCTCCAGTAATCTGGTTGTTTGTCTCAGAGCTATTTAAGGTAGAAGGTTCTACCAAAGCAAAGAAAGAACAAAGATTTTCTATCACTGGAAAGACAGAAAAAAAACTTTTCTTCTACACTAAGCACCTTGCAAGGCCAGAAATTGATAATATTATTTAATTAATTTGCCTTTATTTAATCTCTACTCATTCACAAGCTGTTTCAGGCCAGTTTACTAACTCACAGAGAAGCTAGTTAATTACAGATTTAATACACCTAAGATGAAAAATTGTCAGACCTGACTGTGGCACAAGGGGATCAGACTAAAAGGCTGACACATTACTATTTTTTCAGATTAGGGAAGCCTGGATGCAGGTTTCCTTCCATCATTCCTAAAAATGATGTTAATCCCTATTTTGTACAGACCTAAGGTTTTGCAATTCTATAGCAGGACAGCACCTATACTAAAAGGATTTTCCATTCCTGCTGTCTGCTTAGCAGATTAGTTATAGGAGGGGACTCTACAGAACAGGCCATGCTTGACCTGCACAGGATCTCCATCTGTCTTGGGTTTTTACAGCTAAGAATTTAATTTTCTCAAACATTAACAACTAGCAGTGAAGAAAAATTAAAATTATGTCTGTATTTTACTAACCACATCTTTATTTTCCCATTCTGAAAAGGGAGAGACCAGAAACGCGCTACAATTGTGGCAAAAGAATTTCTTAATTTAATCCTTAACTTAATCCACTGTGATGCAGCATAGACAGTGCCATAAAGCCAGAAATAGTAAAACTACATTTAAGAGTATAACAGTAATATGGAGTTATATATTGAAAGTGCATGAAGAAGTACGTTCTCATGTCTCTCCTATAGTACTGCCTCTGAACATTCCTTTTATGTCTTAAGACTCACATTGTGCTGTATTAAAGACTTTCCTCATGAAACTGCAAACTCTGTGCTGATTATGGAATGAAGAAGGTAGAACATTCTTAGAACATCCTTTTAAGAGAGGAAGAAAGTAGATCATTTTTAGAACTGTTTTGGTATCATCATTATGCAGGATTTGATGCTGAAATTTTTAGTTATTTCAAGCCAAAGGCTAATCATTTGGTCTTTGCTGTTTTTTGCACAAGCTTTCATACGGAGTACAGTTGTGCATGTCCCTCCCAAAATTACACTCTCTTCTTCACTCACACCAGAAGGTGATCAGAACTCGCATGTGATTTTTCATCCAACAATCAGTTTATAGACATCTGACCAGCAACTGTTGATGCCAAGTCAGCTGTAAGGAGCAATGTCTGACACAGAGAACAAATGTGGGAATAAAAAACAGAAGGGCCCCAAATCTTCACACTCGGGAAGTTGGAACTAACACTGGAAGACCATCAGTATGTCCCCAGAATGAGAGGGCATGGATTCAAGCCACACATAAATCCAGATGAGTTCAGGTAAGAATCTGGATTACATGAAATCTGTAAGGAAAGTCCAATAAATCTGTGGCAATTTCTTGTATTTTGTATTGAAAATCTGTTTTCAGTCAAACTAAGACAAATTCGTTTCAACGTATATATATATATATATATATATATATATATAAGGAATTCCCACAGTTTTGAATAAAGATCTTTTTTTTTTTTTTTAATTGTTATTTAAAATAATTCTGTACAGGAAAATTATTTTAGGTTGAGTCAGGGTGGGAATTCAAAGGTAACACCCCTATATAAATATTCTACATATAGATGCTTATCATATAACATGATTACCTTACTCTGGTTTGTATTCTAGAACAAGCATGTCTGCACCATAAATTCAGTAAGAATGCTGCTTTTATTCCTGAATAATTCTATGCACAGTCAAGCCTTCAGTCAAATCAGTGCAACTCTGTACATGGATAAATCATCAGTCTATCAGTGCTTGCATTTACAGGAAATCTGTTGCTAAATGCAGCTGACAAATCTGAAAAGGTCGCCTTTGGTTTAGGAATAAGCATAGATCTTACAATCCCCCCACCTTTATGGACCTGTTATTTCTCATGTTCTTTGGAGACTTCATGAACTTCATATCCTTCATATGTTGCATTCAATGTCATTAGCAAACTAATAAGTGCTATGAAAAGAAGGAAAAACTGTTTCTTTCTTTGTTTGCTGAATAGCCATGAGGGAGAGTTCGAATGTGACAATGTTACACCAACTTGAAACAGAGGTTCATGAGAGGAAAACAAACTTGTTTTTCTTTTGGAAAAATAAGAAAAATCTTTGCACTAGTTCATTTTTCCTCATTTAAAAGAGTTAGTCCTTTTAAACATAAAGCTTTTCATTTCTTCACATAGCCTAAGTATTTGTGTTTGTCACTGGTATTTGTCCTGTCATGAGTGCTGTCTGAAAGCCTTAAAAAAACATTAATGTCCAAGCCCCGGAACCTCTACTGTTACATTTCTATCATTTATCCCTTTCACTGCTTTTAGCTGTGGTTATTTTTTAAAAAAGTAAACCAGCAAGCTATACATTCAAAGGGAGACATAAGATTAATAAATGTATGCAACTGAGACCTGCTCCCATGATTTAAAATATCATAGGAACCATTAATATGTAGTTCAAAACATTCATGTTCTACTTTGTGTAGTTTTTGTACCTTCCCCTCCCTTCCCCCACCTCCCCCCTTAATATTCTTTTCCAGTACAATGTTTAGCAATTCAAGAACAGACTGGGTGGCCTGATTAGTATCTTTTTTTTCTTTCTTTCTTTCCTTTTTTTTTTTTTTTTTTTTCTTTCCTGAAGCATATCTTTTAATTCAATTGTGCCTAAAAGTTGCCAGCCACCAAATGGCTACTTTCTTGTCCATAAGAAATTAGGTGGTGCTGGTGGTTCTGGCATGTTTAACGTAAACTTGCCTTGGCAAGTTGTCAGAGAACAATTCTTGAAGAGCCCATGAAGATTGATCTGTTTTTTTCCTATTGCAGTTGCATCTTTAATCCCCAAACAGGGTTTAACGAAGAGGTTAGTACTATTATCACGTTTACTATTTCCATACCATGGGCATGAGTCCATATCCCTGTCAACACAATACAAACATTCAGCGATAAAGATTTTTCAGAAATGTGCAAGCACGAGACCAATTGGTTTTCTTGCCTGTGAGGTCATTCACAATTTACAAAATAGGATCAGTGAATAAGGTAATTCTTTCATTTCAGATATCTTTTTGATCTTTAAATACATATCATCATTGGTTATTCTGATCTGTGTTGCAATAAAATAAAGATATATTTAGGAATGATGCAGTCTATAATTGTGTCACTCTGCTTGCACAAGCTCAGTACAAATTTCCGAGATTATCAGCTCCCCAGTACTCAAAGTAAAAGCTGCCTGGGACAAGACCATTCCTAAAGCCTCCCCTTTGCAGCTCTGGGATGTTCAGAACCGGCACAACCCAAACCATTCTTCCCTCACCTGCCTCAGCGAACTGCAGCATGGGGACATACCGCACGCGATACGCTTGGGCATGGAGTTTTCCTCAGGGATGTCAGTCACATCGAGAGCACCTTGACTCAGAACACAAAATGCCCATTCCCTTCTTCCTGGTGTGTAAGAGCAAAGCTGATGCAACTGCTGCAGCTACAGGCACCGCACGAGGAGGCCTTCACAGGGCTGACAGGCCCGTGGGGCAGCTGGGACCCGCTGAGGGTTCTGGAAGGTTCCCCAGTGCCTTCCCCACAGGAGAGGCAGCACAGCGCCTCAGCACTGTGGGCTTGAGGCCATGCATGGAGCCAGCCATGCCTGCTGGGGAGGATTTGTGTGTCCCACTCCCAAATTTCTCTGGAGAGGAAACCCAGGATGAAGTGTAAAACATCTGAGCACAGCCACTGAAGCTGTCTCCCAGGCTTTACAGCCACCTCACAGGAACCTGCCAGGCTACAGAATCCATCCACAGTGTGGGCTGTTGAGTAACACTAATTAAGAGAAACTGTGTGATTTAAGTTCTTCACCTGAAGATGGTGAAGATGGCATTGACTCTTGTCACATTTGGCTCTTCTTTAAGAGGAGAAGAAGGGCTGCTCTGAGGCTTTAGTACAGGCAGCTCAGTATCTTGTTGTTTGGGAAGAGGGACGTGGGTGCCATTTTATGTTTCCCCAGAAGATGGAGGCTGGGGCACTGAAGTGCCCGGCTCTTCGTGGCTCTTCACTCTGTCCGAACTTTGGTCGCAGACTAAGCAGTGCTGAGAGGAGCCCACGTGTCAGAGATTCAAGCAGGTTAGTGACTAATAAGCAACTGTTTGTTTGTTTATTTTTCCTGAAGAAAATCTTGTGTAGTCATGTTAATTTCTGTAACGTCTTTTTAAAATGTACGTTGAGGAAAATCCTGTCACACACGATTGTCTACCTAGGTCTTGTTTGGTTCAAATGTTATTCCCTTTGCTCTGAAAAGAGCTCTTTCTTTATGAAGTGTTGTTTTCCTTTAAAACAGAGGATTTTATGTTTGATACCAAAATGACCTTTCTGATTATTCAGTATGTTCACTATATGTTCACCTTGCAATGTGGTGTTTTATTTAAAGGTGGAATTATTTTTGTCAGGCTTCTTCCGTTCAAAAATATGAAAGTTCATTTGTTTTTCTTAAGGTTTTGTGAGTTTTGTTAATAATCTATTCTCCAAAAGGAAAAATAATAATTTGTTAGGATGGTATTTCTCTTCAGAAGGAGGATTTTATTTGTAATGTGGTTGGCTCTAACTGGTTGGTTTGTGATTTATTTCTGGCTTTAAAAAAAAAAGGGGGGGGGAGGTTGGAAATCAAGTGTTAGAAGGAAATACGTTGTTTTACTTTGTTGTTTGCCTAACCATTGGTACCACTCAGGTTCCGTCTATCACAAAGCTATTATTTTATGCTGTGTTTTGGGCCTGTGTACTAACTCCTCCGCTGCAAGGCCTGAATTGGGATGGTGCTAGCTGGGTTTCTGAGTCCTTTCCTTCCCATCACATCAAAGGTTATGTAATTCTCTTCCAAAATGTGTTGTACTCTGTCTTAAAAACAGTTGCCTGTTTTAATCCCAGTGTTCCCAGAGGACAGCTGTTAAAAAAACTTGAGAGCTTCACAGTATTGCTGGTGAGCCTTTTTTCATTGGTACTGACTTGGATTAGAGTCAAAAAAAAAAAAAAAAAAAAGAGCTACTGCTATATGCTTTAAAACAGGGAAAAAAAAAAAAAAAAAAAAAAAAAAGCCCTGCACCAACCATCAAAAAAGTTCATCACCAGTGCTATGTTGATTAGGAACCATCTTCTAATTTCAAACCTAGTTTATTCAAGGCCAGTTAAAATCCATTTGGTCTTGTGCCAAAACTCTCTTCTAAATAGTCCTTTTTTCCCCCCTCTCAGCTTTTTAGCTAACACAGTTAGACAGCAATTCTATCCTCTCAGCTTTTGTTATAGTAGACTAAACAAATCAAACTTGTTTAATCTCATTTCATAAAATAGGTTTTACATTGCACTGATCTTCCTAGTGGTCATTCTCTACCTATTCTAGTTTCAGTTAATCTCTTGAATACAGGTGACTGGGCTCTATGGTGTATTTTAGGTGAGCTCATCCCAGTGTTTTACACCGTGCTGTTAATTTTCCATGTCTCTATTGGTAATTACTCCAGCTGCCTTACACCAATGATATACAGTTAGACTGTATTTTAGGAGAGCCTTATTAATACTGAGGAATGATACCGATGATGATGCTGTAACTCAGAATGCTAGGGTTGGGTTTTGGTATTTGTTTTGTTTTGATCAAAGTCTCTTAGTGTGTTGTGATCCAGCTTGAATAATTCCAGACTGTATTTTTAAAATATTCTTCTTTTCTGTGCCTTCTTGTTTTCAATTAGTCGTTGCAAAATTTTTTCTATTACTCGGTCTAAATGATAAGCATTGCCAATCTCAGACTTTTTTCTTCCTTTCTTGGAATAGTCTGTCCATTCTTTTTGTGGTAGTTTTGTTTTGATTAAGTTTGGTAGAATGTCCTTGCTACTGTTATGGTCTCTCATTCTAGAACTTTCAGAGTTGGGGTGGAGATTACAGCTCTAAATTCTAGAAGCCTAGTTAACAGACTTGATTTTGTTTCTAATTCACTTGATTTTCATTTTCTAACATCATTCCTATTAGCTATTCACCTTTCACCCCGTGCTCTGTGTTGTACTTCTTTAAATTAATGCAACGTATCAATTTGAGTTTGGGAACATGCCTGCGTTATCCTTAATCTCTGCTGCATTCCTTTCTTTCTTTGATTTTATTTATGTAACTGAAAAATAATTTTCATCCATTTTAATATCCTTTGCAGAGCTGAACAGCTTCTCTTTTGGCAGTCTTTGCTTCGCCTCCACGCTTTTTAGATAAGGACTGATTAGCAAAGAAAAGGGTTTTTCACACGTTATTTTTGTTTACATGTAATACTTTTCTTGAGGTGATAGTACATCCAGTTAGGCCTGGGATACTTTATTATGGGTTTCTTTTTCTTTTCTGGTATTTAGAATAAAGATTGTTGACCATTTTAACACTCTTGATGTAAAGCAATGCTAAGCCTTTGCTCAGTACTCAATCTATTAGCTCCCCAGTCCAGCTGATGTGACCACACAAGTTTGCCCTTCTGAAATCGAAGCCTTAAGTTAGAGACCTACTTCATTTGTTCTTCTGATAAATGTAAATCGGTTTTGTCTTACTTGATCCAGTGTTGACTTTACAACTGGCTTATTTCTAATATTCTCATTACTTAGCAGTAGAACATAAAGCATCTTGTTGCCTTTTTTTGTTTTGATGAGGATTTGATGAAGTGCATTCAACATTGCATCCAAAAATAACTGGATGTTGCTGCTCTGGGTAACATTTGTAGTCCAGTCTGTCTCTAGGTTTGCAGCTACAAGCTCCAGGAAAAAAAAAAAAAACTGACACACAGCACACAATGGACCTTGACTTAGGGAATGCCAGAATCTAAGATATTTCCCATGCTTTCCTATATTGTAGTGAACCCTGTTAATACTATGACTAGAGTTAAGCTGAGGTTTTTTTTTTTTTAAAGGAAAAAAAAGAAAAAGAGAATTGAGCACCTGCAGTTCAGCTCCTCTGAAAATCAATTTCTTAGCCTATAAAATGGATTAGTCTCTAGCCAATCTTTAACTTGCTTTTGAGTAAGTATGCGTATGTAGCCCACTGTTCACTGCACTATGCCTCCCACTCTGTCTGCGTCTGGCCAGCAGCGGATATGAGTGTGCTACAGCTGCTTGCTAGGGTATTTAACTTGAGGTGTAAAGGTTTGTGATTTAGCCCTGGAGGTCCCAGGTAATGAGCAAGATGATGATTATTACACTTCCAGAATTATATGTACTCACATTCCTAAGGAGAGCTTGTGATGGGGGTGTGGAGAGCATAGTTTCCTTTTATCTGTTCTAAAGCTTACAATTCGTTTCTTTCCAGAACTGAACTATTACAAAATACATCAAAAGAGACTTCACAGAAATGTCTGTCCTCACTTTAGTGTCTGCAACACAAAGACTAGGATAATGTTGCACAAATGAGCTTAACATTTAATAGATGATGAAATAACATGGTTATGCAATAATTGTTTTTCAGATGAAGATGTAAAACTCACCACCTCATTCTGCTAGTACGCAAGTTAGTGTGTAAATGAATCTGTGTGCATACAGAAACTGAACTAAATACAGAGCTATAAAACTAAATTATTGTTAGTTTGATTCAGTATGATTTGCAATCAGAACAGATGTAAATATTTTTCAGAAATGCCCTGCATAAAAAAGCTGTTCCTTTACATACAGAACCTGTAATTTTTTTTTCTTATTAATTTAAAGGATTTTAATTTTTTTAGTTAAAATTAAAATTATTTTTCCATAATTTTCTTGGATGAAGGCCTGGACAAGTCTACCCAGTGTAAATAATATATTCAGGCTGAAAATGCACACATTTTACCCATTGCTGAAATGTGGCAATCTTTTGAGTAGAGCTGAGAGGTGACTGGGCAGATGTGATGATTAAACTCTCCATACTCTTGCTACCTTGGGAGGCATCAGCTTATAGTTGACTGCATATGTGTTACAATGGCCAAAACCTACTTCTTTGTTCTGTTTTACATCTACAAGTGATTGTGTGTGTGTGTTCAAGTTCCTTGGTTTTATCTGAACCTTCTCATCACGGATGTAAAACCAAAATTCCCAGGGCTTCCTCTAAGGAACTCCGAAGCCCCTTCCCAAATTTCTATGAAACAGAACTGTGTTGCACATATTTAATACAAATTTGAATTCCATATAAATGAGAAAGTTTTAGGACTTTTTTTAATCCCAGGAGAAATCCTGACTTCATTAGTCTTGTTAGAAAACTTTTGATTTCAGGTTGACCAGAATTTCACACCAGGTTTTAAATTTAGTGTATGTGTATGTTTAATAGCTTAAAAGTATAAATGTAAAGTGACACAATCCCATTAACCAGCAAGCACAATTAACCATGTGGAACATGATGTTTATACAAGTTTAACTGTTTTAGTTAGCAAAGTAAATATTTTCTTCCTTACAGTGATTTAGCTTTTTCCCTAACCTGTGATCTGGTGTATATGCAGCTATGATGGTACGTGAGTACCTTCTCTAATAGGGATAACCTATATTGGTAGCATTTATCAGTAATAGCAGGCTTTACCAGTATTCTTTCTTACTTCTGATAATATCTCCATGTAGGGGACTGTACCCTTCTAATTCAGCCAGTGTGGAAGCAGGTTAAGTTAAAATAGTGTAAAAAATGTGCTGTCGATTGAGGAGGTAAGACCTGCTCTAACACTTACACAACTCATTTAACTCTAGAACAAGATTGTGGCACTCCTAGGAGCCAGTTTTCTCAAAATTTGTCAGTACCTGATTTGCAGATAAATCAACCGCCGTTTGTTTTGCAACCAAAAGATACAGTTAATAAACTTTTTTTTTTTTTAAAAAAAAAAAGCTCCATCTGGTCTAAATTCCGTTCTCAATCTTTTTATAAACCTATTGATGTAAGTAGGATATCTGCTTTTGATCAAGCATAGCTTTTTACCCTAACTCTGTAAAGTCAGCATGAAGACCATAATTAAAAATGTGATTAGCTCTCTTCATAAAATCTGTTTGACACCTCTACTGGAATGTCTTTAGCAGCTGATCCTTCTAAAAAAGAACTTATTTCTACTCATCTGTTTTATCTGGAATGCATTCCCAGAGCCTGCTGGTCCAATATATATTTAAGGAAATTGTAATCTTGCAAAGGGAGGGGAATTTGGGGGTAGGGAGGAGGATGACAAAAAATAAGTGAATGTTCTGGAGTCATATGAAGTGTTCTGTCAGAGAAAATGCCTATACTAATAAAAAATAATAAATCTAATTGGAATCTGAGAAAAATACCACTAGGGGCAATTAATGTTTTCTTAACTGTGTTTGTTTCTGTCGGTGTTGTGGGGAGCCTTATGCTGGCAGGGGTGAGCAGCAGTGGGTGTGCATGAGTGTTAAGATGGGGTGGTCACCAGCCTTTCCCTATCGGGTGGAACCAAGTAACAAATACAGACCCATGAGGAGAAATGTTTCTCTTTGTGCTGCTGGCTCTAGTAGAAGACTCTTGTTAGCAGCTTTACTTTGCTGTGTAATCAGCGCATGTGGTGAGAATTTTTTTTTTTTTTTTTTTTTTTTTTTTTTTTACTAAGGCCTTGTTAGGCAAAGCTTACTGGCATCACTTGACATGCAGTAGTGGCTTCTTGGTTTCTTAAAAAAAACAAAACAACGGTGACTCGCAGGTCCCTATTCTGTTGCTTACCTAACTAGTTAATAGGTACAGCTCCATATTCCTTTCCTGTCCTGCCTGAGTAAACTCGTGTCCAATTCTATAATTACCGTCTAGTTTGCAAAGGGGGTGTTCTAAGTGTTAACTCTTTTCTGTAGAATGCTTGCTTTTGTTTTGTTTTCTTGGGTGAAGATAAATTAGGTGGGAACCTGATTAAATCTTTCTGAGCACTGACTGGGAGACCTGAGCTCCAGGCTTTGGCAAGCACTACAACCAGTAGACTAAATAGTCCTGTTCCTTCCTCCTCTTTTCCCTGGCCTAAGTGCATTTCTATGCAAAGTGAAACACCTTCAAAGACGAGGTGGAGGTTTTTCCCACACTAGAATATCCCAGTGATTAGGAGGCCTAATAAAAAGAGAGAATTGTGGGCTTGAATCTTTCAGATCTGGGAATTGATATGTGGTGTTCTGCCCTGAGATGGAGAAGAGGCAGTAGATGATGATAGCAGTGGATGCGTGCTGGTAGGAAAAAAGCACGTCTCCGCCAAAGAGAGGCGAGCCTGGGGCTAAACTTACGGACTTGAGTGAGACTGAAGCATATTGCAGCTGCAGCTCTGTGCTGGCTGAAGGGGTGTCAGGAGCGGGGTCACTCCCACAGCATGTGTCCGCGCACCGGGGCTGTCTGTCCCGACCGCAGCCAAGCGGCACTTTGGTGGCCTTTCCCCAGCAGGGCGCCTTGCCTTGGCGAAGCTGGGCGCCTGCGGGGCCGGGCAGCGGGGTGACCCCGGCAGCCGGGTGTCGCCTTGTCCCCATCCCCGGCGTGCAGCAGCGCCTGAGAGCGCCTGAGGGGTAGGGGCAGGCTGCCGGCCGTGCTGCTGTCCCGCCCCGAGCCTCTGTCGCCTGCAGCAGTTTGTCCCCGACCCCTCGAGGTGCCGGCTCCTGCGGAGGGACGGGGCAGCGCCCTGCCCGCTCGCTGCGGCTCCCAGCGACAGGAGGCAGCGGGGGCTGCCTGGTGCCAAGTGCGACATGAGCCCTCGGTTTAGGGCCGGCTGAGTCCTGCTTTCCTGAGGAGACAGAGACAAGGGGGAGGGTTTGAGGAAGCTGCATCCTTCTAAATGGAGTTAAACTTGCGGTTATACATAGAAAATCCTCTCCGAACTGCTGTCCGTCCAGCTACCTTAATGACTCACTGTTTCATCTCGACTGCCCGGTAGCGTTTCATCCCCTCTTCTCCCTCCACCCTCCCCCTTTCCCCGTTTAAAAACAATGGGAAAAATGTGTTGTTTGGATTCATAATAATTTTTACCGGCGATAAAGGGGCTGCTTTCTGTAACAGCGTAGATTATTAGAAACTTGTAATTTGCAGTTCACATTTGCCATCAAGATCACAGCGGGGGAGGGAAAAGAGACTAGAGTCTGCGGTAGCTTCAGTAATTCCCCTTCACGGGTTTCATGTGACGATGGAAAAAGCAACGCTTTCAGAGCAAACTTGCTTGAGTTTAATATACAGTGACTTCAGAAAGTGCAATAAAATCAATTAATGTTGCAAAAGCATTGGCCAAAAAAGAAAGCGGCGAAAGGATTTATGGAAATGTAATGGATTTACAAGCATTTATCCTGCGACTTGATAAACAGCAATGGGAAGCCGAGATGGGGAAAATAATTAGTCCTGCAGCCTCAGTGAATTTTAGCAATTTATTGTTATAATTTTATTCTTTCAGTGGTTATTCAAATTTATATTTTAATTTTGTGATGTGAAGCGCAGGGGGATTAATCTAAAGTTTGGTCTCGGTTTCCTCGGGAGCTGGGTTTCTTCTGACGTTTTCTCCGCTCGCAAAGCGAAGCGTGATCTGTCATTTGCCAGGGCTTCTCCACGCAGGGAGCTCACTCTTGGCTTTGCTGCATGCATTTTAAGGACCATTATCACTGGCCTCAGTAACTAACGGTGCCCACCGAGAGAAGGATGAGCTGTACGTATCCATTGGCGCCAGCGTTTTCTCTTCCTTTGGATGTTTTCAAACGTGTCACCAAAACTTCCGAAAAGCCTCGAAGGGGAAGAGGCTGCAGGAGGATGCGCTGGCTGCTGAGTACGCCGAGCACTGAAAACTTTTCTGTTTGCTCTCAGAAGTTTGCAGCGCTGTTATTACAGTAGGAGCGAGACAACATCTAACATGGAGTAAAGATTACAATTTCCAGAAGTCAGAATTTATTACAGTTAAACTGTGATAAGATCCCATCTGTTATGAACACATGTAGCACCAATTGTTTTTCATACAACTGCAATTTATTTACCCTTCAGACTGAATGAGATTACAAGAGTGATTTAAAAAGGAAAAAAAAAAAAAAGGAAAGGAAAGCAGCAGCACCAGCACCACGCTTTTTCTTTAGGCCGGCCTATCTGCGTCTATCTCGCGAAATCCATTCACGCCGCGCTGCTTCCCCGCGGCTGAGCTCGGCTCCTCCTGCCCCGCACAGGCGATGTTATCGGCTCGGGGCTGGGGCTGCGGCCCAGGCCCGGGGGCTCTGCCCACGGGGCTCTGCCCGGCTCCCGGGGGTCCGCGCCGCCACCCCCCGGCCGAGCCCGGCGCCCTCCGCGGCTCGGGGCCGCCGCTGCCCCCGCGCTGCCCCCGCCGCGGGGCCCGGCAGCGCCGCCTGGCGGGCGGGAGCCCGGCCCCGGGCCGCGCCGAGCCTGCCCGGGCCCCGCAGACAAAGGGGAGCCGGCTCCGGGGCTCGGTCCCCGTGCGGGGTTCCCGCCAGGCGGGCTCCGCTCCGGGCGGCGGCTCCGAGCCGGGGCGAGAACCCGCAACCGCGGCGGGGGAGCGGGCGGCTGGGCGCTGCCCGTGGACTGCTACGGTTTCGGAGCGAGAGAGGTGCCTGCTCGCCCTCCGACCCCTTCCCACAAGGGTTTCAGATCCTCCTCGCAAATAAACCGGGAAAAACAGAGTGGCTGCTAAAAAACTAAAACGTTAGACGGGTTTACCGCGGTAGACTAAGAGCGGTTGTCTAATTTCGTTCTTTCAAACTCTTCCGAGTCATACGTATATGTGTGTATATATGTGTATATATATCCTCCAGGTTTCAGTGGGCGTCTTTCTGCTGCTCTGTTATCATTATTTCTTGCCTTGATGTGACGTTGAAGACAGATGACAGCATTGTCAGGTTGTCTTTAATTCATTTGAAGATTTAAAAAAAAAAAAAAAAAAAAAGATATACACACAAGGCTTCTTACAATATTAAAACCCTGAACGGATTTACTTTTTTCAGAGGGGACGGGGTGGCTGGGAGGGGGGAGCGGTTGATGAGTTTCAGACGTGAAGGGAGAACAAAGTCCGTGCGGCGCTGTGCGTGCACACACGCACACAGCGAGCGGCCGGAGGTGGGAGTCTCGCAGCAGCAGCACCTGGTTGATCTTGATGGAGAAATACCCAGCATCAAGCCAGTCTCTTCGCGTTTATGCACAGATCCAAATGTATAATCTGCTCGAATTTCAGTCCTGTCTCTGCTGCCAAAGCAGTCCACCTCCAAAGAGGTGAGAGCATACGGTTTCATGGTCCGTCTTTCTTCTTTTGACACCTTTCTACTTCTTCGCAACATTTTGCATTTAAAAAAAAAAAAAAAAAAAAGCAATGTGCCCCGAACTCCCTCGGAGTGAGCTGCGAGAGAGATTTAGCAGGGATTAGACACCTTCGGTCAGGAACGAGGGCTTGCCTGCTGCAGGTCTGCTCGCGAAGTGGTGCGGGCTGCCCCGCGGGGCGCGGAGGGGATCGTGGGGTGACGGGCTAGGAAGGTCTGAAATGCTCCTCAAAATCTGGATGGAAAGGCGACTTGGTGGTGGCTCCAGCAGTTTTCCAACTTTAGATTCGCTCTTTTTTTTTTGGGGGGGGGGAGGGGGTGAGGAGGGGATACTGAGCGGTGCTCTACGAAGTGCCTGTAGTGAAAGCCAATAGCGTTAAAGAAAGGCAGTATTTCTCTTCGTCCTTTCTAAGTATGAAAGACTGAAGTTCTATGAAGATCTACGTTTTGCAGAACAGGAATGCACATTTACTTTTGTTTCAGAAGGCTTGGGCCTTTCAGGACTCCACTTGCCTGGGTGATTTCGAGTGCAGATGTGGACAGTTCAGGAAAACACTCAGAGTAAAGAGAATGGAGTCAGATTCAGTCCTCGCACTGCGCGTACCTTGCTTGCTGTACCGAGGGTAGTTTCGAAGGCAGGGGATGGGCAGTGAGTGACTTTCCAGTATTAGAAAATGGAGCCTCCTATCGCTGAGTAAAATCTTCTCGTCATAAAGGCACCCCTGTATTTTAGCTCCAGCGTATGTTTTGCACTCTGAAATCAGGAAAATAAACATGTTTGTATGTGTTTGGTATCGCCTTGCGCGTGTAAGCCAAGCTACATATGCCCATATAGGCTCGGATATATTGCAGAAACTCCTTTGCTGTCTGTGGAGTCTGGTGTTTTATTGTTTCATAAAACTAGCTTAATTACATTTCCCCATAGATAAGATAAACAGAACCCTTATTTTCTAAGCGTTGCTTATCAGAAGTATTTTGTCGAAGTGGCATCCAGAGTAAGCCTTTGAGAGGGGATGGAAATTCATTAAGTTTTATTTTGATTCTTCAGTTGCACTTAGCATCTGACAAGATTTGATTTAAATATTACATGAGTTTATCTTTAATGTTCAGAAAAGATTTGTGAGAAGGATGAAACTGTTTAATTTAAACTAATGTATGCCTGACTCTGGTCAGATTGATCTGAGTTTGGGGTTTTGATGGGTTTTGCCCTTCTGTTGCTTGTCCTCTCGAGCTGGTTTTTCACTGTGAAATTATTTTAGTTCGGTGGCATGGACCAGCGGCTGCTGTCAACTCCACAACCCATCCAGCTAGTAAGAACGGGGGAATAAAATAACAAATGCAACCCTTTTACCTAAAAACATTAGCGCCCATAAGTCAATCTCTATTAGAAAAAATAGCAAATTTCCTAGATTAATATAAAAATCCTATGTGACACTTGCCAGGTCAAATATTTAACAAGCCTGGAAGAGAGACCTCCTCACCACCACCACGCTACATGTAAAATAAGCTCTCTTAATTTTTCATTTATGTCGGTGACAGTACCTGAGCAAAACAGCAATAATAATGCAAAGTGTTCTTTTTAGCGCTCGCATCAGAAATCCTCGCGTACAACTTTTCCAGAGCCGCAGTCCACAGAACTGCGATCAGGGCTCCAGCACGCAGGGATCTCTGTCGCTGTCTGTTGCAGCGAGACCCGCCACACCTGACGGCTGATGGATTTTAGCTAGCCAAGTCGGAGGTGCATCTGCTAGAAAGCTGTAACCGTAAAACGCGCATGGAAGCAGTGCGCCTGTGTGGCTGCGATGCTTTTTAACCGCGCTCGCTCTCCCAGCCGCTGCCTGGGACGCGATTTTCCCCCTACGAAGGGTGCTCGGAGCCCCGCAGCGGGGCGGGCGCGCCGCGGGGGCGAGCGGCGGGGGCGAGCAGCGGGGCGCAGGCCGGGCCCTTTCCGCTGCCCCGGCTCGCTGGGCGGCCCCTCCGCCGCCGGCACCTCCCCGGGCCGCAGAGCCCCGCTTCCCGGCGCCGGCCGTGCTCGGGGCCGTGTCCTACTTGGTAGCCGAAGTTTGCCTGGCGCGGGTCGCAGCGCTGCCCTCCCCGCCCTTCCCCTAGCTCATCAGTTCACGGCGAGAGCTCAATTTACATTCCCTAAAGCAGAGCCGCGCACCGGTCCTTTTCCCATTTAAGGGGAAAAAAGAGGCATTTGGTTAAAGCAGTTCCTGTGCCCGTTGCGGATCCGCGTCCCAGAAGAGCCGCGGAGCAGCCGAGCACCGCCGGCCCAGCTCCGTGCCGGGACGGCCGGGCGGGCGCTGGAGCTTCACTAGCCGCCCGCTTTTCTCTGCTCTGCACATTACCGCTAACTTCCACTAATTATCGGGAGTAAATGTATTAGGCTAATTAGCATCTGGGCACCACGGGAAACTTCGAACAGCAATTAGGCTGTGGGTGCTGCAGAGCGCGGGAGAAAGCGCCGGGCTTTGTCGCGGCACGGCGCCGCTTGCAGCCGCTCCCCCGGGCCGTGGGGCCGGGGCCGGCCGGGCCGTGGGGCCGGGGCCGCCGGTTCCGCCCGCGCCTCTCCCGGCAAGCGCCCGGCGGGGCGGCGGAGCGCGGCTCTTCCGCTTCCCACGGCCGCCAGCGCTCACCCCGCGGTTGCGGCGGCGGCTCGGGCTTCCCCGGCGCAGCCCCCTGCTCCTACCTGGGCGCGGGCCGACGAGCCGGAGCCGGAGCCGGAGCCGGAGCCGGAGCCGGGCGAGGGCCCCGGGAAGCCCGAGCTGGGAGGCAGGGAGGCGGCACGGACAGGGGCAGCCCCTCTCGGCATCACGTCGAGTTTGGCACTGCGCTTCGGGAGAGAGCAAACTCGGGCCGAGTAGCAGACGGGCTTCTTTTTGTTTGTTTGTTTGGGGTCTTTTTCCTCCCCGTCCCTTCCTTTTAAAAAGAAAAGGAGTTCTCAGAGCGTCCGTTTTTTTTTTTTATTTTTATTTTTTTTTTAAACTTGATGATCACTTGTGCTGCGGTAGGAACTGAAGAAAGAAATTGAAAATAACTGGATGAGATCAAATAGCGCTTCCCCAATTACTTCTGAACTTCTCATTTAGAAAAGGAGATGAATGGTTAAGCATTACACTGTAAAAAGCTTTCAGATAATCTTCTTACTCTTTTACAAATAAGTCCTGCCTTCCCCGGATTTCTTCCCAAAGAAAGAACGGAGTATTTTAATTGAAAACCAGTTTAAAAAGAAAACGGTTTTCACAGTATTTTTTTTAAAGTAAATTTTCCTCAGGAAAGTGAAAGATGTAAACGATTCTTAGTTTTCTTATTTCGTGCCTATGAATTCTACCGAAGTAGAAGTGGAGGGGAAAAAAAAACTTATGATTTTTTTTTGTTTTAAAAAAAAGAGCCCTGGGGTTACAATAAAAAAAAAACTTGTGTTTTTATTTTTTTTTTTTTTACTTTTAATTAAAATTGAATAAACGCTTAAGGAGAAATTAGCAATTGCCTCCATCCAAGACCTACTCGGGTTTATAACAGAATCAAAGCGTATTAAAAAAAAAAAAAAGTAAAACCTTTTAATACATCAAATATACGGAATTTTAATCTTTAAAGCGATACATTGTCTATTTTAGTACATGACGTAAACCTTACTTAACCCTTTTTACAGGGTGGACTTAAAAATTAAAAATAGTTGTGTTCCTTTTAAAGAACAAAATAAGGCAAATGAGGTTTTTGGAATAGAATTGTTTTTGTTTTTCTTCCAGAATACATACAAAAAAATACCAATTCTCTTTCAAGGGTATACACCTTAAAAATAATTGCAATTTGAAATTATAACTGACAAATTGCGAGTTGTTTTTTAGTAACAAACATGCATGTAAATTTTTTGTTTCAATGAGACATTAAATAAGAACGTACAATACAATCATAGCAATTTTAAAGTAACATTAAAGAGAAGACCTCTATCTTTTTATTTATATTCTACAATGGGTGTTCCACTTTTACCTATTGAGCTCAGTTAAGTAATGCACTTTATGATTCGTTGTCCCGCTTGAAGCTAACATAAATAAATACAGTGCTCATGGATCCAGTCCTCAAATGAACACTATTTTATAAAAAGTCCGATTTTAATTTTTTTTTTTTTATTTTTTCCTTTCCAACTTTTATAAAGTTTCGGAGGGCTCCCTTCCCTCCCCGCCAGGCTCCGGGCTGCACCGGAACCCCCCGCCTGTGCTCACTGGTAGCCCAGCGCCGAGGCTGTGGTGAGTCTCTGCCCGTAGAGTGCGTAAGGGGAGTAGTAGGGTCCCGTGGCTGCGGGCACGGGCACGGGGGCCCCTGGGGTGGGCAGCGGGCTCTTGGAGTAGGGGTGGTAGCGGCTGCCGAGTCCCAGAGCGTGGTGCGGGCTGCGCAGCGCCAGCGTGCCCGGGCTGCCCGGGGCGCCCGTCGTGGGGATGTGCATGTGGCACGCCATGGCCGCGGCCGCCGCGCTGGCCAGCGACGAGGAGCTGGGGTAGCTGGAGAGGAGTTTATCGGTGCCCGGGAAGGCAGTATGGGTCCGCAAGTGGCTAAGCAGCTCCTCCGAGGTGGCGAAGCGCTTGTCGCAGGGTCCGTTGGCCGACACCCAGTTGCAGATGTGCGGCTGGGGGTCGTTGGGGAGCATGAAGCCGTAGGGGTACAAAGGGTGGCCGGCCAGCGAGGGCGGCGTGGCGCCGGTCAGCGAGGAGTGGACGCTGTGCAAGGGGTGCGTGGGGTACACGAGGGGGTATCCGGACTTGAGGGCCTGGTCGTGGGCGCAGGAGGCGCCGGCGGCGCCGGCCAGGTGGCTGGCGCAGTGGTAGCTCAGGCAGTAGGGGTCTCGGCACAGGCTGGCCGTCATCACCGACGGCGGCGACGCGCCCGCCAGCGGGCTCGACCCCGCCGGCTTGCTGCAGCCCAGGCTGCTGGCGGCGGCCAGCTGGGCCCCCACCAGGCTGGAGGATTTGGTGGGGTCCAGAGCCACTCCGTGCGGCAGGAACTGCGGCGGGTAGCCGGCGTAGGCTCCAGCCAGCGTCCCCGGGTAGCTCATGCCCGCCGGGGGCAGAGGGAAGACGGTCTGGCCCGGCTTGTAGGGGGAGACGGGGGCTACGAGGCCGGAGCCCAGGACGGAGGTGGAGGAGGTGGCGGTGGTGCTGCTGCAGGAGGAGGCGGAGTCCGAGGCGATGGGCTTGGAGCCCGGCGTGCTCTCCTGGTGCTGGTTGACCTCCACGTTAATCCCGGCACAGCTCACGCTAATCCGGCTGTGGCTGATGCTGGTGGTGCCCGGGCCTCCCTCCGAGCCGGAGCTGCCGCTCTTTCCGCAGCCCTCCGAGTCCTTCTTGTCCTCCCCGCCTTTGCCCTCGGCCGGCAGCAGCCCCGGCGAGCAGGCGGAGGCGCTGGAGTTGGGGCTGCCTGTCCTTGGGGTGAACGGCTGGCAGGTGGCGCTCGGCACCCGGAATCCCGACTTCTCCCCGGCCGCGACCCCCGCGGCGGGGGCGCCCGCGCAGCCCGTCGCCCCCGGCTCCTTCTTCTCGGCGCCCGGCTTGGAGTAGGGCTTGAAGCTCGACTTGTCCTCCACGCCGATGTCGCTGAGCTTCAAGGGGCCCGACTTGGAGTCCTTGTCGCCTCCGGAGCCATTGGAGGTGACCGACGAGAGTTTGGAGGAAGGGGACGGGTCCGGCTTCCCTATTTGCGAGCAAGTTTGTGCCAAAAGGGCCAGGGGACTCTTCTTCGCATCCAGCTGCAGAAATCAGAAGGGCACACATAAAGACAGAGGTTTAGTGGGGGGTTCGACGGAGGGGAAAAAACACAATCAAAAAAGCAAAGCCCCGGAGCGTACCTAGGACGCTCGTCCCGCACGTTTTGCAGGGGACAGCCTGGAAGCGATGAACAATTTCGTGCGCATTCATCACCCTGACAGCCCCCTCCCCTGCATGCACCATTTTCCACAAAGCCTTTAGAGAGGGCTAGGGCTTTTCGGAGCCGGGCGAGCCCAGCACGGCCGCCTCGGGCAGGGGGGCAGCAGCCCGGGCAGCGCCGAGCTTCGCCCTTCGGCTCCCCGCCGCGCCGGGCGTGGAGGAGCACGAAGCGGGCCGGGAACTCGAGCGGCTGCAGCATTTCTGCGCCCTGACTGCTGACACTATTTATAAACAGAGCCCGGAGAGCCGGGCTCCAGGGGCGAGCAGCGCCTTCGCTCCGCAGAGACCCCGATGAAATCATTCATTCCCACGGACACACCCTTCCCACCACCCCCTCCGTTCCGAGTTTCGGTCTCTAACGCAGCGAGCTACGCGGAGGGGGACCGACAGCGGCGAAAAGGGCCGAATAGGGCTCCCCAGCTCCGAAAGCACGTAGGGCTGGGGAGCCGAAATAGCCGGCCTGCCGCAGCCGCTCTTCAGCCTGTCCCTCTCTGCGCCCCCCCGCCCCAAACTCTCCGTGCAGAATCCCGCTCGGTCGCCGCTCCGAGCTCCGCTGAGTTGCGTGGCCGGATCGTGACCCCGGAGCGGGTCGTTTCCTTCCACTCGACCCTCCTCTCTCAAAAAAAAAAATAATAAAAAAAAATACAAAGGAGGGGAAAAAAAGACAAAAAGAGAAAAATGGGAAGTTTATTTAAAAAGGCCTCGCGAAGGAGCCCAGCAAACACGGGAACAATGAGCAGGAGCGGCTCCCGGCGCTAGCTGTCGGCCAGAAGGAGCCCGTTTCCTGGAGGGAGCGCGTCTCGCAGCGGAGGCGAGCTCCGGGGCGGCTGCAGAGAGCGGGCGCCATGCGCGGCGAGCGCCCGGGCAGGGGCAGGCGCGGCTGGGGGGGGACGGGGACGGCTCCCGGCTCCTTACCTCGATGGGGCTGACGGGCGTGGAGGGTAAAGGCTGCAGGTACTCGGGGTGTAAAATGTGTCCAGTCCGCGCCGTGAGCATTTTCAGGACTTTGATGGGAAGGCGGTTGGCTTGGCGTAGCGGGTCCGAGGGGGGCACGGCGTGGAAGCCGGGCTTGGCGGCGGCGCTGCTGCTGCTGCCGCTATTCCCAGCGTGCCCGGGCGGCCCGGCGAGGTCGGCGGCGCTGCGGCTGCGGCGGGGGCTGCCTCCGGGCTCGCTGAGGCTGCTGCTGCTGCTGCGCTTACTACTACTTCTCGGAGCAGAAAGCGAGGGCGATGTGATCATGACCCAAAACCTCGCATGAAAACTGGGGCAAGTCGCGCCGCTCGCACTCGGAAAGGCTCGCTCGCCTTCTGCGGGCGGGGAGGGAAAAAAGCCGCACGCCCCCCGAGCGGGAAAACAACCATAAAACGTCCTGCGGCTCGCTCCGGCGGGGAGGGCGTGGGTGGGGAGCGGGGGGGCGAGGGGGAGCTGGCCGGAGAGAAAGAGGAGGAAAGGAGGAAGAAAAAAAAAAAAAAAAAAAAAGCCGAGTAATCCGTGGGCTGCGCCGGGGGCGGGGGGGCTGCGAGCGTGTGCCGCCGTGCCCCGGGGCCGCTGCGGGCTGCCCTCGGCGGGGCTGAGCGGGGCCGGGCGCTGGGCTCCGCCGCTCAGCTGCGCTGCGAGCCGCTGCCCATCCAGCCCGGGATCTGGCGGAGAAACTCACTTCAAAAGCAGCTGAATTAGCCGGAGATTAAAGCCTTTGCCGCCTTCCAATCAAATGGGACCCCGAGGTGATTGGAGGGTCAAGGGGATGTGACGTTCCCTTTTCTGGGGCTTTTTTGCGCTGTTTTTAATGGTCTCTCGCTCGCTCTTTTTTTTTTTTTTTTTTTTCTTTTCCCTTCCCTTTCTCGTCCGCCTTCCCTCTCCCCTCCCCTCCTTCCTTGTTTTCGCTCCCGGGACGGGCTGGGCGTTAATTCTCTGTTTCACATCACGCGGCCGCAGCCTTTTCCTTCCTCCGCAGCCGGCGCGGGCGGCCGCACGGCTCCGAGGCGAGCAACCGAGGGGCTCCGCCGGGCCCCGGGCCCGACCCTCCGCCCCGCCGCCGGCCCCGCGGCACGGCCCCGCCGCCTGCGGGCCCCGGGGCCAGGCGCGGGGCTCTTTGGGCCCCCTCCCGCCCGACCAGGAGCGGGCCGCGGCGGCCGAGAACCTGCAGAGCGCCGGGCGGCCTGCGCGGCGCCGCCCGCGGCGGGCGGGAGCCGAGGCGCTGCGGCGGCGGGCGGGGGCTCCACGCACCGCTCCGTGCCCCCCCCAAATCCTCCTCCTCCTGCTCCTGCTCCCCTTCCTCCGCCGCCAACGGCCCGCGGCCCTGCCCCATCGGCAGGCCGGGCCGAGCCGTGCTGGGGCGCCGGGCACAGCCCCGAGCGGAGCCCGCAGCCCTGCCGCCGCGCCCCCGCCCGCCTGTTCTCCCTTTGTACTTTCCATCCCGCTGTCCCCCCATCTCCTCATCCCATAACGTGTTTTTTTTTTTCTTTTTTTTTTTTTTCTCTCTCTCTTTTTTTTTTTTTTTTTCACAGGCAAAATGTGTTAATCAATCTTTTACTTTTGTTTCCGGATCTGACATGGTGGCCCACACAATCTACAACATTAACAAAAAGGTCACTTAGAGATAAAACACGTTTGACAAGTGAAGAACAAGGCAAGTGCTTTAGGGGTCGCGTCCAATTCCTGACCTGGACTCCGACCAGAACAGGCGCTGATCCTGGAAGGGGTGGGCGAGAGGAAGGACTTTCACTTTCTCGCCTTTATATCTGCTGAACCAAGTCCTTTTTCTTCCCTCGAAACACCGATTTCCCCCAGCCCCTTAGCAGATGGATCAGATAGCCTTTAATGATCTTCTCTCCTTACGAGGTAGACATAAGGCACGTTTTCCTAGATATCCTCCCCACCCCCCCGTAAAGCGGTACCCTTTAAATCCTGCAGCCAAGTAAGTACCTCTGCTGTCTTTTATTAAAACCACTTCACTCTTTCAACGTAGTCTGTAGAATAGGGTAAATACGCGGAACTCCCCTGGCTTCTATAAAGATAATTTTAACAAACTTTTTAATTTCTGCGTTTTCTCTGAAAACAGAGAGCTTATTGCCAGAACTTTGCGGTGGAAACTCATAAACGTACTTTCATTTCGCAGTCGCCGCGGTTGCCTTGTAAAACAGTGAAAATTAAAAGGGGGGGGGGGAAGAGAGAAGGGGGAAGCAGAGAAATAAATGTTGCATAAAAATGATATTGCTGTAGGATTGACAAGAGCCACAACTTGCCCTTAAGGAGCTCCCCCCTTTCTTTATACAGAGTGGAAGTGACTTGAATCTGCCCCAGGTTTTCCCCCAGTTCTTTCTTTTGTTGTCAAGTCCAATTGATAAATGGAGTGCAGTAAAACTCTGGAAGGAAAAAAAAAAAAAAAAAAAAAAAAAAGCTGAAACCTTCATTTGTGTTCATTTGCATTAAAGTGCTTGGAACAGCTGTTTTCCTTACAGGACCGGGGAGACTCCTATCTGTTTTCTCGTTGTATTTATCCTGCCTCCCAGGGTGAAAGACTAAAGATTAATTGTCTTAAGGTAGAGTCAGCTGTGGGAAGGCTCCCCCTCCCCATTTTCCCCTCTCTCGCTTTTCTTGCGGAGGTGAGGGGGATTTCGGGAAGGGGTTGTTTGACTGCCGAGGCAGGGAACCAGAGGCGATCCCCGGGACATGTGTAAAACAGGCAGCGCACCGGCGGGGGGAGCGGGGAAGGCGAACCCCGAGCTCCCCGGCTGAAACAGGAGCACCAGCGGGTCATTTAAGCAGTAACTTCAGAGGACAGCTTCTCATTTATTTATTTATTTTTTTCCGCCGAGCCTTTGAAATGAGATTTAAATCACACTCGGTACTGTAAACTTTTTTATGTAAAAGCTTGTAAAATAAAAAAGGAAAAAAAAAAAAAAACAGCCCCGAAACATCCCCGCCCCCTGCCCCCGGGCTCTGCGCGGGTTCCCCAGCCGGGCTGGGGCTGCCCACGCGTGGAAAGAGGGCCGTGGGCTGGCTTCGGCCCGGGCCGGCCCTCTGCCTCTCTTGAGCTGAAGAAGATGGATTCCGTCCTGCTCGTTACCTTTGCGAAGGATCCTTCTTTAATGAGTCCGCGCAGACGGTTTGCTCTTTGGCATTTACTTGTGCAGTCTTGTTGAAGTTTTGGTGGCTGTAGCTTTTATTCTCCATTAAAAAAAAAAAAAGTCCAACAACAAAAAGTGAGGGTTGGAACCCGTCTTCCTCCTCTTACAAAGGAAAATTGTAACTTAAAAAAAAGGAGAGCAAAGGAGGAATTAATTAACAAGTGCCAGTCCACACTTTCCTTTACCTACCAGCTATTGGCAAGCATGTCAAGTCGATTTTATTTGCACACAATGGAAATGATTTATTTTCTCTTAAAAAGGAGTGGGCTGGCAGATATTTGAGGAGGAGAGGAGAGCGAGAGCGAGAGAGGAAAAAAAGTTTGAAAATGCCTTGAACTATTCACTGTCGAGATGGCTAATCAGTATTGAGGCTCGAGGGCACTCGGGCAGCTTTTCAATGCGGTTTTCCTTTCATCTCAAGCTGGATGGAGGCGCTCAATTAAAAGCCTATCAGTTTGTAAGTAAATCAACGCCTATCAAAGTTGTCACATCAAACAAAACGATTATTATTGCAGCCCGCCTCCCCTATTAATCTCCCTCTAAAATAATCCGCTTGACAGGTCAGGCTGGCGAGCTGCAAAGTCTGGTCGGGATCAGCCAAAAAACCCGGACTGCCTGTTTTTCCCTCGGGAGAGGGAACTGCAGAAACCTCGGCACCAGCATGCCTGCTCTGCGAGCTCGCTCTCTTGCCATTTTAGTGTCAGGTTCTGTACATCATGTTGGTAAAGGGCGTTTAGTCTTTTAAACTGAACAGCAACAGCCCTACAGGCCCTTTCGATTTTTTTTTCCCCTTTCCACCCCCTCTCTCTTCTATCGCTTTAGAACAAGGTTAAACTTTTAATTAACAGAAACACAGTTGCTGAGTTGTGCCTGTGCTGTATTTCTGTGCATACCGCATTTCAGCTACCTGTCTGTCCTGCGCGTCAATTTTATTTGCTTTGGTAGTGCTTGCCTTTCACCGTCTACCCCAAGGCTTTTATGAAGGTATGATGCATTGCAATCGATTTTTGTAAACGATGCATCTCCTTTTTTTTTTTTTTTTTTTTTTAACCTCCCAAAATGATAATACTTCGGATAAGAAATATGCTTCTTTATGAGAAATACCACACCACGAATTCGCACATTTTGGAGTTTTTTTTTTTTTTCTATTTCTTTCTCTCTCTTTTTTTTTTTTTTTCTCTTCTTGCATGTGAGTCTGCATGTGCCCAGATAATAGCTGATACATCTGCCCAGGTATCTGGCAGAGGTGTGGGGCATTTCTTCCCGAATGTTATTAAAGCAAATAGTTTGAATGCTTGCCAACAGAAAGCAAGATTTCCAAACCTCTCCTCTGTTTGCACAGTACTTGAAAATATTTACCCTTATGATTGTAATTACTTTCCTAATATATATGAGATATATATTTTGCTCTGCATGACACGTAGGTAATCGTCTTATAAGCACAGATAATTTTAGAGCCATCTTCAAAATAATAGTCACGTTTAAATGAACACGAGTTTTATTTGGCTGTGATATTTTTCCTAAACGAGCAGCAAATTACTTTGTTTGTTTGTTTGTTTGCTTACTGCTTTCGGAAATATACTTCCTCCTAAACTGTTTTCGAATGAGTTTGTCTAGTTATCCTCCTTTTGTTCCGCTGAGGGGGAAGGAAGCGATTAATACACCTAACAAAAACCGCCCTTCTCTTGTAAGCAATTTGATAGATTCCTTTATTGACGTTGCGAGTTTCATGTATGAGTGTCAAGATTTTTGCACCCGTGTTGAAACCCTTTTACCAACAGTTATTTTCCCAAAGTGTCCCTTTTCATGTTTAAGGTGGTTTTCATGCAAACAGCTTTTATTTTAAATAAGCCTTAAGGTAACTTTCTCGACGGAGAGGGCGAGAGCAAGCCAAACGAGTCTGGTGGCACGGCAAAGGCTGGCTGCTTCCTGCGAAGCGCAGAGATTTTTAGTTGCCTTTCACGTTAGTGAGTGTACCGCGATTAAAACCACCAGCCGAAAGCAAGCGAACACGTTTCCTAATTCGTGCACGTGTACTCGACCTAGTGTTTGCTGCCTGCATTTTAAGAGTGAAAAAGAGTCTTTTAGCTTCTGCAACACCTTGGTCTGATCATTGAGGCTCAGCAATCATAAAGGCATCTTTGTGTTTATCTTCTGCGAAAGCCTGGAGGCTACGTGAGAGAATTCATCTAACTCCGCACATATTTGGTTACAGCAATCCTTCAGAAATTAACCATGGCACACAAGTGGAGGCGATCTTTAGCTTCTTCACTTGGATCCAAAAGGCACGGAGTGTTTATTGACAACTTTGTTATGGAAACTGAACTGATCAGCCGGATGCGTCCCCAACAGCGTTAGGAACAACGTCTTGTTATAGAGGCGGAAAAGTTTTAAGGCTAGGGCTGGAAAAGCCACGGGAACCCCAATAATTAACCTCATCTAGGCACCCAAATGAACAATAATCCTCGAAGTAATTACAAGATAGCCACGTCGGGGCGAGGGTAGGGGCAGGAAGAAGCGAGCTCTGCATCTTCTCTATCTCCTCAAAACAGCCTAGGTCCACGATCCGAAAAGGTTAAAATAATCTTAATTTTAATAACTATTAGCTTGTTTTCAGTCATCCCTAATGATGCATTTAGGTGTCTTCTAATCCCAGCCGCTTTCATCTTCAGCTTTTTACACCCTAAAATTAATTCCACCTAAAGTACATTTTTCATTTTGTACTGTACTAGCGACGTGCAAATAATTTACATCAGCGTTCATCAGGACTGTCCTGAAGTGATGGATCATTTTGTTGAGTTGCAGTAAAAGTGCAGAATGATCTATAATGATGTAATATATACATTAAAAGGGTGTCTGGATGATCAGAGTTTTGCTAAAAATGTAAAAGGGCTTTTTGATTGATAACAGGGTTGCTGTTTTTCTGCAAAGGCTGTCACAGGCTGACACAATGCTTGAGTTATTAGGGCAGAGAAGGGCAACCATAAATTTCCAACGTCAGGCAAAAACTCTCTTTATTGTCTATATGATGGATGGGCCTCCGTACTAGACACCAAATACTTCGTATCACCCTTAAATGGGAACACATTTTTCGCGGCCATAATTCATGTTTTTTAAATAGAAAGTTTGAAATGCCTGCCTATATTTCACAATCCTGACATATTTATGAATCACTCCCTGCATGCAAATATAATTATTTAAAGCACCGAGGTGACATATGGGTTAGAAACGTACCAAATGCTGTTAGCGGAGTGATTTTTTTTAATTCCCTAAATTGAACACCGTAGAAATCTCTGCCTGTCTGCTCAGATCAATGAAGTCGAAGGTGAAGTTTTACTGATTTTGTCAGCGCCGCGTACGGCCGCTCGGTTTCGAGGAGGTGAAACCGACCAAACGGGAGCCCGCCGGCAATTCCCATGAGGCCGATGAAGGGGCGCTCCTCCTCCTCCTCCTCCTCCTCCTCCTCCTCCTCCTCCTCCTCCTCCCGACACCCCGCTCCGAGAGCCGGTCCCGGCTCCGACCGGCGGAGCCCCGGCTCCCCGCAGCTCTCCCGGGGCCGGTGCAGGGCTCCGGTGCCCCGGGGCCGAGCAGCCGCGCTCCCCGCCGCCTCCCTGCCCGCCGGCCGCGGCGAGCGGAGAAGCCGGCGGCCGCCCCGCGCTTCTTTTGCTTCCCTTCGGGAGCGGGGCCGAGCCGCTGCCGGGGCCGGAGCCGGGGCCGGGGCCGCCGGGCAGCCCCGGGGCCGCCGCCACTTCCGCCGGGGCGGGCGGAGCCGCAGCGCCGCGCCCCGCCCGCAGCCCGCCCCCCGGCCGGGACCCGCACCGGGACCCGCAGCGCGGAGCGGGGAGCCCCGGGCGCTGCGCCCCGCAGCGTCTCCGGGCTCTGCTCGGGCTCCTCCAGCCCCTGCCCTGCGCCTTCGTCTGCACTTTATCGCAACTTTGGGTATTTTCGGCAGGGCTCGAGCGAAGCGGGCATCGGAATCGCTTAGCGTCTTGAGTCTTTTCTGCCGTGGACTCGCGTGTGAATGTGTAAAATGTTCGCAGTAGTCCAAACTTACTATAGCAGGCTGACTCTTTGCCCATAAAATGTTAAATCAACCATGACCAGACTCATTTTCCCATGTCAGCCAAGAGGACTCTGTAAATCAACACATTAGGGCTTCGCTGGGTAGGAGCTGCGTGTGCTTCATGCAAAATGGCCCTGACAGCCGCTCTCCTGGTGCCGCGGTTGTCAGCCTGTGCCTGAGTGCGGAATTGTCATGTGGCAGCGGGAAATCTTGCAGGTAGAGTGCAAGTTCATTGGCAAGGCAATATGCAAGAGATCAAGGGCTGGCACTGCAGAAGGAGACGGTAAGGGTTGTTTTACCTTTCGACGTGATTGTTTTGCTTTTCAGTCTCACAGGTGTTTTGCAAAGCCCATCCCACCCGCTTGTATCACTTAGATGAGTCTGTGCCTCCTCTGAAGGCCCGGTGCAGGTGCTTCCAAATATCTCCAGGAGGAGCCCACTTGGCAGCCGTCACGCAAAGCTCGTTTCGAGGTTGTGAAGGAGCGTGATAGCTGTACCCGGAAGGAAATAAGCACTTTGGACAAATATGGCTAGGGAAGAATAGCCTTGGCTAGAGGAGACAGTCCAGGAGCAACCAAGACAACCCCCTCTTTGTTCAAGAAACAAGAAGCATTTTTTTTCCCCTTACCTTTGAGCAGTGTGCTATGTTCTGTAAAAAGCCTCAGCCAACCAGCCCTTATCTAAACTGCTATCTCTGGGTAAGAGTTCAGACATTGGAAAGCTTATTTCTGGGTGCTAGTAGGTTCAAAAGAAAAGGAGACATAGCACAGCATATAACAAAATAATATAACCCCTCACTGGTCCCAATTGTTACACGCATTGAATCAGATTAGATTCAGATATCAAGGTAGGGCTTTGTGCTGTATTTCACGAAAGGGGCCTCAGCATAGAGAAATCATTATCCAGTGCTCCTTGCTGGATTGCCTCCCACTCAGAGAGGTGACCCAGCTATGACCCAGACTCTGAACAGTTGTGTGTAAATTTAATTTTCAGCATTACATCATTCCAACCGGAATCTCACCTCTTTGCTCACTGTTGTGCTATGTGGCTTACCTGGTGGCAGAGAAAGAAAAGAAGAAGGAGAAAACATACCAAATATTAGGAAATACAGAGTTCGCATAAAACCAAACTTAGAGCCACTTCTGCCTGTGGTCTAGTAAGACAAAATGAGTTAGCTGCCACCACTAAGGTGAGAGGAAAAAAAAATCACATGGTAAGTTTAAAAACGTACAACGTGTCAAAAGAAAAGGGGTTTCTAATGGGGTGATGATAGAAAATCTGCTTACAAAGTTTCCTGTTAAAAAAAAAAAAAAAAAGCAGTAGTGGAAGGTCTGTAGCAGTATTTGTTCTTGGCCAGTACTTTCACTACCTGAGGAGGGGTTGAACAGTGAGAACTTGTTCTTCAAGCTTCAATGTGTTTTTTTTTATGTGTTTTTTGCATGTTTGTTGTTTTCTCTGGCAAGTTTTTGGAACACGAGTTGTATAGAAAACAGCAAAAACTAAGAAAGAAAATTGTGCATTGTAAAAGTTTCCCTGTGGGAATCATCTGTGTCAGTGAAGATACATTTTTAAGGGAACAAAAGCCAGTCTTCTTGTGAAGGCTGCCCATTCTCTCAAAAGTTAAAGAATTTAAGGAGACTAAGAGTAAAAATGAACTAAGCCCACGCCCTTCTTCATCTAATTTTAATTTTTGTTTTGTCTTTAGCAGACCAGAGAGTCACCCGTTAAACCATTTCTTTCCCATATGAAACATATTTATTTTTTTCTGTTTCTTTTTCATTCACAGGAAGTTCATATGCTCAATGGATGACAAAGTAAGGCTGCAGTATGAGAGTGCGAAGAGTTTTTTTCCAGACCAGCTTCATTCAGGTACTCCCAACTCTGATAAATGTACTACCTTTAGTGTCAGGAGCAGAGATTAAAGGCAACAGGAGCTTGGCCAAGGTCACAAGTCCTTACAGTAAATAAGCGGTCTGTTCAAGTAAACTTATTAAATTGTGGCCACAGAAGAACAGAGGCTAGACAGAGTTAGCAGCTCTTAAGTTCCAGTTCCAGGTTTACCATTAACAGCATGCAACTTTATCATGTAGCTTTGTATCTGTAAAATGGGGTCCTGCTATTTAGTTATCAATTACAAAGAGTTTTAATGAGGATAAAATAGTAAATGCTTTAATGCGTTACCATGTCATAACAGAGCCAAGAACTTAATCTCATATTCCCTAAAGCAGTGCAGTAACACAATGCACTGTGTCTTTCTGCATAATAGTGAAGTTGAATCAAGAATCATCTTGTTCCTGTTTTGGATGCTGTGCTCTCTTGTCATAATAAACAGTGTTATTTCATATGCCAGTGCTGCCCCAAGTTTTATGTTTTGCATTACTCAGGGACCAGAAGCAAACATGCTTCGAGGTTTCTCTTTCCTCCACTGATTTTTCCAACTCATGAAATGATGCATAATGTGTGTGTAATTATGGGATTTATTTCGTCCTTTGAATTAGTAGCTGCCACACATTTCTATAATATTTGAAGTTAGTGGTCTTGCAGGTTTTTTTTTTGTTGTTGTTTTTAGATTTATGCAATATGGTTTTATTATTATTTTACCTGTGACCTTGAAATCATGAATAGACTTCATGCTACTGTGACAGAGGTACTAATGGTATCATTATATAGCTTTGGTTGTCTTGTTTGAATGTTATTAATATACAAAGGTAAAATCAATTAACAAAACACCCTTTTTGAAATGTAATTTATTAACTCTGTATTAGAGTATTCTTCGGTTGAATAGCTCTAAGACAGAGATAATATAATAGCATTGTGGCTACTTCAGTTATGGCTTGCTTCTTCTCTCCTTGGACTAAAAGGCAAAATTTTCTCATTTACTTATACACGAATAGAATTGGACTGTGGTAAGCAGCTGTTTTAGTTCAGTAATCACCCATTGTTTCACTTCCACGTTTTTATCATGATCTCAGTGGGAAAAGCAAATTTAAGTAGGATGCTTTTATAGGTATGGTAGGTTTTTAATATGTTGATAAGAAAGAAGAATAGTTGAGCCCAAATTATAATATCTAAGGAGCACAGTAAACATTACAACCCAATTTAAAATACCATAGAGATGCTTCAGTTTGGTCTGTTGGTATCCATTCATATCTGTAATTGTTAATAATAATAATAATAAACCATATTAATAAACTGGGTAGGGGGGGGATTAAGAATCTGATGACATTTTTCCTTCTTTGCTGTGAAAACTATGAAGGGTAGACAGGATTTTTTTAAAAGACTATATATTTATAACTACAGCATTCATATAAACCGCTGCGTGTTCTGCAGCAGGCGCTTTACAGGGGAGGTAGAAGCTATTCTTGGCAAGAACTGCCTGCTTCTTTAAAGGTGCCTCTTAAACTTGCCTGTGCAACAAGGACAATGAAAGAAGGTTGGCATGGGGCTCAGTTGTGGGTACGGAGATAAGTTGACTGTGATTTTTTTGGATCAACGTTTGAAATTTTTGTGACTCGGAGTGAAAATCCCTGCTACTTGCACTAATAAAGGACAGGATTAGTTCAGGTGGGTTCTAGGTAAGCAACCCGGTGTAACCAAGGAGAAGGTTGAAAGGAAATATGTTTCTTTTCTATAGCAGTACTGTGGTTCTATTTATATGTTTATGCTGGAGTAATGAAAGCAATAACATTTTTACTGCAAACAGTAAATAATCATGGGATGCCAAGATACTCTACCCTGGGTTGGGTATATTTATGTTTATAGTGTATATGTATATATAAAAAAAAGTATTACCTCTTGGAGTGGTGTTTGTCTGAAAATGGTTTGGTATCTTTTACACAGTCTTGGCTGCATGTCTCTAGATAGATCAAATGTTTATCAGTAATACTCTTACGTCTTCCCAGAAGGCCAAGGTATGCTTTTCCCATGGAATATTATGAGGTGTCTCAGGAAAACAGAAACAAACAAACAAAAAAAAAAAACCCTGCAGCCTCCACAGATTCATACACTTACCAGTCCTCATCATGGGTACTAAAATATCAGTATGGATTTGTTGCACTGGGGGCCTTTCTCAGGCGTTGTAAGGCAGGGTGAATTTCATCTTTGTAAGATTAAAAACTGAAACAGACTCCCGAAGTACAGAAAATTAATTTAACAGTTATAAAGACGTCAAATTGATGACACCAGAGGATGAAGTGCAGAATGTCCTCCTCTGCCTTGCCAGAATAATTAGAGAACAGTTCATTCATATCCTCTCTGTTGATTCTGCAAAAATACCAGTTGTGTGACTGGATTTCTGCAACAGAGATGCCCACTAATTCTTCTCACCGATGACCTAACAGCCAGTGTGTGGTCACGTTGTTGATATAGACTTTGTTTGACTTCCATTTAAATAAGATAGTGGCTACAGGCTCCATGTTTCATTTTCTGGAAGTAAAGTTACATGAAATTTTTGTGCCTGCTCATATACTTTTTTTGCTTGTTTTGATTCTTTGTCCTTTAGCGCTGAACATTTTCAGTTCACCTTTAAGTGACAAGTTCAGATATGAACATCTCGACTTTTATCAGTTTGGGTCAAATCACAATCTGAGCTTTTTGGATTAAAAATGGTTAGTCTTCCAGCATTCCACTCCGTATAAATAAAATTGCCTGAAAATATCTATCATAATCTAATCTCTGATATTCTGATACATGCTACATACTATCGACTTTAACATTTTCTAAAACTTAAGTGAATATCTGCTATCACTGTTTAATACAAATAGTTCTGAATGATTATAAAAATATTTAATGCATAATGCATATCGCTCAGGTGTTATTGTCAGTAATGGATGAGGAACAACGTTTGGATAATTTATAAAACTAGACAAAAACATTTTTCAGTAGTTAGTGTTTTCAAGGTGTTGGTTTCTAATAATAACATTTTGGTCATAATACCTTTTTAACATAATTTAAACTACTTTACTTATGCAAATTGGTGAACTAACTTGAGTGCTTTTATGCTACCTGAAACACTGGAAGTGTCTTGCATTATAGAAATGTGTATAAAAACAGTTTAACTCTTTTGCTTGCTTCAAATCAAACTGTAAAACAGATGACAATTTTTCTTGGTTACAAAGTAAAGAAGCTTTCCCCCTCACACCTTTGTTTGATTTGTGAGGTGCCAAGGAGGTGGTGAGGATCTTTAATAAGTGAGTTAGTAGCCTTTACTTCTTTAGCACTCTGACTTATTTTGAACCAGCAAATATATTATAGCAAAACTATTAGGTTGTAAGGGCACACAGGTAAGAAATGGGAGCTGAGGAGATCAGGCCTGCTGGAGGTAGCCCAGCCCTATGCTGAGGAAGAGTTTCTCAGTAGCACACAAGAAGAGGTGACATGATGGCACCTTAACAAAGCTGGTTCTGAGCACAGGAACAAGCAACTCAAAGGAGAAACCCTGAAAACCAACTACTTAAAATCTAGGAACATCTTGAGACCACTTGGGCAGCTCTGCATGGGTATCTACACTACGCTGAGCTGCAGTGGGTTTTTGACCTGAAGGCCATTGCAGGGCTGTCTGGATTGCTCAGCTTTTCACTTTAGGGCCTCTGTGTCAGTTTCGGTGAGTGTAGAAACTGAGCCTCCAAAGTCCTCTTGGGAGAAAAGGAGGAGATGCCATTTTCTGCCTGTCTTGTGTTTCCATGGTATCCATGGGATGGAAATTCCAGGATGAGACAAGAGACCAGCTTGGGTAAGTGCCCTGATTTTATTATACCTGTTCAAAGTTGGGGAAGGAAGGATAACATGGGAAGCTTGTAGGAAATCTATGCTGAATGGCAGTGGACAGCCAAGCAGGGGGTGCCCATCACAGAAACTTTGTCTTCAAAGGCCAGAAAGGGCTTCAAGAATCCCTTCATTCCATATCAACCACAGTGATGAGGAAAACAAAGAAAGACCTCTTTAACCGTTGCTTTTGCAGACTTTGCTCATTACTTGCATAGTATTGACTGCAATATATGCCTATACACCAGTAGTGACAGCTTAGCTCACTAGTGGCCAAGAGCAGGGCATGCACGCTCAGCAAGAGGTATTGTACACGTGCCATCACTAGTGCACAGTGTGCTCACAACCCAGACTCAATCTGAAAAACATCTGCATGTGGCCGTTCACATTTGTGTTCCCACTAGCAGATTCCTCACCTGTATCAAATTTCCTAGCACCATTTTCAAAGTGGTTCCACAAGGGCGGGGAGGGTAAGTCCTATCTATTCCTTGTATTTATTCCTGGACATAACAACTACAGGTGGCCAGAATTCAGATTAAGCTTACATGGGGACACACAGAATTCTTCCCTCCCTCTGGCATCCCTCTCATGCCTTTTCCTCAACTTTGTGTTTCAGTCATATACAGCTCACTAATGCAGAAGATTGTGTTTCTTTCCTGATTCTGCCACCCTAACTTTGAAAGCATAAGCCCCAGCACATTCCTGCAGTCCCTTCAGTAACATGGATGGCCCATTCACAGGGTTGGGAAGGTCACTGATAGTTTCTGGTGTGTAGTTTCTGGATGTAATGCACGTTCACGTCTAACTTTTTGGATACGGTAGTATTATAATTCCTTGCTTGGAATTTGCTTGGGAAGAGAAGGTACTCATCTGTCCCTGTACAAAGCTTCTCAATAAAATTGGACATGGCATTCACTACTCCTGTAGTGATCAGTGTAGGCCAGGAAGATTATAGATAGATATCTCTTGTGTTCATGCAAATAAAAGAGTCTGTGGGTAATGACATGACTTTAAGAACAGGCTATGCTGGGGCAGAGAACTGATGCTACAGACTTCCTCTGACTAATATTCCATGGTGAAAAAGCTGAGGCTGACAGGCACCACCATGTTACGGCTATCCTCTAGGCGTCCTCTAACAGATTTCTGGAACACTGGGAACTGCCACTAATTAATTAATTGATACATTGGGTGCAGACTGCTTTTACAGAGTGTACCTGAGAAGTCATGTCAGACACGAAGCATTGATTAAGTGATTACAGTATATGCAGAGTGCTAGAGTGGCCTGTGGCTGGAGGTGGGAAGGGGCAGTTGTGGAGCCAGTTTGGAGATCAGCCCATCTGCATAAACAGGACTTGGAGCTAGGATTTTCTCCCTGATAAATGGACATTATAGATGTACTGGAGTATCTGGCTCAGACCCTCAATGACAATTATAGTGACTGTAAATGAAAAGAACATTAAGCATGCTAAGTCAGGCACGGAAAAATGAGGAAGTGCCAGAATGGAGGTTGCCTCTGCAATCTTGATTCTCTCTGTTTAGTGCATAGACGTGGTGACAGTCTTGATGATGATAGAACATCAAGATCAAACAATATCACCTCTGTGTGATCCCTGTCTCATCTGGTGCAAAGTCTGCAAGAGAGTGAATGCCAAGGGACCGTAATTTGTCACTGAGCCCTCTGAGAGGAGTGTTAGTATAAAACCAAGATAGCACCAGATAGCAAAGTAGCATGTTTTTCCTTCACATACACCGAGCATGCTCAGTCTGATATAAAATAAGAAACATAGTTGTTTCTGTATTAGATTAGAGGCCTAAAAGCAGTAGGGATTATAATTTAAGGTAATAAAGTGCACGTTTAAACCAGCCAATTTTGAATTCAAGTTGTTAATCTTGAAAACGTATAGAAAAAATACCCAGTTATGGTTACTGGTACAGGTTACATTTAGGATATGCACCTGGAAGCATACTGGTTTACCATTGTAATCAGTGACAGTCAACAGTAATTCAGAAACAGGATAAATAGGGTGACCTTTCTCTAATCTGCATACTAAAAACAGAATAGAGAATTGAAATTAAATTATTTTCTAGTGGCATTAGACTGACAAGTTTGATAGAATTTAAATTAATGTAATACTATACAGTTAGGTCAATTGGGTACCTTCATTTTTAATGCACAAACGAGGATAAAGGAGGCTCAGCCTGTTCTGATGTAGCCAGTTAAGGAAGACTCTCCAAAGCTGAGGTCTCTTCTGTTCCAGATGTTTACTGTGTCTTGGGAGGTGGGGTGAAGCAAGATTATTATGGCGTATATTTATATGCTCCTGAGTTTTCGTTGGTCTCCATGACCACAGCTTGTGAAATCTCTTGATCACATGTATTTATTTACCTTTCTTAAGTAGGTTTGTAACACAATAGTTCGTTTAACAAGAAAAGGTAAAAATTCTATAAAATCCCAAACTTTTGTCCATTACTTTTGCCTTTACTCTTCTGAGATCTTCCATCCTGCAAGAGGGAAAAGGCTTTTAATTTTTTATTACCAATAGAGAAGCAATTGCGATTCTTGGGTTTTATCCCCCTTCCTGAGCAGTATTAGCAAGACAGCTAACCTTTCAAGCTATCCTCAGTGTAACTAACTGTAAAATTGGGATATTAATGCCTAACTGAGATAGGTAGAGTAAGGCCTAATTGATTAATAGATGTAAAATGTCATGAAATTTGAAGGTGAATGACACTTTAGAAATGTTAGGTATGGCTTTCTTTATATTTTAAAATAACCAGTATAAATAACACTAAGAATCGATCATTATGTACATTTTTTTTTACAAACACATTTACTTATCTCTCCATTGAAAGACAAATTATAATACTGAACAGTGAATGCAATTTGAAACAGACAGAAAAGTAGAAGGAAATTAATATGCTTGTCTATTCACTAGAAAAAAGATGAACACTAATAAAATTTCCCTCTAGATAAAACTTTGGAAATGTTATTTTCTATACATGATTTTATGAGCCAGTATGATGCCAATACATATATTCATGTAAGCACCCATTAAGTTTAAAATAGAATCTCCAAAATCTTTCAGTGGACTTGTCAATGTCTTCTTTTTGCTCATTTACCTATTTAGTTTTGATGAACATTTTAGTCTTTGCTTTTCTGCTTAGACAGAACTATTTATAATTAGTACTATACAACAGATATTCTCAAAGTTTTCAGGTAAGAAAAGATTTCCAGACCTGTGGTTATCTCCTAATTGGATCTTTTTTTCTGTCTTTGACAGTATAGACAGTTCTCCAGCTTCATTAACATATGTATTTTTTCATAATGAAAAAATTAATGGTGGGGAAGGATTGAATTTAATTTCTTGTTCTCTTTTAATACAATTTAACATACGGAATAACACCATGCTGATGCATCTGTGAGGTCGTTTCACCAGAGGGATTTTTTTTATTCACTTTATGAAGAGTTAAATGTTTTTTTTCAACCCAATTTTAAGTCAGATTTGTTTTAAGTATAAGATTGAGGAGAAAGGAAGAAAGGACCCAGGTTATCTGGGTTAGATCCCAGGTAGTCAGGATTTTCCACAAGAGGCTTCACTTAGTGTGTCCAGGCTGCTTTATCTGCTTCATACATGTGTATGAAACTGCATTTTGAGTTTATGCAGCTTCAGTGGCACATCTGGGGTGCCAGAGAGCAAGAAGGCTGGGTGAAACCTTTACCAGCCATGTACTGCCAGCAGCATTTGAATCAGAGGGCATGTTCTCTAGTGAAGACAATAAGGTTTTAATTCCTAAAAAGGTTAGTAAATTATCAATAAATATTTTAATAGGTGGCTAATGAATTGGCATAGGGTTAAACAAGCCAACAGACACAGGTTATAGCTGTCCATGACTGCTACTGCTTAACTTCATCTTCAACACATGGATTTCAAGCCTGTAAAATTTTGTAGATTCTTTACTTACCAGTTAGCACTTTGAAAGCTATTTACAAATAGATCCTTCTTACAAACTCACTGCTTAATGTCTGTTTCTTTCTTTTTCTTGTTTTGGTAGGGAATTCTAAGACAGCTGACAAACTGGGAAAAAATGTTAGAAACTTGGCTGGATAATCTGGATATTTCTGTCCCTTCATCATGAGAATTAGCTGTGCATATTTCTCAAGAGTTTTGAGCTGAGAATAAAGTATTTTTTGTTAGTTAGTGCCAGTTCTCTAAGAGCTCATTTTTTTTGCAAGCTGTGTTTTATTCTTCTGTCCTGTAGTCCTGATCCATGATGATATTTGTCATGACAGCTTCCTTTTTGCTGGGTTCTGTCACATAAATTAAGTTACTCCACCAAAAATAATTTTTTTTTTTCCTCAGAGAGAGAGAGAGGAAAACAAATAATTTTCAAAAGCTGTATGAATAATAATATTTAAACTTCCCGAACTTTTTTCTTTGGCTTGATATAATTTTTTTTGGTAGTGTTGCTGTGACTGAATGCTAAAAACACAGTGTCATATGTGACTATATCTCTCTTAATTTTCACTTTTAATTACAGAATTCACCCAGCATTGTTCTAACAGGGTACAGAATCTTCAGTAAGTGAGCCAAGTATAGCACAGTAGTTTAACATGCTACATAATTATGTGAGCTATTATGTCACCCAGATATACAGCCATAACCCTTACAGAGAAAACTGAAACCAGAACCCTGTGGTGGTTTTTTTGTGTGTTAGGAAGCTGATGGTTTTGAAATATTCTACACTGTCAACTTTGAAATTGAAGACCTTACACCATCATTGTAATGCTATCTCAGTTTTGGTCTGGAGACAAAGCCTGGGAGAGTTTTAAGTGGCTTTAGTCTTTATGTCCATTGTATGTCCATCCAATCATTGCCTTTTATTTTATTTTATTTTATTTTATTTTATTTTATTTTATTTTATTTTATTTTATTTTATTTTATTTTATTTTATTTTATTTTATTTTATTTTATTTTATTTTATTTTATTTTATTTTATTTTATTTTATTATTATTTTTTTTTTTTTTCCAAGTATGCTAACTCTGGTATCTGTTTCTAGGCTTATTTTATGATAAAGACATCTCTCAACTGGGACTGAAATACTTTGTTCCCAATTAGTTTTATGTTATCTTACACCATCAGCTAACAGTACCTTAAGCTTTGCTCATCTGACTGCAATTCCAGCAAGAAACCTAAGTGTGAAAAGCTTTAAATTATTTTGTTAAGAGTCCATCTTTACTTGAGAGCAATAGTTATTAATCTGAAGCTCTGTGCTGTCCTCTTGTGATTGTGGGAATGGGTCCCAGTATTAGAGCCAAATATCAGCATGTTTTTGGATATTTTTATATGTAGAGTCAAGGTTGGAATTCCCAGATATAAACAAGAATTTCCTTAAGTTTAGTATTGGTCTGTCTCTAATATTCTCTTCAGTGTAAACTGGAAGTCTCTTTGTTTTTTACTCCGCTCTTGCTTCTGTGTTCTCACCAGAGAAAGCTTAATATTTTTTCTAAATATTTGTTTGTTACTGAGAGCTTGGAGACTAAGACTTAAGGTAGAGCTTATGGCGTACCACTCAGTCCTCAGTGAATGAGGTATTACATTGGCTCAGCTTCTTTCTTCCTTTTCACTTTCATCTTTCCTAGGAAAGGGGATTATATATGTTGTTATGGGATTTGAAGGATTTCTATATTAGTGTATTTGCATGCAAAGTCAGGAAGAGAGGAGTAAAACTAAAGTAACCAGCAAGAAGGTTTGGGAAGAGGCAATTAAACTAAGCCATCTTGATTTCCCTTGCATTTTCTCTCATTTCCAAGGAGTGTAAAACCTGTTTCTTGTTATGTTTATATGTCTCTATATTAATTGACAATATATTGCTTGCAGAGACTGTACGTCTGTAACTTTCAGCTTTCAGCTCTTCCATCTTGCATCATGTGTTTGTGTGTTCTCTTCCTAGCGATGTCTCCAGATGATGCAGAATTAATGCTGGTTGAACTATATTTATCCCTCCTCACCCAGAAGGATGGGTGGATGAAAGTAGTGAGTAATGGGAAAAGTCGCTGTTTAACAAACTGCAGAGGATGATGCGTTTTGTTTGAGCTCTGTTCTTTCATAGCTATCCAGATTGTTAGCAACTTCCATACGTTTCTGTGGGAATCTTTGGTACTCAAAAGGTATAAAGAAAAATAGCCACTATTTTTTGAACTGAGAAATAGGGAGCTAAAACTTTTGTTCCTTCAGATACAGAAATTATTCCATATTGGCCTGTAATATGTTGACTTCTGATTGGGCTGTATACCTGCTTCCTGATCTCTTTTCAGCAGCAGTGTCATATGTTATCTGTGTGGAAAGCTGTGGTTTTGCTGTCTGCCTCTATAACCAGCTCAAAGATGTAAGATTAAAAAAATGGGGCCACGTACATAAATGCAAAGCCAGAAAGGAACCTGTTTGCTAATGTTAGGTATTTCCACACTTTGGCTCAAGCTCCTTCCTGACCACACAACCTTTCATCAGGATAAAGGCAGGCAGAGAACTCCTTCCAACAGGTATTTTCAATAGTATATACCCATTTAGAGATAGGTCTCTCTTACGATACAGTGATGTTGGCAAAGTACATTGCAGATTGTGTCTCTGTAGATTCATCAGGTGAAAACAATTCCTTCTGAAGCAAGCAAGCGACCAGTCAAAAAACTCCAGCTTGGCTGGTCTGGTATTTCAGTTCTACAGTGAACTACCAGGACAGCTAGAACAAGAGACATCATCCCAGCTACAAGCTTCTCTGGCCTCTGCAGCCACTTCCTTTGTCATTTGATCTTTGTCTTCATTTATTTCTGGAAATAATTTGTTTTATCTTTGTGTGAGAGGCAGTCTCTGCCCCAGATATTGTGATGGAGACCTGGAACAAAAAAAATACCTCACTGAACTTTCAAAAGCTCAAACCTGTTATTTAGAACTGCAGTGTTGGATGGCCTCAAATGAGATTTTATCATAGGTTTAATCCTATTTTTTTTTTTTCTTTTTTTGCCCAGCTCTGATTGTTGCATTCTTATGACCAAACAAGCATTGATGCACAAAGATGTACGGTTGCTTCACTGTTGCAATTTACTTTCCCACGATAGTGTAGCCAGCCACTGAAATTCACATATACATAACAGATTGTAAGGAAGCATGGCTCTTCAGGTTTGTTGGGAATCAGTCATCTTGGGCTTCAAAAAAAAGAAAAACAAAAGAAAAACAAACAAAACAATAAAAAAACTCTATGTATGTGTGTAACATATAATTACAAGAGAAGTATATATAATGCAAAACACTTCCAGTGTTTCAGTAGCAACAGCTTCCAAACAAACATTACTGAATACTTTCCAATAAAAAAATTCTTATGATCTTTTATTAAGTGTTCTGTGCCTGCATGGCTAGCAATAGGCCTTTGAAACTTGGCAGGTGGATAATCCCGTCATTCTTTTTGTTGGCTTTATGGAAAAACAAACAAGAAAACATTTAGATTGCATGAATTGTAACCATATAACCATAAAAACCTCATTTCTTGTCTTTGGTTCACACTATATATTAAGTTTTGGCAACATTTCAAAATCCTTCAATAATCTACAGATCTTGTGGATGTCCTGTGTCAGCATTTCTCTTCTGTGTGCTATGTACTCTAGGTGGGACACAGAGAATAACTGCCTTTCAACCTTGAATGTTTTTTTTTGCCTGCAAGTACTATCCACTGGGAGCAAAGAAATGATGGTTCTACACTCTCCTCTTTTCATGACCAGAAGTAATATTTTTTATTATATAGTGCCATTGTTCACTTACATCAAACAGGCCAAACCAAGACAGAGTATTATCTACAGCGAGGGTATCAACCTGGGTCTTGGGAGGAGATGTAGGTTCAGTTCTAGCTGACCACAGGTATCATAAGTATTTATACAAGTAAATCAGCTTTTCTTTGCTTCAGTTTCCTTGCTGTAGCCTAGGAAGAAGAGGATTTCTCTATTTCCTGGTGTAGGTTGAGAATAAATGCATTCAAAAATACTCGGTGTTCTGGTAATACATAGCATTAAAGAATTTAGTGGTATTTTACCTGGTTGAGTTAAATTTACTTAGCTCTGTTCATTCTATAGCCTAAAGGAAACAGAGTCTTGCATATTAAAAAAGAAAAAGGCCCTGTATCATAACAAACACTTTGAGAAGGTAAATTGTGCAATTAATTGTTACTATGTCTTAGCTGTTGAACACATCTCTTATTAAATGTAATTCTAGCCTAATAGCTATAGTGTACTATATAATATAAGGGATTTTAATTGTACTTGGGCCATGCTGTGGTGGACAAAACTGTCATTAACTTTGGTGGAAGCCAGATTACAGGATAAAAATGTCAGGAAAAGCTTTTTTTTTTTTTTCTTCCTACTGTCTTCAAACCTTTTAGGCTGTTATGTTTTTTTGAAAACCCTTAGCCTATAGTATGTTGAATTTATAAAGACTATATGCAAAGTTATATTAGAAGAATACTAACAGGGTTACAACGTGAAGCTTTCCAAAGATGTCAGGAGATGCTGAAATTCAAGGTGCTTTTGCAATTAAACAGTGAGTGAACTTCTGTCAGAGCTGTCTTCATTCACAATCACCATGTATCCTCACTGTGTTCATACCACACTGCTGCCATATAATAGGTAAATAATAATTAAATATATCCTGGAGGTGTTTGTAGACAAAACTCTGCTCTTCATGCAGACAGGAGGAATCAAAGAGTCAGACTCTGATTTAGGGTAGAGTGTGAAGATTGTGTCAAAAGTGTGTAACAATAAGATCTGGGCCATTCTCAAAGCCCTGAAAACTTTCTGCCATAAGATCTAGCTGCTCTGTAGTAATTGTAAATGTAATATGTAATCCTCTAGAACTTAACAGCAGTTTGTCACCAGTTTCAGTGCAGTGCTAGCCCTTCTCTAAATGGAGTAGAAGGGCAGAAGTCACTTAGTGTATGTCTGCTGCACTGCACAGGGCTACTGCATAGAAGGGAACAGCTCCTTGACCCACAGAAAGGTTTGGACCTACCTTAGAATCCATAATTCTTACCAAATGACCTTTCCCCTTATTTAAATGGAATTAGGGGAAGAATTGATCAAAGATGCAAGATATATTCATATGAAACATTCTGAATTGGACAATGTGGTTCTTTGTGGTAGGAAAAGTTTAAAAAAAATAAAAAATAATAGTTAACCCTACTTTCTGCTGTAAGATTCTCCAGAAGAACAGAAAAATGTAAACTGAGGCCATTAACTAACAGTATCAAAATCAAACCAAATTCAAAAATGCTATATAAGTACATGGTAGTACCTATACTGCATATTGCAGTACATATTGCAGCTCTACCACTTTTCATTGTCTGCTTTTCTGGACAAAAAGTGTCCTGCAGTCTTTCAGATGTGCTATGGATATGCACTTCTGAGAAAACCAAACCAAACCAAAACAAACCTCTAATTTTAATTCATCAGCAGAAAGAAGAAGAAGAAGAAAAAAAAAAAGAATTCAGATGTTCTTATCCTCAATTTTTAAAGCACTTTATCACACCGTCACAACAATATAGTTAAGAAAAGATGTACTAGTGTATTGAACATACATGCGTAACTTGCTTTTCAGATCATTTTAACTTATCATTAGCTGTTACATGTCTTTATAAGTGAGAATGTAAGAAATAGCATGGAGATAAGAGAGAAAAAAAAAAAAAGCTTAATTTCTAGCAGTTCAGACTAGGAATAAAAAATAAGGTCATCATTACTGTATTTCTTTCTGTCTTTGTCAATGAGATTAAACTATGTATTTCGTTGCATTTTGTCTTCATTGCATCATGCTTATTTTCTTCTTGTTTGTTTCATAGCAGAGAGCCCTAGTAATGCTCTTTCCTGGGAGACGTTTGAAGTTATTAGTGTGGACATTAAACACCATCTTTAACTATTTGGGGTTAAAAACAATTTTAAGTAAAGCTATGCATGAATAAAACCTTCTTCCTTTGGTAATACTGACAAAAATGTCTGCACTACAGTCTCTTTCATGTAAATTGATTCGGTTTGGAATATGCATTGTATTGCTGTGGAAACTTACATATTTTGAGAAAACATTTTCATCATGAGCATCAACAAATGTGTTGTATTGGTAAACACTGAGCCAAATTTTCTGATGGTCAAACTGGAAGAATATTGTGAGTTGGCTAGGACTTTTTTTAGTTGAAATAAAAAAAAAAAAATCAGAAAATTTAGTTTGTTCACAGCACACCATTTTGTCAGGTGGAATTGTAGGGTGTTTTGGAAGACAACAGGTTGTTGCTTGAGGTATTTTGGCATGTAAGATGATTTTGTACATGCACATGCAGACATACGTGTTACTTCTATACATAGGTTTCATATAAAATGACATAATTTGTTTGGTGCTTGGTGATGTGCTAAATTTTCTGGTATGTATTAGCTAATTATTTGAACCAAACGGTCAATGAGATTTCAAAATTGTAGCTGTGTATACATTTTAGGTTCAGGACTGCTAAAATGGCATAGAGTTCTGTCACCATGTGCAGAACACAGAAAAACGGATAGGTCTGATAGCTATCTGTCATGCTCCCAATACAGTACTTCCCAGTTGCTTAGGGCCTGGATTATGGGTATTATTTTATTTTGAACATACTCTGCTTCTTATTCGAGGAATTGGTCTGCTCAATTTATGATATACATATATTTATGTGTATGTAAAATTATATATACTAAGCAGATTGATGTAACTAATTGAATGTAGTTTTACACAAGAAAAGATACATTTTTTGAAAAGGTCTGTGTTGGTTTTGTCTGTTTGTAACTCATGTTAAACACTACTGAAGTTTTAGGCAAAGCATTGCTGAACATTTAAGGAAATCATATTTGAATGGCCCATACAGAACTGCCATTTTCTGCTTATAACTGTGCAGTGAAACACTAATAATTTAAATAAAATGTGTTTTTTTATATTGTGTGTATACACAAACTGTAAAAAAAGACATTTCAAAGGTCAACTAAGCCCCACTGTCATAAATTATTTCAATCTGAACAAAGAATCCTTACAAAACTTTCAGCTTCTAAGCAACCACCAATAAAAATATATTCTGTAAGTACAAATTTAGTCCTTTAAAGCTTTACTCGTGTAGGCAGCTCTATCAAAGCTAAAGAAAACATTCAGATGATTCAGGTTGTGCAGGGCCAGGACTCGAGAAGGTAGCATTTTGTGATGCTCAAAAGAATAAATATATATTGTAAGGTGAAAGAAAAAACATACTAAAACCAGAGGAAGCTTCATAATGATCTGGAATCTGTGCTATAAAATGACGCTGATGATCAACAGGCTCAACAGCTAACAAAAGCCTGCCTGTATTTATGTAACAGTGTAATGTATTTTAGCTTCATAATAACACGAGGCGATAACTAATGAGCACATTGACTCATATATTTGAAATCTAAGACAATGTTTTAACTTAGCTGCAATTTCAGATGAGATATTCCAAAATACTCCTTTAGTGGTAGACAGTCGCAGCTGTGAGTCTTCCTTTTGAAAATTATGTGCAGGTGATAGGTGCATAGAAACTATGGAATAAAACAGAGACTCCCAAAAAATAAAATTTGAGAAAGTTGCCCGTCATCAGATAGGAAGTTAGCAGCAGAATGATCACTTTCAAGATGTAAGTTTTCAAAGTCTAAGGAAGCATCGTAGCAAGACAGTCATGTCTCCTCTCCATTCCTCTGCTAGAGATCTTATTTTTCACTTCCTCTACAGTATAATAGGCCCATTTTGTCACTGTGGTTGGTAGCACTCCCTGTTTGTTACACACCACAGGATTTGGATCTATTATTTTGTCCATGACAGATAATAATCTAGGCCATGTCTACACAAAAAAATGTTGAACTGGTTTTAAAAGAATGATTATAAGCCGGATGCACTTAAAACAGTTTGCCACCTCCTTAAATTGTTTTTGTAATTTACGAAATTCAGCTAAACTGATTGAAGAGATGATAAAGTCAATTTCAGTCACCTAGTTTGGGGAGCGGGACCTGCAACTTCTCCCTCTAGACAAGGTCTTGCCTAGTAAGTAGGAGGATCAATGGCAGGTTAATGCAATTGGCAATGTAAGGAGGTGGAAAAAACAGACTCGTTATTGTTTGTCTGTGCTATTTGGTAAACTATTCAGGCAGGATTTCTTTCTTCAGAGATCTCTCTAAAGTGACAGCTAGCACTCTACTAAAATTAATACTAATAATATGGATAACGATGTGCTAAATTGTTTTCAATATAATTATTCCAATTTTACAGGAGCATAGTATTGAACTGATTTTACTCCATTAAGACAAACACAGCTGACTATATCAGGAGGCCACTTTGTGCCTTGAGTTATATCTGTTCGTTCTGATGGGAATTGCATGCTTGTAACTAAAGGAGAGATAAAAAGAGGCAGATACAGAAGAGTAGACTGTATTGCTTTGTTTAAATTTACAGTTCACATAGCACTTGTTTTTCTTGGCGTATGTTATTTGCTACATGATCTAATAAATAAACACAGGCCCTGATTGTTTGAGGCATGCTGAGTGATGACCTGAACTAGCAAGTACGCCTTGATGGAAAACTCTTACATAGAGAAACAGAACTTTTATTCATTAGTGTAGGATCTGCTTATTTGCTGCGGATGAAGGGTTTGATTCTTCTTGGTCTTTAGTATGTAAGGAAAATTAGATCTATGCGAAGGAAAGGAGTCATTTGTTCACCGATTGTGTTTTGATCTTCTGCATGTTGGCCTCTTTCTACATTCATGCGATACATTAAAATATCAGGGGGTGCACAGTGGTGGTTTTTATTTATTTATTTATTTATTTTCCCCCGGGCTCTTAGCCCCGTGTTTCCTGCCCAGCAGTCAAAGGCAAGGATGGCCCTGGAAGAAGCGTAATGCCACAGTCGTACCATAAATTTGTTCTGTCGATAGTACGAGGCCGAGCAAGTACTGGGTTAGTTTCTGCTGCGGTGCTGAATAAGCCGTAGAAGTGGGTTGCAGTGCAGAGCACGTCTCCTCCTGCAACTTATTTCCCCTCACAGCATGCCTCTGCTTTCCGCGAGTTACGCTGTATTAGCAACGGAGAGGACAGAAGAGGGATTTTTAAAGGTGCTTAGGCAGCCGAAGAGGTAGGGAGATGACTTACAGCACTTAGGATCCCAGCAGAAGAAACCTGAGTATCATCAAAGAGCAACATTCTTACGGAAAACCTTCCCCTTCCCCACTCCACCTCATCAGCGGCAGCCTCCCATCACGGCATTATTTTAATTAGCAATTAAAATACCCCGGAAAGAGCGCTGTGATCGGTATTCCTGCTGGCTCCGAGGGTCTGCTTTCCCCACGACCTGACAAATAAATAAATCCGCGCCCAGCGCCGGGGTCACCTCGCTCAGCCCCGGGGCCCGGCCCATGGCGGCGGGGGCGGGGGCGCGGCGGGAGCCCCTGCGCGGCCGCCGCCCCCTGCCGCGGCCCGGCCGCGCTTCCGCCGCCGTCAGCTGACTGCGGCCGGCAGCCCGCACCGCCCGCACGGCCCGGCCCCGAGCCACGGTGACTGCGGAAGCCCCGCTGCGGCCGCTCCCCCCTCGCCCTCCCGCCCCCTTCTCCCCGGCCATGGCAGGGGTCGTGGTGAGCGGAGCACAAGTAAGTGTGCGCGGCCCGGCACGGCCCCACCTGCCGGCGGCACCGTGCTGCTCCCCGCCCCGTTCCGCCCCGCCAGCGGCAGCGGCAGCGGGGCCGCCGGGCTGGGCTGCGGGCAGGCCGGGGCTGCCTCGCCGGGGGGCGCGGTGGGAGGAGGGGAGGCGTGCGGGGCTCCCGGGGGGCAGCCCGGCCGCCCGAGCCGCTGTGAGCGTGCTGGGGGCTCAGGCTCGCCCGGGGAGCGGGTCGAGGCCCGCCCGCCGGCAGCACATGGCGCGGTGCGGCCGGCTGGGGACGTGCCCCAGGTGTGCTCCCCGCGGGGGGAGGCAGCGAGCCGTGCCCACAGCTCCTGCAGCACCATCCGAGAAAGGTGCTGCCTTACGGATTACTAAGATCCCAGGGCCACTCTAACGTGGTGACAGAGATTAAGCGGTCATTGCCCCCAAAGCTGAAGCAGAAGAGAGTTGCAACCGATACTGAAACTAACTTACGCTTTAAACGTTTTGTAAAAACATAGTTTGTTCCTGAATTGTACACAGTGCATTGAAAAGCCTGCAAGAGTGTCTGAGCTGCCCATAGCTGGTCTTCTGCTGGGTTCTGTAAGAGAGTTCCTGAACGTTTCTGTGGGATATTGAGCTGGGCACCAGTAATATAAGTGCTTGATTATGACCAGCCTGCATTCAGTCTGGAGAATTAGGCAATGTAGACATCTACATCTACTTCTAATCCCATGGGATGTCCTGCAATGGGCGTAGAAAAGCTGAGAAACCTGCCGTTACTCATGTGCCTGGTACCGATGAGTGGAGTCATCCTGGGCACGGTAGCTTTGGTCTCCTCTCTCATTGGTGGCATCTCTGGATACGCACTTGAAAGCTCATCCTTGTTTTGAGGGTATTTGAGATGGATGCCAAAGGAGGAGTACCAGATTGTGTACTTCTTATTGTTTGCAGGGAAAATTATTTTTAATCAAATGACTACAAATGAAGAAACATTATTCGCAACTTGTCCAGACTACTGAAGCCTTGTTTTATATCAGCATTGTTCAAAGATTAAAGAGCAGACGAGTGAGGAAAGAATACTCTTGAAAACTTGTTTAAAAAGGCTTATTGTGCATTGCATGGCTGGTGATCTGGCAGCCGCTGAAGAGAGCTCTTGTGTATCTGAGGCAAGTTTGTGTATGTGGGGTGCAGAGATCGGAAGCAAGCGTACCTTGTATTTTGTGGGAAAATAAATCTGTTTAAAATTCAAAATGGCACTTGTATATTGAATGAGCTGAAGTAGACTTTGTGCAAGTAAATTTCCTTTCACGAGGCCCTTAGCATTAAAAGGTCATGATAACCATGTTTCACCTGCAAATACATCTATGAATAACCTGTTTGTACCAGTTGTGAAAATATTTTTGTATATTTTACCAGTTCAGAGGCTGAAACTTTACAATATCTTAAGTATTTTGCTTTCTGTGTGCCCCAAAAAACACATTTGTATGAGCTTTCTTCCTCAACTTCTGTTCTTGTGGAGCTAGGGCAGTTGAGGCCAGTTAAGTTTCTGGAGCAGTGGCAATGTAGGTCAGAATCTTTTGCTACTTTTCCACCCTTGATCCCTGTGGGTGAGAAGAGCAGTGGTGGCCCGTGTTCCTGCAGTCTCTCTAGCTGTGCAACATCATTTTCCAATCCTAATGTTAATGGGCATCATATTTTAGTTATGTCCTTTACAGCGTGTTGTACAGAATGACTGTTTAATCCAAAGAATTATTTTACTAGTAAAGGGGTGTCTCTCCAAGGGTTTGCAGGCGCTAGTTTATAGAAATCTACTTTTCAGCGAAGAATGAGGCGATACTTGTTTGTGTACTCATATGTATACTGTAAAATATTTTGTGGTTCTCTTGGATGAAAACTAGTGGGTCAATATATAGAGAGAGGGTGTGAGGCATGTTTAAGTCAATGAATTCTCAAAGACACTTGCTGTTATGCCCGAACCATTAGGATGTGAACTACCCAGAACTGTTCATTTCCCTTTTGTCCTTACGCTCACTGAAGTCATGTGTATGTCTAGTAGCAGAATATATATATATTATATATGATAAGAGCAGGGATGGTTTAAGAGGGAAGATAATGTTAAACGGAACTTCAAGCTGCCTGCTTTCTGCTCATAAAAAAAATATCACTGTAGTCAGTTTTGTTTGCTTAAGGTATTGAACGAAGTGAATTAAATTTGATGCAGTACTGTAGTATCAGATTGCAATCATTTTCAGAGTGTAAGAAACAGGGATGATTTTCAAAAGTACAGACTATTAGTCTGTTCTGCAGAGTCTCTACTCAGCAAAAAATGAAGTAGTATCTAAACAGTTTGACCCTGTGGTGTATTTTTTTACCTAACACCCTGTAGTGTGTGAACACCAGTGGTGTATGATAGCAAATATGCATTCAACATGGAGGTAACAGCTGTATCTCCTAGGTAGTAGTGTAACAGAGCGTTGAAATCCATCTGCCTAGCAGGTTGCCATCTAAGGACAACCAGTGTTCCTTTAGCACAGAATCTGAAGTGTTGGTGTTGGGTGAGTCAATACAGACAATACATGTATGACAGTATGTTTGACACGATTTGTGGGGATTCTTTTAAGAAATTAAGCCAGACTTCCAAGATGATATATCAGACAGAATATGTGAAGTTTTGTGTTTTTTTTTTTTTTTAAATATCATCAATTACATCAACACTGCTAAAAAGAAATATGAGTACATATTTTATTTTTTTCTATCTCTAATTCTTCCTCTCTTTGTTAAAGGTGGGTCAGATAAACAGCTATGGAAAGAAGGAAACACATTCACAAATATTTTGGGTATAACGAGGAGTGTAACCTGAACATAGGTGTTGAAGCCAAAAACCTTTAAGACTTGCACCACTGTCCAAACAAAGCTGCATGCTTGATTTCTCAGATCTTAAGCAGCTTTCCTGCCCTGTCCCTAGCATACCTCTGAAAATAATAATCTCCCCAAGGAACTGCTGTGAAAGTGGATTGACGGCACATTGCTTAGGTGTTTCTGGATGAAACTTTCTGAAGTGATCTCTAAGTGTTTTGCATATGAGAGGCAAACTAAAGAGTACTTTGAAAGTCTGCTGATGTTTCACGAATTTTTCTTTTAGGGTGCTCAGAAGGGTAATCCAAAGTAATGTTAGATCAAAGTATTAATAGTGGGATGGAGTATGATACTTATGACTTAACGGAATAAATGCAATTGTAAAATAATTTTTATCTGAAATAAGAAAATTCTGCTGTGTTGTACGTAGGGCTATGCATGTGTTAAGTATTAAGCTGACTGTATTGATAGAAAAATGAGACTGTGATAGATTCTTTAGCAGTGAAACAGAAGAAGCTCAAAGCTGTAATGAATGTTTATTATACTGTGTGTTGTCGTTGGATCAATGAGGCAGAATCTGGACAGGAAACTGTAAATAATCCACTTACGGAATGCTTCCTTTTTGCTTCTAATTCTCAGGTGTCCTACATTAGTCAAGACTGTGAAGAAATTCCAGAATTTCTGGGAAGAAAATACGGACATATGGCAAAAAGACTAGATCTTAGCTTCAACTTGTTAAGGTATGTTGTAATGTATAGATTTTTTAAGTGCAGTTTGGCTCACCAGCTCCAAAACCATAATATTTATTTGTTTTTCTCAAAATAAAAACACAGTTGTTGTCAAGTGGGTGATACTGTTTTATAGACAATGCTTGTCTCCTTTTCTTTTACTTTTGGAACACAAGCAACCAGGTGAGTGTAAATTTCTGGTGTTAATGCAAATGATGCCAGTGTGGAGCTTACAGTTAGTTCTCTGCTCAAAATGGAAGATAAACAACATTACCTGAAGAAGTGAAGAATGGGATCAAACATGAATTTTCCTAAAACAAAAAAACAAGTAAGCGTGTGCTTATTTCCTTTCCTTTTTTATTTGTAGATCTCTGGTTATTACTGTAAATGGTTTGTAATACTCTTTTCCCAGATGATGTGTTTTTATTATATGATTTTATTTTGTGCAGCTGTATAGTTAAGTGCTACAGCTAAGTGCAGTTAGAGTTTATATATAAATTCTAAATTATTTTAACATATGGATTGATTTTGAATTCTATACTATTCCCATTAGTCATTACAGAAATTCTAAGCAGTATCCATTTTCATTTAATCATTGTGTGAGAAGCCTGGTGAGGTTCAGCAGTGTGCCTTTCAGATTTGGAACTCTGTAGGTAACTAAGGGAGAAAGGAGTGGCATGTAGTAATATATTTTAGAAAAAGTGTAGCTTTCTTAGCATTAGAGCAGAGGATTCTTAACTTATTCCTTTTATTTCATTGAGGGTAAGTCCAGAGTCTACTAGTGAAGAATGAGTCACATAAAAGTAATATGCTAGTGTCTGGTTCTCCTAGGGAGAACAGTCACTGGTTTTTATCTTGCGTAATACGAATAAATGTTATGTTGAGCAACTGTAAACTCTGAAAGACTGATTCCTGTATGCAGGAGGTAGCAGAGCAAAAGAGGCACTTAATCTGTGGATTGCCATTATCTTAGATTTATCTTATGTCTGGCTGATGACTGTGTACCTATGGAAATTGTGATTAAACGAGAGAATTTTGGGGAAGAGGGGAGCTGGAATTGACATTTTTTCTTTTTATTACAAAGATAATTCAAGTTCTGCATGTGTATTAAGATTTAACATGTCAACAAGACTACTCTTTCCTTTCTGGAGGTACTATCCCTTGGAAAGAAAAAAAAAAAAGGTTTGGGGAAGGGAGGCTTTTTCTTTTTTAAAGCTTATTTTGGAGAAGCTCATATGAATGTTACATGGGTATTAATGTTTTCTTAATCTTAACTCTTAAAAAGGAGTTTGACTTTCTACAACAAATTTCTGTCGTCAAAGGTATAAGTTGATTGAAGAAGACAGATGATCATCACTCCTACCACATATGAAAATGATATTGTGCTTTGCTGGCATTAATACAATATGCTAATAGTAAGGAATTTAGCTAGTCATCCTTTGAGTATACACAATGTGTAGGAACTTTTGATGGCTGCCTTTGGATTGCTGTGCTATGGAAGAAGGTGTATGGTAGTGGCTGTGAATCCTCCATTTGTTAGGATTTATTGGGGGGAAGTTTAAGTTCTAGAAATAAGCATATCAGCTGTTGTATTTGGACATAGCGCTTAGAGGCTAGAAAGAAGACAGGAAGTGGATTTGTTACTTGAGACACTTGTGATAGTATTTTATTTCATGACTAAGGTATTTTAAATGAACTCCACTGGATGTAAGTGAAATTGGGTCAGACCTGTAAGATTATCTGTAAGACTATCTTCAACTCCGGCTGAAGTCAGTGGTATTCTGTAAGCTTTTCATATGTGTTTGATACTATTTTTTTTTTAACTTGAATACCCCTTTAACAAAAAGGGGAACATTCAGTGCTGGTTTTGAAGTGTTGATTAACAGGATGCACGTGTCTCTTGAAGCTGTTGCTGATCGTACATGTTTCTGAGGAGTGCCTCCTGCAAAACTGTCAGCTCAACATTCCCTGAACTTGGGCTGTTAAGTCTAGCCAGCAAATGAGGAGGTTTACAGGTTGTCTTGTGCAGGTACCAGATTACATTCACGATTCTGCTGCACTCTTCTTGGAAATGCAAATTAATCTGAGCTTGTTTGAAGGGGAGGGAAAAAGTTCTTTGTAGTAAAGATGTCAGTTTTCACTATAATGATTCATATTAGATCTAAGCATGTGTTTTTGAAAGCAAAAGGCTATTTTAGTGGTCATTAATCTGAAAACTAATATCTGAGTCAGAGAGATGCTAAAATGCTTACTAGTAACCTCAGTGTCAGGATGTAAGTACTTACCAAACTTTTCTGTGTTGTTTTTATATAGGGTTTCTCCTATCCTCTGTAAGTATGGCTACTCCTGAGTGTATTTTGGGAAGGAACCATCCTCTTGTACCAGACAATATATCGTGTAACATAAGTATTAATAGAAATTCTGACAACAATTAAATGATCAGTTTTAGAAATTGAGTGTGGAGGGACACTTTGTTTTGTGGGCACCAGTATTTGTAGTCGTGTTATTTAACATTGCTGTCATAGGTGGTGTTGTGTACAGAGAAAGAGAGATCCATTGTAGTAATGTGTTCGGCTTTTTGATCAGTTGGCAGCAGATGCTTCTTGCAAGATAGCACTCTCCATTCAAATCCAGAATCCTGTGCAGTTGTCGATTTACAGTCTTTACTGTGTGCACATGCATGCTTGTGCACTTAAGACTCTTGTCAGAAATACTACTTTCTAGTGCATGATACAGGTGTCACAAAACTTTCTTATACAACTGATATGATGAATGTAATTTATAATATTATACTTGATTAAACAATCAATTTAATGACTTACAGTGCTTTTTATACTGTGATAATGCAGGTAACTTGATTGCAAAAGTCAGGATAGAGCCAGGTAAGTTATTTTGCCATTTATGGCATTTGTTTTTGTCAAAAACAAACAAACAACAACAACAAAAAACAAAACGTGTGTTTTCAGAGGCTTGTCCAGGTATACTGGAAAACGCATAGGAAGATTGGCTAATACTGTATAGGGAAGTAGGAAGGAATTAGTCAAATGTGCTATGCTTTATGACTTGTTTTACACTCAAACAACTTGTGCTAAATTTGTCACTTAATAACATAGATATTCATTCAATAGATGCTGTTTTGTATTTCTGGAACATACTAACCTGCTGTTATGAACAAAGCATGGAGTTGCTTGTTTACCACCACCCACCCCCGCCTCTTTTTTTTTTTTTTTTTTTAGCTTGTTGAGCTGATACATATTTAGATAATGATTTTTTAGAAGTTAAGGATATCATGTAATTTTTTATTGGTTGTGATGGCACTTCTGTCTTTTTTTCTGCAGTGAAGAGTAATTATCTGGATTCAGTGTTTTCATGTGTGGTGGTTTTCTCCTCAGATTTCTGCCATTTCTCTTTCTGTGTGTTACATAAACACATAAACGTGCACAAAAACAGAGAACTAAATTGGAGGGGGATAGGGTTGGTGCTTTTGTATTGGCAAATGTATATGGAGAAAAATATATTATTCACCATATTTTTCTGACCTTAGAGTTCTGTCCAGGTTCTTTCCTCTTCTTTATTAAATACAAATTAGGGCCTACGTAGACACTAAATTTTCTTTGTACCAGATGTGGTAAGGCTAACGACACTTGATTAAATACTCACAAATAGTTGCTCTTTAAAAGAATTCTTGTCTTCCTTGTTTGCCTTTTTCTAAGAATTGGTCTCGGCTCTTGATTACCCTGGCTGATACATGGATTCATCTCTCTCACTTCTGGCAGCCCAAGTCAAGTGACCATTACATCTTAACAATGGTTACTCATTTCCTCTTCTGACCAGAAGGGAAAGGAAGGATAGGAGAGGTGAATTGCAAAAGGGAACTTTCTATGGGGAGGGTGGGGAAAAAGGAGGAGTGACAGTTGTGTATGAAGCACAAAAAATGGTGTGTATTTCAAAGCATGGTAGCTGTAATCAGCAAGATGTGGTACCACTGTATTCTCTATCCTGTTCACGCCTCTGGTGGACTGAAATCCTTCAACTCCAGACCACTGCTATCCACTTGTGAATTATTTCTTCTTATGCTGTTTTCTTTGCAGATTTTGTTTAAACAGTTTATAATGTCTTCTGTGTTTGGACTAATGGGGGGTCGTGAAGAAGATGGAGCCAAGCTCTTGTCAGAGGTGTACAGCAAAAGGATGAGAGGCAGTCGTCACAGGGAATTTCCAACTACATATAAGGAAAAACTTCACAATGAGAAAAGTTGAGTGGAAGAGGTACACAGAAAGGCTGTGGATCCCTCCTCCCTGGGTGATATTCCAAGTGCAACTGGACAAAGCCCCAAGCAACCTGATCTAACTTTGAAGTTGCCCTCCTTTGAGCAGGGGATTGGACTAAACGAGCTGTAGATACCCATTCTGACCTAAACTGTGATCTGATTCTGCAACCCTACTGGTGTGATTGTCTGTAGTAAAATAGCCAGAGTTAGAGCAGCTGTTTTGGTTGATATTGGTAGTGATTTTCAGCTATTTCAGAAATGAACTATTTGTACTATGTATTGTAAATAAGGCATGTTTCAGCAGCAGAGATGTTTTGTTTTGAAAACCGAGTTCTGAGTCTTTCATAGTAACTGTATATGATAGTCTTCACTGGTAATAGAGTACTGTAAAGGCCACTTTTTTTTTTTTTTTCTTTAATACGTGGAAAGCTATTCCCCAGTTCCCAGTTTGTTATCTAATGAAAGAATGGAGTACAGGAAGGAAAAGTCACTGATGTACCAGTGTTAGTGTTGCTGGGAAGCTTTGCTGAAAAGGATTTCAAGGGTGAATGGAAAACTGTTGTTGATCACTAGAAGTTAAAGATTTCATTGGAAAAAGGTAAATAATAATTATTGGTGAAGGAAAGAAAGGAATAAGCACGTAAGCAAGGATGTAACATAGTTAGGAAGGAGAGGCTTGGGTAAAATACAAAGATACTTTTGCTAGACACAAATTGCTATTTTGTGGCAAGAGGAAGAAGTTATTCAAAGGTTCTTTTATTTGTTCTGGATAACTTTCTTTGTGCTAAATATCTCCCTTCACATTAAAGGCTAAGTGCACTCCAGTGCCTGAATAACAGATGTCAGTGTTATTGCAAAAATAGGTGCCATGCTTTATAAATAACATCTACTGTTTCGTTCACTGAGAAGTCCACTTCTATTTTTGTGTTTTTAAACGTGGACTATTTTTCTTTTTCTTACAGAGATTTCTTCGGGCTCTAAACTGTGAGACAGAAGGGAGAGTGAATCTTTTATCTTGGCCAATGAGGGAGGATTAATCCAATAATTGTGCTCAGGGAGATACAGATATCTCTTCCCTCTCTCTAGGGTGCAGATTATTTCTGCTAGGAGCATGAATAATTTGCACAGTGTGTGCTTGTGCATATTTTCCACCGTCCGATTAAGAGGGTCTATGTATGAAAACATCCCCTTGAACTTTAATCCTAGTCTGGAATGTTCCTCCACGACTTTTGTGAGGCTGAGGCTTTGTAGTATCCTCTCTGTGGACTAGAGATTGTTTATTTCTATCTTCTGTTTACTGTTTTCTTGCCTGGGGAAACAGGCAAGTGGCAGCCTGAAACTGGGCTTCAGTTTTGTAGGGTGTGTTTTCCTTGCTGAGTTGAGTATGCGAAAGAGGCTTTTTTTTTCTTGCTACCTTCCCAGTCTGTACAGCAGTAAGGCACACAGAACAGGAAGATGAACAACAAAAGGGAGATGGAAATAAAAGCCAGAATTCAAAACAAAGCATGACATATTTTTAAAAGCCTTTAGACTGATCTTTATAGCATTTTAAAATGTTGAAGAAAATGCACTATTGTTAAAACTTTTTGATGGTTTTATTTATAAGGTAGAAAAATATTTTCACCATAATTGGGTAACTCTTAATCGTAGCAATTGCATATTTATCAGTGTGAGGGGCTGTTATTAATGTAGCTGTCATGCACAAACACATTTCTGCATTAAATCCATTTAGTATGTGCATTATTCGGTCTAGAATGTCACCAGGACATCAAAGCCCCCTTAGGCATAAGAGCACAGTGCCCTGCTGTGGCTGCAGAAAGGGCTTGATCAATAAATGTAACATGTTAATGCAGAGCAAATAGAATAAAAGATTTCTTTGACAAGACATGAAAAATCACCTTGTGGCAGCTGGCATGGTGATGCCATTTCAGCGGAGACACTAGCAAAGTTGATCTGACAAGTAAAGAGGAGAGATGATGGTTATAAGGTGCTTTTGTTTCAAACTTCTTTCTTGACCTGTCAGGTTTTGAAGGAGCCTGAATGGCCCTTTTTTGTCATGTGAAAATTGTAGTCTTAGGCAGTTATGAAGCAGTTATCTCTTCTCAAATTGTGAATGCTGCTGTTTAATTGATTCACTTAGCATTTGAAACTGTCACGCATTAATAATTGCTAAATCCTGTAGATACTGCTCCAGTGTGTCATGCTTAAATGTGTAGTTATCAGAAAATTAATATCCTTAATGAACCGATGCTTTCAAACTAGCATTGCATGAAATCTCTTTTGCCCTTTCATTTGTTGAAGGTATATCAGCCAGTTTTCAGAGCAACCCCTCCTGACATTGGTGTGGTTTTATTTATTTATTTTTTTGATGCCCGACAAATGCCAGCTTTGCTTTGGGTACATAGTGTGCTCAATGACAATAAATATAGTAATTATGCTGGAGTTAGTAATTAACATAATTATAGTCAATTACGACAAATACAGTGCAGAGCTAAATAAATGAGGGTGAGAAATTAGCAAGCTAATTGATTTACCTTACTTGCTGCTGCTTCTTGCAACTAGCAGTTGTGGATTTTCTGCAAGGAGAAAGTGTATTGTTTACAAATAGCTGATTGTGTTTTGAAATGATTCTGTCTTATGGCTCTCACTTCAGTTTCTTTTATACTGAGGTGAAGAGGATTGAAATATGGGGTAGTCGTTAGAAGGAAAAAAGGAGCTGCTGTTCTGTTCTCACTGAATGCTCTGAAGGAAAATGTATGTACTTGCTTTAATTTTAGATAATTCTTAGAGTATTGAGGGAAAAAAGGCTATTTTTCTTCACAAGAAAAATACATTGCTACAGAAATTTTTGCCATGTATTTTAATCTGCTTAAATGTGGCCTGAATTATCTAAAAGACATCAATATCTTTTTGTTTATTTATTTACTTATTGACATTAGAGAGGTCTGCACAGCACTGGATAGCTAAAGAAAGAATTGAAATTGTTCAAGTAATCCAAGTGTGTTGAAACAATATGCTCTTGTTCAGCCATCAGTTTCAATAATTCAGAACCATCGGACCAGTATAGATGCATAGTATCATAATGTTTGTGCACATTATAATTGCCTGTTTTGTTTCAAGATGATTTATAGTATGTTGTCTGAAATAAGAGTATTGGAGCTATGCTGTTAATCTGTTTCACTCTCCTTTTTTTTTTCTTTTTTTTCAAGCATGACCACATTTTACTATAAGAAAAGAGAATTAATATGTTTAAGTACTGAAGATTTTGCATTTTTTTTAAACTGGAATTTTTTTCTTCATGCAAGGAAACAGGGTGTGGTTTACAAATGTGCACGAGTTCTGTACTCGATCTAGTTTATTGTTTCAAGGTAAATGGAATTGTATCTAGACATGTCAATGAAGAGAGAGCATTTGCTGCAGCTAAGCAATCTGAAATATATGATTTCTTGATGTTTTGCTACTGAGGTAATGAGTAGGTTTGTAGTTCAAGAGGTGGATACTTAGAGTTTGCCTGTTAGGGGTGTCCTACTGTAAAGCACATGATGCTCTATATTTTGAGTAATATTGAAATGTTAGGAATGTCAGAAAATGAATGTACACCAGCACTCTTTAGAATCAATCCATTTGAAAATCAATTTGCTAAATGGAATATTTATATACAAGGAGTCATTTAAATTATTTAAAATTTATAGACTTAGTCTTTCAGATGAAGTCTTACATGTTTATTAATCGGTATGGACTATGTTATGCATAATTATCTTTTTATTAAAATAATTATTAAATAGTTGTATCCTACTGGACAAACTGAGACAAATGTGATGATGTATTTATATATGAGTAAAACCTTAGGAGTTGTATAAGATAAAGTTTTATAGGTGCAAAAATGTAGGGAGAGTATTACCAGTAAAAAAAATATTTTACATTTCAAATAGTATTTCTGTTTTGGGTAGCTGATCAAACTACAATAATTAAAGCTAAATGCACTCCTTACTCTCTCTTCCTCTCCTTTACCCTCACGCCACGCCTTCCCTTTTGAAAAGTAACATTTCAACAGGAACCAGATGTGATCTGGGTAATGTATCAGGAAAACTTTTTTTTTAGCATTTGAAAACTTTGAATAATAATAAAAAATACTATTAAGATTTACTTTGTCTCTCATGCAGTAGCCGTGCCTGTGTTCTGTTACTTTGTCAGCTTTAAATGTAAGTATGGAACATTTGCCGTTTCAGAATATTTTCTGTGTATGTTTTTGTGGCTTGTGTATTTTCCTGCTGTCTTTTTTGTTGTCCTTGTTTTTTTGTTGATATGAGGGGGATGAGTGAATGAACCAATTTTAAAAATATCAAGTTCGTGGCTTATGGTATGCATTTAAATACCTGAGTTTGATTTTTGTACACTGTGCATAGGATGTAAGGGGTTTTGTTTTGATGGATAAGTTAGTTTTCCAGACTTGCTGATATGTAGAGGCAAAACTTAGATTATAAATTGTTTTATTTCAATTTTGTACTGGTGGTTTTTATCTTCTGTAGTCCCAACAGCCTCTCTTTCTGTCCATTGATCCTTGCTTGACTTTTTATGGCCACATAGTCACTAACAGACTGTGAAAACACTGTAGTATATATACCTCTGACCCCCAGTGCTGGCCATTATCCATTGATTTACTATATCTGACAGATCAGAACATAAGATTGTATTCTGTTCTGCTTTTCTCAAGAAGGCTTAACATTGTGGAAAGAGTTGTCCTGAGAATATATCACATGGCAGAATTGGGCAAAAGCTTGTTACTTGAACCTTTGGGGGGTGTCAGTGTGTGTTCATATTGTGTAGTAGAGAATTATTGGGAGGGATTACTGGAGCGTTTAAATCTGGTAAAAATGTTAAACATACTGCAGAATTTGATGTTAAGTAAAATAAAGTTGTGAGCTTGAACTGTTAGATCTTTAAATGTAGCTAGTGAATACTAATGTGGTGGGTGTTGAAATTTGCTTTCTTGGTGACATCCATCTCCATGGGGCTGTTGCAATCATGAGAAAAGATGAAATCTGATATATCTGAATCTACTTGATAAAGGTGAGTAATGAAGTCCTTGTACCTGAACTAAGATGGGGTGTCATAGTAGGTATCCATTGACTCAAAGTTGTTCATAAATCTTTTTGACTGTAATACATCATTCCTGGTGAACTGATATTGATATTATATAACTTCCTTTGAATGAGTGGGGAGTGAACTGCTTTCTCTTGGTCATGAAATTGAAGTGGGTTTTTGGAATGACGTTGGAGGCTAAATCCGTGTGTTTCGTGCTTACTGTTTGGAAACCTGGAGGGCTTAATTCACTGGAACAGTCATTTTGTCTCCTGTTGTGAGAACTGTAACCAATCTTAAAGAAAAAAGGTTTTTGTTTTTTTTTAAGTTTCTCTCTGAATGGCAGGAATCTGGTATTGGACTGAGAAAATCAGTTAATTAGTCAATGGAAAACTACTGTAATATATGGAAAAATATTGGCGTTTGGAGGAAAAATAACTTGATGAACTTGTTTTAGTTTTCAAATAATGTTTGTTGGAAGAGTGCAAGTAATGGTTTGGTGACTTCCCCCTGCATAATTTCTGGTTATGTGGATTTTGAGACTGGGAACTACTCTTTTTTTACACAGTATTGGGAGTTAAAGAAAAGGGCATATAAAGAGCATGTTATAGGTGAAATAATCAGGTGGAGCATTCTTATTTTCTGACTTTCCTAATCTCTCTTACTCTAAAACAGTATTTCCTCATGACTGCTGTTGTGAAACAAGAGCCAAGGACTGCAGAAATAACTTATCTGAGGACAAGGAGCTTGACTGAAAGGAAGAACCTGCATTAACTCTGAAGCTATTGTCTCTGTCTCTTCCTCTCTGTTTTGTTGAAAGGTATCTTCTGTTGTCTTTGATGCAATACATGAGATTCCCAGTGTCTAACTGCAGATACGAAGAACTTAATTGGTTTTGCTAACCATTACTTAGTTAGAAAGGCCTCTGTCCCCCAGTATTCAAGAAGCCTGCTGAGTGATAATGTTACAAGTAGTTGGTTGGCATTTGGCACAAAAAATCTGTCTGATGTTTCTGTTTATGTATTGCTTGTTTGCTGTATGTTGTCTTGTGTGGTTTGTGCCATTTTTGAGGTCTTTAATTTTACATGAATCATCTTTACATAAGTTATTTTGGAGTTGATTTTTCAGTTTAAAAAGACAACCGCAAACCCTTAGCTGGTGGAAGTGTGAAGAATGAGTATCATAGAAGTGCAAAAGGGCCATGCATTTTACTCAGGGTAAGGAGCAAGCATGTCAAACTAGACATGTTAAACAATAATTATACTGTCTTTAAGGTCATAGTTAATGCAGTGTTAGAGCTCAGTTCCAGGCTTTTACTATGAACTGAAGCTGGCAGTCATGTGAAGTTTTGTGATTTTTATTATTTTATTTGTTGTTTTTTATTGTCTTTCTTTCTCCTTGATCATGCTTACTTCATGATCAGTGAGTTGCTTACTGGAGAGTTGGAAGATCTGTTGACTGTCATTTTCTTTCTTTATAATTTGTTCTCCATTTTTATCTTAATTTGTCCATTGAGTCCATAAATGGAAGCTGTGAATATGCTTCATAATATGGTCATGAGCTTGTTCCTTTTTAAACAACTCATTGCTCATGTTTGCTTTGTTGAAAGAATATAGAGATCACATTTAAAAGAACATAAATCAGAAATACAAAATATCTAATGTTGGATAATAATTTATAACCTATCCAAAACTCAGGGGAGTTGATAATGCCTTGATCATTGGACTGTACTGTGGAATAGATTCTCTTCAAGTGCTGAAGTCTCCAGTGTTTTCTCTTATGCAGCTGGTATATAAGCTGTACTGGTAGGTGTGCACACCTCCATTTTTTTTCCATTGAAAGCATAGCGTGTGGGGGATGCTGTCATCAGAAGTAGTTTACTGGCATTATATACACATAAGCACACATGCAAAACAGTGTCTTCTATATAACATCTTTACAATGCCTTTGTATATAATGCATGTATATTATGTTTTATCTTTAATACATAAAAAATGGGGGGTGATATTTAGTATTTGATCTACTTAGATTTAGTGCTTGAAATAAGGCTTTGTCAGCGATAACATTTTTATACTTAACATAGAAAAAATGTATTTAAGTTTGCTAACAGAAAAAGATGCGAAACATCAAAAGTGGGTGATGGGAGAGAGAACTGACTGGAGAGAATTAGAATAAAATGGAAGCAATCTCAGTGAAAAGTACTTAAGTGACTCAAGAAATTACAAATATCTATTTCCCCTGTGATTTCTTTATCCAAAACTGCCTATGTTCTTGTGGTGTTATTTTTAAACTCCCTCCTCCTTTTTCCTCTCCCTTCTCCATAAACTTTCAGAAGTATTCAATATTGGTCTTGGCATCAGCTCTTACTGAGGCTGATAGGAGGAAAGCTACATCAGCATGGTGTTTTTACTCCATGAGATGCATATCTCATAGGATGTACTGTTTGGCATAGGTGCAAACTCACAGTATTTGGACTTGGTAAGAGTCAGGCTCTTGGTCTGTCAATATTGTTATACTGAAGACTAGAATGAGAATATTTGTCTTATTACTAGTCAACTCCAAACTATTTTATTTTTTTTGGGGGGGGGGAGGGAGGTAAAACTAATAAAGGGATTATAAAAGGGTGGCTTTTTATCAATATGAAGCTTATGTGCTCAGTTCTGTCAGGTTGTTCATTTTTATATAATGTAGTTATTGGACTGATGCAACAATTTGGAGTGTGAATGCTCAGTCCTTAATTTCTGAACTTGCATTAAGCACTAGTTTTTAATGCTTGCTTTGCTGAATGTTAAAAGATGTGGATTATGTTTAGTTAAAATGTACTTAATGATATTAAAAATAAGGTTCATATTTTATAAGCCAACTCTGCTTTTGCCATTTGGCTGTTGGGCTAATGGGTGCTGTTAGTTCGTTGTGAATACATCCTATGAAAAGGCTTCAGTGCTTAGTGTTTTTAAATTACTTTCAGAAATGTGAGGTGCCTTTCCCTTAGAATATTAATCTGTGATCAGACGTGCCAACAAGGAACTCATTTTATGAATTTTACAGAAAAGCTATGTTACCTACATTTAATAATTTCTTCAAGCAAATTTTCTAACCATTGATTTGAAGATCAAAGTAGGCATGTGTATTCTTTGTAAGGGGAGCACGTACTTGTGGTCACTTAAACTACTTCTTTAGTTAGTAGTTCAGATATTTACTCATCGTTAGTATTTTTTCCTTTTTGCAAGATTTCAAGACTAAGTACATTTTTAGTTGTTTGGAAGCATCCAGTTACCTATTTAGAGTAACAGAGCAGATTTTTATGACCAAGATATGGCTAGAGGGGTGAAATTTTATTTTGGCGACAGTGTTTTGAAGTTTTTGTTCGTTTATTTTTGGTCATATGCTAAATGCTAGGTATTTTATACTAATCAGAAATGCATCTCTTAAAGCACATGGCGATCATATATAAAAGTTGTCCTCAAACCATTTACATGTAAAGGATCCAAGACCTGCTGCGGTATCATGACATTGCAAGGCCATGTGGCTGCATCAGCACTGGATGAAGATGCTGTGCTTTAGGCCCCTAGGACTTTCAAGACCTTTTTGCTAGAGAGAAAGGATGAAAACTTGACCTAGTTACATAAGTGATAAAATGTACTGATTATTTTAAAGCACTTAAAGGATGAGGGGAGAGTTATTCTGGAAGTGCCAGGGATTAACAGTTTAATGAATATTCAGAAAACTCTGGTTCCAATACAGTTACGTTAAGATAATTTGACAGTCCAGTGTCTGGATGGTAAAATTACAGCTGCTCAAGGATCTGAATGCTTTCTTTTTCTACCTATTAACTTGCATTTAATACACTCTGTATCTTGTACAGCGAAGTACTATGGAATAGCACAGAAACAGTCATGTGTGAAGGTGATTAAGTTGGAATGGCTTTAGGAAAAAACATGTTCAAATAGTATGTTTTCTAAGAAATGGGAACTACCCAACTGAGAGACTGTGTCTCTGTCCAGTTTACTTCTTTTCCTCCATCTTTTCCTTTGTTTCTCCCTCTCTTCTTCAGCTTCTTTTATCAGGAGAAGGCTGCTGAAGGTGCCGTAGACTTACTGTATTTTATTGCTGTCTGGGAGATTTGGGTGCAGTACGACAAGATGATACTGCTTCCCCTGAAATACTCTATTTTGTTCATGATTTTGCTCGTAATTGTGATTAAGCATTAACAAGCTGAGCTGTTCCTTTGTAGCATTAGTTGCAGTTCTACCAGGTGCACAAACTCTGGTCACTGGAACCACAGGTATTTTGAAACAAGAGCTTCACCTGCACTTAAATGACTGACCAAAAGAAAAGAAGTTTCAGAAGTTAAACTGGGGACTAATGCATTACTCTGGATTCTTTTTGGCCATCATATGTCGCACTTTCTACTAATCAGTAAATGAAAGCAGAGCAGATATGTGCCTGTATTGAACTAAATGTAACGGGCAAGTATTTATTTGTGTGTTATAGTACAGCAGACAATGATCTTGGTTAGTCTACCCCTAGGGTTTAAAGCCAAAGTAAAAGGGTGAAGTCAGCTTTAAGGTACCATTCTGCACTTTATTTTCATTGTGCCTTTTCTGTGTAGACAGGCGTGCAATGGAAGCAATTAAAACTGTGGGAGGAAAGAGTAGAACTACAAACCCTTCGGGATAGCTGGTAGTGATCAAGTTGGTACTTGTATTTACAGCATAGCTTATTATTCTTTAACTTGGAACGAATAAATAATTCCTATGTTGTACTAGATGCATGTTACTAGTGGCCAGAGTAGTGTCAGAACTGGTCAGTAAGCTTTGCTGTATATACAGAAGCATCGAGAGTCCTGGGTTCTATATCTCTTGTTTACTGTACTATGAAGTCATAATTTAAATCAGAGTTCCCAAATGATTTCTTGACTGCAGATTTCCACACAAGACTCATTCTTGAATGAAAATTCTTATAATCTATTCCCAGCCTTTTTTTTTTTTTTTTTTAAACTAGTAAAAACACACAAGATAGTCTGCAACAAAAAAGATATGTAGGTATGGACTTACGGTAAGGGTTCATCTGTAAGTTCCTAAAACCAAACAATACCTGAACTTACTCTGTTCAGACGTTTCCTTTCCCTAGTGGTTGTTTGCTGAACATAAGTGGGATCCTTGAAGTTTGGTTATATTCAGTTGAATGGAACTAACTTAATTCATGTTGTGAATTCACATTGCTGTGTGTATGTAGAAAGCTAGGTGTTCCTCATTTCTATCCTGTGCAGGTATATTTTTCTGCGACGTTTTTAAATCTGCTTTGTGCTACAGTGTCTTTTATTTATATTAAGGCCTTCATGTCTCATTAAGTGGTCATTGAACAGAAGCAGTGATTTGATGTTAAAATCTTCTCACTGATGATTTCAGCTAAACCAACCACTAGTCTATTAAAAATAAACAACAACAAAAAAAAGCTTTTTACTCACTGTCTAGCTAACAGAATGCATAAGAGTAGAGAGCTTTGACCCCAGAAGGCTTTGAGTGATAGACTCTTTTCAGATTCTTGTGTAAATCATACTAAGGCCCAATGTGTAAATTTGACAGTAGTTCTCTGCATTTGACATTGTAACTTAAAGCTTTTATGTTATTTAAATATACTAAAATGCACCCTGAATGAAACTGCAGGTGCTGCTACACTTCTATTAGAGAACAGTAATACTTGCCTTAGAAAAACTCTGAGGCAGGTGAAAGAGTTAAGCAAAGCAGCCAGAAACCATTTTCAGCTTTTACTTTGCAGATACAACCTTTTAAGCATACCTACATTTACCTGCAATGGCAATCGTTTTGCATTTTAATGACAAATCAAGTACGCTAACTTGCATTTGAAACGAAAGTGCCTTAAATGTCTCTGGCTGTCAGAATGAGATGTTAGGAGCTTGATGAAAAGAGAACAAAGAAGACAAAGTATGAAGCCTAGATACAGTGCAAAATGAAATAAAACCTTGTATGGCCTGTCAGGGGTGTCAGTTGATATTCCTATCTAAAGCACATTATAGTATTACTTTGCAGCTCATAGCTTACTCATCTGTCTTTTTTAATTCATCACATTCTAGCCCACATCTTTTAAGTCCCATGTGTCAACAATGGAAGAAATCTGTTAATTGACAAATGAGTGTCACAAATGTGAATTGGTGCCTTTACATCAGAGGCAGGTAGTCTCTGTTGTTTTTTGTCGGCTCTATTATTGGCATAAGCCAGTGTAAGACATCTGTCTTTGCCAGAATGAGAGATGACAGCCAAAGAAGGGCTGTCATTGTTTTAGTGCATGTTCATTCTGCTGAGATACTGTATAAAGATAAAATGTCAGTTAAAAGAATATGAAAAACTATCGGGAGGAAGTCCTTAAATTACTTGGGAAGGGGATCCGGGAATTGGTGCCAGAATTGAAATCCGAACATTCCAGTTTGCATCTATCACATCAATTTAAAAATAATACTTTCTGAGTAACTGGGTCAGTTTATAAGGCATTTAGGAAAACGTTAGGCTGTGTTGGCATAATTAGCTCGTAAGATGGAAAGAAAAAACATACCTCCACAGGATATGAGTTTATTTATTACAAGTTCATTTTTCAGACATGTATAGAATTGTCTCAATAAAAATATGCTGTGTAGCATCTCTGGCGTTGATTTGCATCTGTTTCGAAACATTGAAATTGCTCCTTTCCAATTTCTTTTTCTGTTATATTTCTATTTTAGATTGATGAATAACATAATGAAATAAAAAGCATAGCCAGCTGTGAGTTGATGAGACAATTAATAGGAGGAAAATTATTAACAGAGTTCTGGGGTGTCTAGAGGGTGTAAACTATACCAAAGTTACTCCCAAATCACTGAATCCCTTTATTGTAGTAAATGACTTTTTAATATTGGATAGTGAAAAAGAGGAAAATGCTTTAATGGAGGAGGTGGAAAGGGGAATAGAATAAAAATGTCATAAAAGGCCACCATTGTCCTTTTTATTTTGGGTCAAAAGTCATAAGAAGGATAGATGAATGTTAATCTCTGTTAACATTAATAACAATACACTATATGTGCTATGAGATGCTCCACTCCTTCCAAAATGACCTGCAATTTGGGGTTCTGAGTGACCTTATGACCTTGGGTTTTTGAGGACTGTAACAGAACCCAGCACAGGGCTAAATCTTGAACTGTGATGAGATTGGATGTGTTCAAGTTTCAGGATGTTTCTAAACAATAATTTGTTACAAGTCCTAATTTTAGATTTGTTTTTACATTTTAGAGCCATTGATCTGGTAGATTGTAGAAGTTCCCAATTTTCATACCTATGCGATATAGGATAACTTTGTAGGATTTGTCTTTTTTTTTTTTTTTTTTTTTTTTTTTTAAAGAACTTGCTTCCAGCAAATATTTGAGCAGTAGAAAAAAAGTCCAATTGATGTTTTTCCCTCCCCACCATCAAATGTGGAACTCTCTAATTTTGTTTGTCTTTGGTAACTGTGTTTATCTCCAAGGAGCCTCCAAGCTGTTTTACTGGAGTCTGTGGTTAATGTTGATTGCAGTTTTTGTTGCTGGTCTCAAGAATTGAAATAAAATTAAATAGTTCTAATGGGTGCTAGTAATTTTATGGGTCTTTGGTGTCTAAAGCCAAGAATGACTAGCATAAAGCTTCCTTTCATTTTAACACATTGGATAGAAATATTGTGGCTTTTTAAGGAGATCCCTTTCAAAAAATTAAGAGGGAAGGTGGTTTGTGTCTTTAAAAACCTATTTTAAAAAGAAGTTTATTTCAAGTCCTTTAGAATTTATGTTGCTAGAGGTCATTTTAAAGGACTACAACTGATGAAACTTAAGGAGCATTTGTTGTTTGTATACAAAGGCTTACATGCCTTAATTGAACAACAACTTTTTATTAGTGAAAGCCTTGTTTTTCCGTTTCCAGCCTTAGCTGGTTCTAACTAAATGCTTAAATTTCCAGTCAAAAACAGTTGGTGGTATGTGAAATGCCAGGCATGTCTTCTCAGTCATGGTTTTTAGCAATGTTTTTTCATTTTCCTTTGAGAATTGGAAAGGTAACACCTGCCATTTTACAGAGGGCACAACTGAGAGGTGAGGAAGCCTTGTTGGTTAACTGTAGAAGGCAAGTGTCACTTTCAGCCCTTCATACCAACTTGCATAAAACACTCCCACGTGTCATCAGGAGGGGTGGGTGACACCTGTCCACACACTGTTTCTGTAGTGCTCCTGGAAGTAGTTTATTTTCATGTGCTACATAGCTACACTTGATATTACCTGATAGCAGGTATATCAACAAGGTTGATGATCCATCTGAGACTGAAGAGAAGGTTAGGATTTAAAGTCATTGTAGACATGGAGGTATGTTTTTTGCCTTCAGGCAGATTGTTTTTTTACTCATATTTGTTCCCTCCTAACTGAATGTTACATAATTATAAAAACCAAAAACACAAAGGCACAGTAACAAAAACAATGTAGACTGAGACCGTTGATGGATTTTCTTTTTTAGTTAGGAAAGAAATATATTTTCAGTGAAGATAACTAGGAAGAACAGATGTCATTTCTGTAAAATAAGTGAATGAATTTCATTGTGAAAATTGATGTGTGGGAAATACAATGGTAGAGTGATAGGATACTATCCTGTCCTATACCTTGTGCTTTCTGCAAAATGCCAGGTAAAGCCTACAGAAAAAAATCAGCTTTTAGAATTCGATTATGGAAGTATGTGCTTGTATGACAGTATTGTCACTGCTACATTAACTCTAGAAAGGGAGGATACTAGAATTTAAATATAAAAATGTGATACATGTGTGTGTGCATACCCTCTTGGCGATTTCCCCCTCCCAACTGCCAGCTGTCATACAGAATCTGAAACAGACAAAAATTTATTGGGTAGTATTTAGAAACATGTCAGTGGTAACGACTAGATCTCTGATTTCAATTATCACCTACTAAATTTAGGCTAATGTAATGCATTTGTAGACCTGTTGAATGCACTTGACATCATGTTTAAAATATTTGAAACTGCACCGTTTTTTAATATCATATGTTGACCACTTTTTTTCCTACACACATCTGGTGCGTGGCAGCAGGCATCCCATGCGACCAATAAAAACTTCAGTTATACTGGTTTGAGTGTTTCTTTTTTTCTTCAGATAATATTTCACCTAAGGACAAAAAAAAGTCTGAGGTTACAATACAAAAATTTGCTTGATGAAATACAATACTGCTCTAATATCTGTAATTCACTTTTTTTTTTTCACCCTTTGCAATCAGTGTGTAAACAGTGTTTTAATTTTTGCTTCTGTTGTTTAGCATTACCTTTTTTCTTGAAAGTCCTTGGGATTTAGCCATCTATGTCAGTTGGATACTCTTAAAACTATTTCAATAGCAAATTACCTATAGCCATTATTATTCTGTAGAATGATTGGGTCATTCTTAAGGTGGAAGCCATGATTTTGCACTGTCTCTTGTTAAATTAGTGAAGACTAAATTCTGGACTCAAATTCTTCTGAGTTCTGCTTTGCTTGCTCTGTGAATGTTTTGTTTTTTTTTTTTCTATTATTTTAGGTTTTTGAGGGGGGACCTTTTAATTCTTTTTATTTATTTTTTTCCAAGTATTGGGATACTTTGTTGTAGTGCTCCAAAATAGTTTTGTGTCTTCCAATCTCTTACTCTTTTACTCCTTCCCTACGCAACATTCTCATACATACTCATTAAATCTGTCTGCTGATGTTTGCAACTCTGAGCTTACCTTCTAACTGTTGGGATAATAACCTTTGAAGGCATTTGTTTGGTAGTACAGAAGTGTTTGAATGCTCACTGTTTTTGTGAAAACATTACAAGCTTCTAATGTTACATTTGCATGTGTGTGCAAGCAATGTAAGAAACAAAATAGTTTTCAAATATGCTTAGAATACTTTAAATAAGATCATTGTCCACATCTTGATAGCTGCCTAGACAAGGGAATTTTGGAGGAATAAATATCCTTCTTGTTTAAAGCAAGTCCCCAGATTGCTTATACTAATTTTGCTTTGTTTTAGTTTCTCAGCTTGGAATCTGTTTTTCCTTCTGTGATTTAGCTTTTTTTTTTTTTTTTTCTTCCTGCATAATACTCCCAGACATCCTTTAACTGTTTTATCCTTATGGATCTCAAAAATGTTTTAAACTGAAATTATCAAAAAAATCTGAGCATGTTACGTATTTCTGAAATATAGGGCAGAATAACAGGAACATTTGAAAAGGGTATTGGAAGTGTGCCTTCTGGAAGAGAAAACTAATCTTGAAGATGAAATTTCAATAAAGTTGAGTATAGCTGTTCTGGAGAAATGGGTAAGGACATTCTACCGACTGTCACTTTCAGAATTGTTAAAATTGTCTAGAATGGCAAATTTCAGGAAAAATTTCCCGTGACCCTTTTTTTCAGGGATTTTATTTATTTTTGGTGTGGAAAGTGTCTTATGATTCCTTAGGAATCCTCCAAACCAAGCATGGATGTACATGATATTTAATAATTGCAAAAGATGTAAATAACAGCTTCATGGTATGAGCAGCAATGTTTCTTACTCTGATTTAATCTTGTCTAGTACAAGTCTAAAACTCATCATTGATCACAAGTCACAGAATATCTCTACATAACTTTGTTTTACAAAGCTTATATTAGGCTGTATTTATTGTTCTTTTTCTCAATGGAAGATCCCTTTCAGATTAACCCTGTGTGTTTTTTATCTTTCTTTGGATGTTTGACCAATGAGATCTAAGGCCTGAGAAGCCTTCAAAATCAAAACTGTAGGCATAAAAAAAGAACAAACTGAAGTTTAAATAGTTTGCAGAACTTGCTTTACTCTGTTACGTATATTTTTCTAATAGCTTGGGACTTGCAGATAAATGGTTCTGTTCTAAACATCAGTTCTATCAGGCTTTGTCCCTACCAGAATGCTGAGATTTTGGAAGAGCGCAGGGTGGGTATTTCATTTGTCTCTTTTGATATGTTGTAATGATTGTATGTTGGCTTGTAAATATAGGGAACTCTGCTGCTGCTCTGTTTTGCTAACCTTTCTGATTGCTCTGTTTTCAGTCATTCTCAAATCACTCCTGTGCTGCCTGACTGCCACTTTGCATGACCCAGTTTGGGACAGTTTTGCTGGCTTCCTCTTTATTCCCGCAAATTGTTCTAATCTTTGTGACTGCAGAAATGTTTCCTCTGTTTCCAGGTGTCTTCTCTCACTTGATATCATGGTACCTGCCAACTGTCTGTTTCTACAGCACCTAAATGTACCTTCGGCTTCTCTTTAAATAAATAGGACAGTTAACTGCTTTCAATACATCATTGTGGGACTTCTTCTCAAATATGCAAGCTTATTGCAAATCCTTTGTATGTGGTACATCTGCTATCCACTTGATATGTCAGAAGAGTTCATGTTGAGGAAAAGTATATGCATACGTGAAGAGTGGAGAGGGATGAAAATTAGTATGTTGCTGTTCTCTCCTTGTTACAGCTGATAGGTCTAATACAAAAAAAGAAGTGCATGCTACAGTCATGAACTCTAAAATAACAAGGCTCGGGAGTTTTTATGTTGCATAAGCAGACAAGTGAAATGTATTTTATGTTCCTGTGGAGCAGAAAAGTAAATACTGTGATATTTATTATAGCTTCTCTATTGATAAGTCCTATCAGTAATAAAAGTCTCAAAGTTAATTAAACTTAAGCTTTATGTTAAAGGCACTGTCTTATTTTTTGTTATTTCTCAAAAATGCTTCATCAACCATCATAGTCTGTAAAGTGTCTTCCATGCATTAATCAAAGAGACTGCTGTAGGAAACTTTAATCAGAATAAATACCAGTTTATACTTTGTAAACAAATAATTAGTTGGCTAAGAAGAAACAAAAAACATTTCATCCTTCCATTTAATGAAAGCCAAAAAGGGACAAAAACAGAGAAGGGGGAATGCTCATCTGTGTTATTAATATATGGCTTACTTACAATTCATGACTTCTGTCACACGGTGCCATCCTTCTAATCAATGGTCTGAATGTCTTTCTGGAATAGATTGGATTAATCTTTGTTTTAAATGCAAACAAATGTATTTACTCCAGCAGAGATGAAATAAAAAGACAGCTAAAGAAATTAATGCTTGGAAATAGTAGAGGAGTTTTATATTGTCATTTGCTTTGCTTTTTTTAAATGCTTCGTGAGGCTTTGTCATTGCATGACTCCTACAGGAGGGTGGTGGTGCATTATGTGAAGACAAATGTCTTGGGAACAAAAGGGCCCTTTTCTGCCAAAGCTGGAAGATGGTTCTGGCTCTTCATTTTTTTTTCCACCTTCAAAGAAGTCCAAGAAAACTGCTGACACTTACAGAAGAGGAAAATATGATTTATGATGACATCATGTATTACCCAAGCAAATCTGTTTCGAGGAAGATTGTTTTTTTTTCTGGTGTGTTGTAATAAAGAAACAGTGAATCATTCTTGAAGGAGTATTGGTTCAGATTCTTCTCCCTCTATTGCTTCCACCCCACCCCCACTTTTCCCAGTTTTATGATTCTTTAGGGGTCTTAATATTGATGTTAGCTACAGAAGAAGGTTCTAAAATTATCTTCAGTTCTTAAACATAGCTGCTTCATGTGGGTTTTTGTTATGCAAGAGTAATCTCTGCCATGTGGCTGGAGGCCATACCCAGCTGCTACTGAATAGCATTGGTTCTGATTTACTGGCTCCAACAATATTTCATTGCAAACTTTATTTGGAGGCAGTAAGTTTCATTTGCAGAAGAACCGTAGCATCCTCATCTGCAACGGAAGTTGGTTGTTCCATAACTGACTTTAATTAGTTAAACTGGCCTTTAGATGACTTTCTCTATCAAATGCCGTGAATAAGACTGGTCACAATATTTGGTTGGATGATGGCATCAGCAACAGGTAGTAAAGCAGATGAATAAAAATAAAGATTATATTCCAACCCCCAGTGGGCTAAAAAGGAAGCTGACTGGTAAAGCTTAGAAGATGACTAGTTTTTTAGATAGTGCCAGGCAATAAAACTGAGTCAGGGTTAGTTAAGGAAGTGGCAGGAAAGAGGTAACGAGTCAGTGTAAGTCTTAGACTGACACAAGCAAAAATTCTCTGGTTGAGTATCTGGGCTGTGATACTGGGGAAGAAGGGAAGCCTGGGGTCTATTGACTGCTTGAGTATGAGTGTTTCTAGACAGGGAAACGTTGCAAGCCTTGTGAAAGTCTTTTATAGTCGGGTCAGAAATGGACATCAACATTTAATTTATGAAGTTCTTTTAGTTTTGAGCTTTTTAACTCCAGTGAAATACAAAATATACAGAAACAATTTTAGAGGTGTCCAAAAATGGGGCTTAATAAATGTCACTTGATCTTTCCTTAGTGATTTTTAGTTATCTGGTTATGCTCTGTGTTACATCTCTGGGAAGCCTATGCATCCCTTTTATGAAAAGAGCAGAAGCACAGATTACAGTAGTTGCTTATGTATCAACCTGTGTCTTGTGTTTAAATAAATAAATGAATCCCCTGTGGCACAGACAAATTCAAGACAGTTCTGATGCCTGTATTCATACCAAGCAATACCTTGTTCTGTGATTTTATTGTTTACTTCTGTCCTGTAGATTGGGACTTTAGTACAAAGTACGTACCTAAACTCTGTTTCCTGTTATGGACTGTTCTTCGTGGGCCATACATGCTTCTTTTTTTTTTTTTTTTTTTTTTTTTTTCCTAATGGATGCTGCTTTGAGAGGAAGGCAGGTATATAGTGGGATACAGAAAATGTGTCTAAACTTCGGAGTTCTCTTTTGCATCAGAAGATGCTTCTGATCAGTCTGTCAGAAGTGTTTTGCCACTGCAGAAGTGCAGAAGAGGAAGGTGCAGCTGTCTCCACAAAGGCAAAAGCCGGAGCCTCGCACAGGTAGGTTGAAGTGTTGCCTCTGAGCAAGGCAAGGGTTTCAGGCTACTCAATTCCCAGCTTGTTTAAGCAAAGCATTAGTGACTTTGCCAGAAATCAGTGCTTTGCAGAGAGCTAAGAGTTAATGTACAGTGCTTCGTTTCTGTACAAAGTAAGTGCTGCTGTGCGGTTGGAAGTCCTGTCCCTCATTTCCCCTCACTTTGAGCAGTGGTATGATGTATCTTATTCTGCAATTCTTGAGAAGTCAACTTGATTGATTTTTATGTAATGTGTGTTAGGCCTAAACCTGTCCCCAGTCTCCTTTTAACCTTGACAGATTTTTGTCTGGTGTTCCTCCTCCTGTTTTGAAACAATTAAATTCTTGTAATTCAGATGGATTTACACCTCAGCTGTGGTAAGTATTTTTGAGAAAACTGATGCTTGTCAAAAACCTCACGTTTTTCTTGGGGCCCTACGTGTTGTGGACAGAGCTGTGAAAACTGAGTTGTCATAAATGTTCGGTTATCCTGTAACTTGCTTGACAGAACAAGGACTAAGTACAGCAAGGTTGGTAAGAATCCTTTCACCGTTCATAGAAAATACTTACCAGCATAGCAGTAGTGTAGAGTCTGTAACATAAAGTATATGTATACACTTCTTTGCATCTGAAAAGATGACTGCTTTATCCTCTGATTAAATGATAGAGACATAGCGTGTACTTAACCACATTCATAATTGTTTTGTTGTACAAGAATGGAATTAACAACCTTATGTCCTTTGCTGAGTCAAGATCTTTGTGAATTCCTGTACTCATGTTTCATGGTGTTAACTCTCTACCAATGTTCATTCTTTCTGTTAATAGTGATAAAGTCACAAAGCAATTATACTCCCACGAGCTGTCCTTTAATAACCTTTGTCATTTGTCAGAGTGCATTAGGCCCTTGCAAATTTTTACAGACAAGCTAGTGGTCTTCATGAACTAATAAAGTGCTCTGATGTGCCAGCTCATCTGACTTGCCAAATTGCTGGTGGTTCAAAGCGGAACTTGCTTCAGTTTAAAGAAAGATTTTACCGTTCTGTTGGAGCAAAGGATTTTCAAACAGAATTACAATCAACAAATAATGCCCATTTGAACTGTCTCTGCCTTCCAGTTCTGCACAGACTTGCATTTTAAGCATTTCAATTGACTTTGGATACAAATATAACTTATGTTAAACTAGGAAATACATAATGATGTTCATATATTAAATTGTGATGGTCTTACTACAACCATGTATTTATTATGAGTGTTATCATTTATATCACATTTTAATAGTTATTCTTATATTTTTAAATTATATTTTTATATTATTTTATAAAGATGTTTTTATTTTTTGTCATTTTATTTTATATTTTATATATTATTTATATTTTTTAATATCATTATTTTGTATTATTACATTATATTTATGTGAGTATTTGGGATTTGAAACTCTGCTGGTTATATAACAAAGATAGAACCCAGTGTGATTGTTTTCTCCAATTATTTTGTTTCTTTAATTAGTGTTTTAGCTCCAAGCAGCCAAAACACATTCCTCCTAGCAATTTACCAGCATGAAATGGATGTTTGGGGTTGGCATGTTCTTAAGTTACCTGCTATAAAGGAAAAGTATAGGAAAGTGAAAGTGTGAAGAGAGGGTACTTTTAGAATCATTTAGTATTTTATGAACTGTGTAGTGTTATGGACGTTTTTCAGGCAACATGTAATATAACATTAAAAAGAAGTGACAATTCAGTTGCAGTTGCACTCTTAAGTATATGTATTTCCCTTCACTCCTGACACTTTGAGCAGATAGACAGTTCCGATGCTTCAGGTGCATATTGCATTCATACTTCAGGGATTGCCTTCTCCTTGGTTAGGTTATGTTGAAGCCTGATAGACCACTTTTACTTTGTAGTTGTGTACACTCCAATATTCAGTTCTTGGGTTCACAAGGAGACAACTGAAGTATATAGAAGCCAGTCAGATAAACATGCTTTTCTGACCTCTAACTAGAGCTGGGATATTTGAAAACAAAAATTTTATAATAAAAGTAACCTGTGTTTTTTTTTCCAAATATTCAAATTTATTTTTAGTATTATTATTGCTTGGAAAGTAAAGCTTTAATGTAGTCTGCATCCTGTACTTCTAACTGGTCTAACAGAGTTAGACTAGAGACTATGTACATCATTAATGAATGATGTAGTTCAAAAGGAATATGTTTAAATTGGCAGGTGAGCAGCTTTTGCAATAAGTTATTGACTTTGACATAAAACTTTTATTTTGTAGTCTCTGATATCTTCTTTAACTTCTTTGAAGTAATCGTTACTGTTATTTTATAATCAATTATAGCAGTTGATTGTTGTAAGAAACTAGGCAAACTGTCCAATAGAGAGATTCAGTTGTTAGGTTGATGATGTTTCTGTTGAACCTCGTTTTTCTCTTTCCCTTGTATGAGCGTGCACATAGATGTATTCTGCTGGAATTCTTCCTCTCCTCTGAGCTGTTAGTCTCAATATAGCGTGTGGCTTTTATTTTTATTTTACAAATATCCAACTGGCAACTGAATAGAAGTATTTTCTTGATGGATTAGAAAGGTTCAAGGTTCTTGAAGTTTGCACGTCCTGTGAAAAAGACAGGTCAATTTTTTCACTCTGGGCATCTGTCTCTCATAAGCTCATAAATTGTTCTTGAAGCTAGATAGAAAAAATACTGAAGGCAACATCATATTTAAGAGTTTAAATGTGCTGATTGGAGTGTCTGAGAGTCTAACCTCAGGCAAAAGGTCTCCAGTTCAGTCTTTTTGACTGATGTGGAGTGGTCCACTGTTAATAATTTAGTTTCAAGACCTACTAAATGAAAAATAGGAGACTCATAGCATCAGTATCATTGTCTATCTTCCCTAGAAAATATAAACTGATTGTATTTTGATGTATGTTTCTACTCTTTCTACACTTAACTGTTCCCTATTGCAGCCACTGCATCTGAATTTTTTTTAATGAGCAGTGATTTTTTTATCTACAGAACACATAGCTTGCCCTGCAGGATCTTATGTTCATATTTAGTGTGCTTTATTTGTGTTTTAAATCAAAAGTCTGACACTGGCCCCTCTATATGCATCACTCCTGACCATGCTTGTGAGTAGTCTGCTAAAAGTGTGTGTATTTCTTCAGTTCTTAGTGAAACAGAGCCAGGAATATTTTCCTATTTTCAGCTGACCAAAAACATGTTACTGTCTTGTTTAAGCTTCAGGTCAACTCTTTTATGAGTCAAAGGAAATGTGGCATTGCTTTGGCAGAACCAGCACAACAGTCCCCTTTGTCTGACAAAGTATTGCCAAAAGTGGCTTGTACTAACTATGGTGGTGGAAGAAATCGTTAAGGGGACAGTGGAGAGGGAGTTTATTAACAGCAAACTTCCCCTTTCTTCAGAAATATTTTAGATATTTCTGAACCTTCGTTTAAACAAGTTTTTTTGATGATTGTATGGAATTGACATATCACAGGTTTAGGCCCAATCCTTGTCAGCTGTTGAGTGTATAGTATTTCAGCCTCCCATTTTATTGGGTCAAAGAGGCAACGTACAGTTTTGATCATCTCTAGATTGTCTCTTGAAGTTCTGAAGTTTGTTTGTTTAAGAGAAATCTTTCATTTTATTTTAATACAAGAATGATATTTTGTATTTTAGAACTTGAGAGGCAAGTCTGGCAGTGATGCATGGGACAGAATTTTCTGCCATGTTTCTTGTATAGCCAGAGTGATCCTTCAAGTGGGAAAGTTCATTCTGTTAGCAAAGCATGACAACAGGTGTGCACACGAAGTTGAAAAAAAGTTATTTTTATTCTCTGAAAGCAAGTGTATTTTTTGAAATAGTGTATAGTTTTAGAGCTTTTACAGATAAATACTAATTCTTTTGAAGTTAGGTTTCATTACTTTTTTGTCATTAGCTTGCTGAAGAGCTTTTTTTTTTTTTTTTTTTTTTTAAGCGATTACAAATGTGAGAGTTGAAAAGCTGCTATAAGGTATATTTGATCACTGAAAGCTCTAAAAGTGCAGAAGCAATAAGGAGGAAACAAACTTTTCTTCTCTTGATATTTAGGTTATTACTTTGTAAAACTTGTCTGGGTTGATGTTTATAGTCTTTCTTTAAGACGTTTCACAGTAAGTAAGAAGGCAAGTCCTAGATATAACTTCGACATTTTCTAAATTATTTAAAGTAACATAGATTTCTTTTTGAAACTAATAGTGGAAGTGGAAAAGTCAAAAGTAACTCTTAATACCCAACCTATATATAGGGTACATATGTAGAATAACTCTGAGGGTGAGCTTTTAAGTCCATGTTTTCTAGATCCATGGAGAAAAAAGTAAAAGTTTTAGGGATGATCAAAACAAGTTTTAAAATCTTAGGCATGTATTATACCTTTGGAAATGGAATGAATTTTGGTAGCAGCTATTATCTTGCTTGCAGTTGAGATAATGCTTACAAAATTAAAGATTTATAAAACTGAGCATTATAAAATTGTTCTTAAGCTTTCTCAGATCATGATAACCTAGTTTAGCTGTACCGTTCTGAAATTGGTACTCAAACAGAGGAGGAGGGAGGGATAATTGTGCAATCATTGTGGTTCCAGAAAATACTGCTTTTGTCCTTGTTAAAGAGGATGTTTTCCCTTCTAATTTCTAAAGAAGTGTTACTACCTGTACTTGGAACTTACTGATCTTTTACTATATGAAACATAATGCTTTTTACATTTTTCTAACAAAATATATATGCTGATTTTTTTGTGTGTGTTTTTAAAAAATATTTGTCATGCTGTAGTCTTCATGCAAAGACTTTTGACTTCAGTCTTTTTATGGCATCTATTCCTTTTTTAAAGATTATTATTTATTTATTTATTTATTTTTAAAATGAAATCGTAAGTTACAAAATAGAACCCCAGGGAGATGTATGCTTTCTTTTTTAGTTTTATCATCATAGCACTATTTAGACTTCTGTTGCTGTCCACTCCTGTTGATTTTTTTCATCTGTAACTTGTATGCTTTCTACCTCATTAAAATGTGCTTAAAAATAATTCTAAGTGAGTTATCTGTATAAAACCAATAAACACCATTTTCATGTCAGTTTACCAGGTTTTCTCATTAACGAAAAAAATGCATTTGCAGTTTGGGAGGAGGAATAAAACCTTCTCTATAGAGTAGAATGAGAAGTATATTTCTTCACAATTAAAGATAATTAGGTTGTTTTAGTTAAAAGTTAGGTCATTAGTTAGCTATTTAAAAATGCATCAGGAACGTACTCTGTGCTTTGCTGTTTCTTTGTTTTCTTAGATGATAACAGGGAAAAGAATGTGTGGAATAGGACTGTCTCTTCTCATTCGGTACTTGATACTCTAAAATTGAGCATGGTTACCAGTACTTTCCGTATCGAAGGCTAGAAGTTAGACACATTTGTCCTGAATTTGGAGATAGAATACCTCAGAGAATTTCACATCTATGCACAAAAATTACAGTCATGTTCCAGCTTTCTTACTGTGGTATATCAAACATAATATAAAATTTGAGAAATTCAGGTTTTGGATAGCTGGGTTGCTTTGGAGCATATTTGTGCTGCTTCTGTGAGAACTGGAGTAGTCTGAGGTGGCTTCTTCAACATGTAGGCTGAAGAGAGCAATGAACACTTCAGGGTGTCCTCTACCTTGGCTTTGGCCTTATGGAAGAAATATTTACAGTGTCTACATAAAGAAGTCATCGTAGTTGCTTTAAATATTTCCCATGGATTAAAAAAAAACTGTTGCAACAAACAGATCTATTGAAATGAAGAACTCAAATCTCTAAGGAACCACAGAGTATCGATAAACTTATTTGTATCTCAGTGATATTTTTGAATGTTACTTAAATATGTTATTGTTTTCACTGTGATGACAGACTGAAAAGACTATCGCTAAAACATGAAATTTTTAACCCAAATAGAACTTGTAAGCCCTGTTCTCTCAAATTGAAGCACAGAACTTAATTCCTCCTTAAGAAAACCAACAAACTATATTTATGTCTTCCCATTTTTAACTTTATTTTCTTTCCACTCAGTGGAATCAAGAAGAATACTAGATGCTAGAAAGTATTGTATCTGGCTATATCTTAGACAGAACCTGAAATCTAGTTGTGGTATCGTTATTTCAGCTGTCTTCATTCTCTGTTTCTTTCCTGTGTTCTTCTTCCATAATGAGATTGGCTTGAGTGTAATGTTGCTGAATGTTATGGGAAGTGGTTTTCCATCCTTTTCACAGTAAAATGTTGTAAAGTACAGTGATATAACTACTTCTTGATGTTTAACCTGAGCCTGTACATCTTTGGTTTCATGTAAATGTTTTCTTTTTACCTAGAGACTAAACGGGCCTTCCTGAAGGCTAACTGTGTTTAATTAATATTTAATTAATATAACCCTTTATCATGCCAACATCTTTTATTGCTGTCCTCCCTATTGCACATTTCCTGTTTGACTCTAATAAAAATAAATAAATAAATAAATAAAATCTGATGGTTGTATTATGCGCAGCCAGACTGGCAAAGCTTTCTTATCCACCCACCCTTATAATCATAAGGCTGATTAACCAAAGTGATTAATAAGTAAAGGTTGCACTGAATAAATTACTTAACCTCTCTTTGCCCTACACTTGCATTTGTAAAATAAAAACTGAAATACTGAACCACACAGAATGCTGTGCAAAATGCACAGAATGCATTTTGGTAAATTACTTAAAAATCACTTAAAATTGCCAAAGACTCTACAGAAATGCAATGTTAACGTTTATGTGAATTATGTCATTTTTTGGTCAAAAAATAGAATCAAATGAGTTCTTGCCTGTGCTGCTGTATTTATGGGTCAGCATATTGTTTTCTGTCTGTGATCTTACAAAAGTCTAAGGTTGGTAGGAATCTGTGTTTTGATGGCATTGATGCAACATTTCATTATTAAACAAACCCAGAAACATTTATGGTCCAAGAGTTACAAAGCAGGGTATGTACTTGCTCTATAGAGTTAAATATCTCTAAATATCTCTTCCATTGTTCCCCAAGTAAATTGCAAATTAACACTAATAAATCACATTGCAGCAGTTGATAAGAAGTGAAAGTCCTTTAATAATTAAATAGTTCTTTTCAGCCCCCCCCTCCCTTTTTTATGCAATGATTTTCTAGACTCAAAATCAGCATGTCTCATGCAGGCTACATATAATATATAGTTGTTTCAAATCAACTTTACTTACTGAGCTTTTTCTAGTAATGGAGCTCTGTCAGCAAAAAGCATATGCACCAGCAAATGATGAACGATGGACTTGTGTCAAATGGAAGCTTGAAAGGTGCTTCTGTCGTTAGATGGATTAGTCTGAACCAGGAGTTCAAAACTCCTCAAGTGTAATTGCTTAAGAGAAAAAGGTATCCCTGGGAGGGGGTCCCTGGAGAGGGGAGGGTAAGCACAGACTCATCGGAAGAAGTACTTCGTCAGATGAAAATGAGGGTTTACTAATTCACTAGGTTTTATTGTCATGAGATAGATTGCTTGATTTTTTATTTTATTTATTTTTTTTAACGTGAGATTTGCACAGCTTTAACTTACTGTCAGTAAAACATACTGATATCTTGGGATTTTTCTTAGAAAAGTGCAGGCTTAATTCCAGTTACGTCTGTTGGCAACAGTCATTTCAGAGTAATCTCTTATATTTTTCATATACTTTATAAAAATGTTGGTTCTTGTTTCAGTAGTCAATATGCTAACTAGGAAACCTCATTTGTCTGCAGTAGGTGTTCTGTCAGTTACAAGTTGATTAGGATAATGAGGGATGGGTATTTCAATGCAAGACATTCTTGTGCAAACAGTAAATTGTAATTTTGTAAAAATAATATTCTAATACTGTATTTCTCTGTTAAATGTATAGTGCTTTCCTGTTACTGTTGTGTAAATGTCATTAGGAAGAAAAAATCATGGGGGCAGAAATTTACATTAGGAATTAGGCTTTTGATATAATTTTCCTTTTTAAATATATATATATATATATATATGTATGTATATGTATGTCGCCTTGGCTATGCTTTAAATGGGTGTTCCATAAGAATGTTCTACAAAAGAATAACTATAAGCAGGGAGGCTTTCACTGTTCCTCAGTCTTTCCGTTGTGCCAGTTTTTCCTTCTCTTTTGCTTCTTTGCAATTGTTAGCCTTCATGTGAACTGAAAGGTACTTCAAAACACTGGAAGAAAATAGTCTGAAAGCTTCATGCACATTTGCTTCATAGTAAAGAGAAGCGAAGAAGTTGAAGACTTTTTCCACTGACAGGTGTTTGTGTGTCAGAGCAATGAATGCTTTTGATGGCAAACCCACTTTTCTTCATTGTACCCTTCTTTCTAAATATAATAGAGAGGAAAGAAAGCAAATCTGACAACAAAAACAAAAACTCTCAAAACTGTATAATAGAAAGCTTTATTTATTTATTTATTTATTTATTTATTTTAAAGAAGAAATTTAAATGATTTCAATGGCTATTCGCTTTCTTTCTGAGTGGGGAAAAAAGACAGCAGTTGCAGAGTGCCTGAGAAAGGTGAAGGTATTTGTGAGTTGTATACCTCATTATGTTAGAAAAATATTGTCATCTGATGATTGGCTGATGCAAAATTGCATCGTGTTGCAGACTGCAGATCCTCTTTCTTTAAAGCAGTATCAATTTTCAGAGCCCCATCTTAGGCATAAAACTACTCTAAATTGCTGCTTGATTTTTAAAATTGTTTTCAATTTATTAAATCTTCCTGTGCAAGTGTATTAACATGGCATATGTCGGTCTCTGTGTTTGCTTAGTTTATAATGTGACTAAACACAGTAACTGAAGATTATTTTGCAGGCGTTAAATGTTCCAATCTTTGGTTGTTTTCATATGTTAAGCCATTCAGTACAATTGTATCGTATGGAATTAGAGGCGCATTGACATCAGTCAAATTGACCACATGGCAGAGATTAAAAACAAGAGATGAGGAGAGTATGGCTTAGGATGTAAATCTTTTATTTTGTGCATTAAAAATAAAATAAAAAAAATAAAGAAATGCTAAAAACAAACAAAAACCAACCAACCAAACCAAACAAAACAACACCAAAAAGCTATTACCTGGATCAGCTTGGTTGTAAATAAGCTTTTGTTTTGTTTCTTTTCTATAAACATTGAAAGCAATTTGAATGATGGTAAAGATGGTACTAAAACGAACTCTAAACTTATGTAGACAAATGTTTGACAGAAGTGCAGGGACATTAATCTGGGCAGGATATAGATACAGATGCTATGTAAATTGTGCTGCAGACTGAAATGGACCCTGTAGTGTAAAACAGTTCCTTCTTCAGGAACTGTTGTGATCAAACCACAACGGGCAGGGAAAGCAAGCCTGTCACTGTAGGATATCGGGTTACTGCTCTTGTGAGTTGGAAGTAAGCAGAAAGCAGGCTTAAACCGAAGTGTTTATCCTTTTCTATCGCCAAACAATTTCAATATATAAAACCCGTTTTTAACTATTTAGCTTTTGTGGCTAACTTTGAAAAATTTTCACAGAATTTCTAGGTTGGAAGAGACCTCAAGATCATCGAGTCCAACCTCTAACCTAACACTAACAGTCCCCACTAAACCATATCCCTAAGCTCTACATCTAAACGTCTTTTGAAGACTTCCAGGGATGGTGACTCCACCACCTCCCTGGGCAGCCCGTTCCAGTGCCTAACAACCCTTTCAGTAAAGAAATTCTTCCTAACATCTAACCTAAAACTCCCCTGGCGTAACTTTAGCCCATTCCCCCTCGTCCTGTCACCAGGCACATGGGAGAACAGGCCAACCCCCACCTCGCTACAGCCTCCTTTAATGTACTTATACAGAGCAATAAGGTCACCCCTGAGCCTCCTCTTCTCTAGGCTGAACAAGCCCAGCTCCTTCAGCCGCTCCTCATAGGACTTGCTCTCCAGGCCCCTCACCAGCTTCGTCGCCCTTCTTTGGACCCGCTCAAGCACCTCGATTTTGTCACAATTTGACAGACAAATGAAGTTTTATTCCACAGTTCCTGGAACTTCTTTCCCTCTTCTGTATAGTCTAGCTAGGAGGTTATTTTATAATACCTTTCCTTCAAAGTTTGGTAGAAGTTTCCTAAAGGTTAAGATTTTTTATATTTATGTTTTCAGTTTGCACTTAACGTGCAACAATTCACTAATACTATGTTTGAAATGGGTTACTAAGTAACATGAGCTCCTGACACATTGATGTTGACTCCTAAACCATCTGGACCCAGAAGGTCTCAGCTGACAATGCGGCACATGCTAGGTAGGTCCTGCAGTGGGGAGGAGAGTGGGTGTCCCACAGCACGGTCCTGCCATGCCACACCGGGCCCAGCCACTCGGTCTGCCGGGGGCCCTGTTGCAGGCCAGAAGCCAAGGCGCGTGCTGCAAGCGCCATGTGGGCATCAGTCGCAGCTGGGAAAGTCACAGTAGGGAAAGGACAAATGGCTCTGTAGGGAACACACAATCCCCAAGATTTTGGAAGAAGGGCCTGAGAGGGCAAGTTTGGTGCCAAGATGCAGAAACAGTGGGTGTATTGTCTGGTGAGAAGCCACAGAGCAGTTCCACAGGACCTGTTGTCGTCAGGTAAGTTTCGGATCTCGGCTGAAGCTGCTGTGTTGTTGCCATTTCATGCGCTTCTCTGTTACCCCCAAAAACTTAAACCAAATTTCTTGTAGAAATAACACAGTGGTAGGAAGACTTAAACAGGATTGCCCTCTTTGTGGTATTGTCTAATTACATAGAAGTGCAACTTTTAAAAAGTATGTGACAGAGGTGGTGCATAAACATAAATTTTGGCCTAGCGTCTGCATCAGCAAGTTCGTACTGCAGTTTTAACTGCCACCTACGTAGCAGTGATGTATCTGTAAGTCTGGGAGTGATGCTTAGAAGGTAAGTTAGCCAAGCAGCAGGAGTTTTTGTGGTGGAAAAGAGAAATATTTGAGTAGGGAAAGTACTACAGAAGTCTGGAGGGAGTACTGAAACCCCACGTCAGCGCGATGGAAGATTCTATTGTCTTTTCAATGCCCCCTTGAAGAATGACTGACCTGAAGTCATGCTCCCTTTGTCTCCTGTGAAACTGTACTTTGTACTATTTCAAATCTTTTTGGAAGTAGACTCTTTTCAGCCTTCCCCACAGCTTCCTCTTTACTTTAAAGCTATAAAACAGTGATATGCCTGAGCAGAGCTAGTCACAGATGCTCTGACAGCATGTGACTGGTGTGCCTGAGCTTTATCATTCCTGCTAACTGACCCTTTTACTAAAAGTTTAATAGGGGATAAATTCACATGTGAATTCATAATCCCCTTAGTTGTGCCAGAAGGATTCCTTAACAAGCAAGCAACAAAGAGAATCTTATATAGCTAGACTTTTTTATTCCTCCTCCTCTTCATTTTTTTTCCAAATTTTATTGGGTAGACTACTTCAAGGATGTGTCTTTAACTGTCATCACAATTTTTATTTGTGCATAACCAAACAAACAAAGGCAATATATTCAATGTGGCTTTCAGAGCAGCTCTGTGTGTGGAATTGAATACATTTTTGAGCTTTTAAGTATGATAGGTGGAAATATTATTTCTTCCAAATATTTATTATTTTGCATTTTTACTTATTCTCTATAACTTAAAAATGCTTTTAAAGCATGTATCTCTTGGAACTTATATGTTTACAGTGTGATATTAGTACATGGAGGCTTTTAATTTCAGAATTCTGTATATTGTTTGCTGCTCTTACCTAGATAAGCCTCTAAACATAGGTACTGAAAATATTTTTAGTAGAATATGCTTTTAATCAACTTTGTTACGGTTATTTTGAGTTTGAAAAAGGAAAATTGTTTCTCTCATAATGTTCTGTTGAAGTGCCTTTAAAGTGATGACATCATCACTTTAATACATTTAAAAGCTTCAGGGTTGCAACAGTTATTGAACAATGCTCATTGAAAGAATATTATTGATGTCTCGAGGCGTTCTTTTATAAGGAAGACACTGCTTTTTGTGGCCTCTATAAAATAACGCTTAATTTTTTCCTTTATTGCTTGCTATGTTTCTGGCATTGAAAATGAGGAAATTCCTAACCACTACTAAATGCATCATCTCTTTACAGCACTTTGTTTTCTCAAACAAATCCTGCTGGGGTATGCTAGCCTGGAAAGTCCTTGAAAGCTCTCGTTGCAGAGCCCCAACTTTCTGTAATTGCAGTGTATGTGCAACCAAGGTGTTGCAAAGAGATGCTTCTTCTGGTTAAATCCTGCCTCTCCTATCAGTAGGCAACTACTTTTGAAGCATAATTTTTTCCTGTCAGAGTTGTCACATTCTAGAGGTCTCTGTAACTTTAGAACTCATCATTTTCTCAGTGGAATCAGTAAAAGGTGGTTTTGTTTTCTTAAACTTTAATGGAAGTAGGATGCAGCTGTCTTTGGCAGGAAGAAATTCAGTGTGAGTATACAATCCTAACAAGACTCTGTGCATGTCTGTGTATGTGTGTGTGAGACGAAGACAGAGAGAGAGAGGCATTGTGCACTGAAATATTTTAACATGTCTTGGCAGACTTCTGACACAATGGATGCATTATTTTTGAGAAATTCATCAATTACCCCCTCTTGCCATCCCCCTCTGATGTCCCATTTCTCTCCCTCCCCTCAGCCCTGTTTTATGAAATAGTTTTCTTATTAGCGGTTCTTTGGAGTTGCAATGTCCTTGATCTGGAAGGAGCATTTCTGTATTTTATGGTAATGCTTCTAAGATCTGAAAAGAAACTATTATTAATCAAATTTGGGCAATTAACACCAGAACTATTTTAGTGGCTGCTGTTAATGTCTTTGAGCACTTGTATGATTACAGGGTATGGTATGTTCTCCAGCCCTATAGTACGTGAATTTAAGACAAGTCACAACAGCAAACAGTTCATGGTTGAAGATGGTGGAAAGGATAATGAGCCGAAAGGTATAAAAAGCTGGTTGTTTTATTTTAACTCTGTTTTTAAGTGCTTGCAATCATTCAGTATTTAGGACCAAGTGAGACATTCCTCTCAATTTACTCTTAAAGCTTTAGAAAAAGGGAGACAGGCCTGGGATACTTCTGAATTCTGTTCCAAACCCTGCTCAGTATTTTTGATTGTTTAGGAAAAATCAACACCAGATAAGAGACCAGTATGTCCCAAAATACTGCATTTTAGTTTACCGAGGAATTGCTGCTTCAGAACAGCAACCATAGCAAACTTGGAATTTGGACCTCTGAAGGTTAGAATTAGGCAGAAAGCATGCCTGTATTGTCCTGGCAGTTGCAGCAAAAATGCACAGATGTTCATGTTGCTGAATCTTTATTTTTATCCTGTACACTCTAAATTATTGATCTCAAAATACTTATTCAATTTTATGGTTTGTACAGAGGTGTTTCTTGTTGCTGGTTTGGCAGCATCTTTCTTTATATGTAGTACTGTAAATAGAAAGCCTGGTAAGTGTACCTTACTTCAAAGGTCTGATTTACATTCTAAGTTTTTAAATGATGAATGTGTTTTCAGTATGGAAGTAATAAAGGCAGTTTGGGTGACAATTTATGAAAATGATTGTTACAATAGTAGTTTATATAGGCTTCTTAAATGATAAGCATTTCTACTTCTGTTTAAGACTTCAGTGCAAAATGTACATCTGTGTCTTAAGCTGCTCAATAGAGATGGTAAGATCTTCCCCCCAGAAATTAATACCACTGTATTTTTCATAGTATCTCTGAAGTTTGCAGTGGTTTGCATTGATGAGTAGGCAAACTGTCAGTCCTACAAATACCATTGAAACTGTAGACTTAAGAGAAGGTTAATTATTAATTTATTTCCTAAATCAAAGAAGAATATTATTCTAGGAATACGTGCTGTTGGAACAAGCGGTGTGTGTCTTCTCCTGCTCTGAAAGAGGATGCAGTTACTGGGTGGGTATTTAAAGTGTTCTTGGGGTTGATTGCCCACTGAGACAAAAATGGACCTGATTTGTCAAATTGTGAGAAGAGTTCTAACAGTGACAGTATATAGTTGTGAATACAGAGGACTATTTTGCACTCAAATTTTTGCTGTGTGTACCTGTCAGGTAATGTCACCTGCCGTCTACCCCTTTCTGCTGAGCCCCGTGATGACACCTCACTTGAGGTGACAATGGTACCGCTCTCAAAGCTCTCTGTGTGAGTGTGGGTGGTGGTGCTTGCTGTTTAGCAAAAATAAAGCAAAAAACAAAACAAAAACAACAACAACAAAACTTGTTCCAACAGTTGCCTCTGAGAATTGGTGGAGAAACCAATGTTGTGCTCAGTGGATCCTGGAGGGATGGGTGTTGTGTAATCGTGCATACACGGTTGGATGAGAATAGTGGAGTATGTGAAAGAGTATCATCAGGAAGGAAAGGCCTGGGTTTCACCAGGACTAGGAGGTGTCGGGTCTGATTTGAATCTGTAAGCACTTTCCCCCTTTTGCGGTAAAATTTCACTACGTGTTGTTTCAGTAGGCCATCCTCCTGCGGATCCTGTGGTATGCTGGAACTGGTGTGGGTCATTTTCCCTGGGGTATATTGGATATAACTGAGGCTGTCTCTATGTTTGTGTTTTCTTTTGGAGCAGAAGCACATTTTTAAAGTGAATCCCTCAGAAGTCCCCTCTTACTAAGCATGGTGTTTTTTTTTGTTGTTGTTGTTGTTTTTTTTTTTCCCCACAAAGTGATTTAGGTATGTGCAAGCTAGACTCTTGGAGAAAACTGAAAATTGAAATTGAAAATTGAAAGCTGTATTCTAGGCTTGTACTGAACAAGCTTTAACCTCTAGTGAGGGCATAATGATTGAGGCCTTTGAACATCTTCAGACCATGTGATAGTGAGCTTGTTACCCTTACTATGATTTTTGGGAAGAGGATTTATCAGGAGACACATAATGGAAGGAGTGTCTTGACAGGTTATTGGAAACATAAAGATAATCATAGCTTTCTGTTCCTAGCAGCTGAGTTCTTTTAGATGAGAATTGCTTTGTTACTTTAGTGGGCAGCATATCCTAGCTTGTAGTTCAGTAATTACTAAGTTATTTGTTTGCTGCGTGCTTTATTGCAATGACGAATGTCTTCATGGAAACGTGTGCAAGAAAAATAGTGACAAATACTGTGCTAGTTACAAGGAAAGCATCTTGTATGGGCCTTTTTCCAAATCTTTGCTCCTCAAGGCAAGTAAGTCATTAATAGTAAATTACATTCTAGTTGCAAGTTTAGTAGTGCCTTTGATGCCAGAGGATCTTGAGTCTTTTAAAACTGTCAGTCACTTCATCCATACTCATTTCATCTACCTCTGGAAAGTGACAAACCAATTTGAAATTTTGCACAATCAGTTAGAAAAGAAATCAAATTAACTTCTAAGCCCTTCTCTATCAGTGATGAAATGGCTGACAGATTTTACAGAGCTAGAAGAGCATTTTTGCAAAACAGAAATACCTGTTACAGCCATCTGTGTTTTAGGGTGTGTTAAAACCCCTCTTTTTGCACCACGTCACGGGCTTTTTATAGGCCTCTTGTTTCTCTGCGTGGATGGCGCATCGCCAAAGGCTAACTATATTGCCATTAAAATAGTGCGCTAAAAGTTTTGTGGAAATTGCACATACACTCTTTTATTCTGACTAGTTTTTGTTTCTTTGGCCCATTTTATTTATGCTTTCCTTGTTTATGCTTTCATACTATCTACTCAGTACAACAAAAATGTAATCTAATACCCTAATCCTGATAAATGGGGGATAGCACTCATGGTATACCTTTCATTTATCAAGCTACAGAGCTTTCCAAAGGATTCTGTTTCATGTCACTAATACTGAATTTAATGATTTTTTTTAACCTAAATTAAATAGGTATAGATTAATTTTTGCCTTTTGTTTTCTTGCTTCCATATACACTCTTTGCAATAACAGTATATTAGAGGTAGCTTTGATATTTAAAGTGTTTTACTTCTTTTCCTTGTCTTCAGTACAGGTCTAAAAGCATTGCCCAACTCACTCTACAGTATTCTACACTAATATCATAGTTTTTGATACTTAAGCTAAGAGCATATATATATTTTTTAAACATTCTGGTTCTAGCTCTGTAAATGAATTTGCAAGGGGCACAAATGACTGTGGTTTAGAGTCAAATCATGCAAGCTTTGATGTGTATTTTACAGTCTGCATTTAGACTCTTTAGGTTGTTCTCTTGTGAAAACAAGCTATACTCTGCTAGCTAATGGTTTGTCCTCTGACATAGCTACTGGTGTGCTAATCTTCAGGAAAAATGTAAGCAAACGGAAGTGATGCGGGTAGTTTAATTGGACCAGCTACATGGAGGCAGAGCAGAAGTCTTGTTGCTGCTCTTAGAGATGCTGCTTGTTCACTTTGACTGGTAGTAATACTGTCAGCTATTTGTCAAGAATTTTTGTTCTTTGTCTAATTTTTCTGTGTCTGTGATGGTGAAACAATCAGGAAGTTTATGCTGAGAAGATATATGCATTTTGCTGTTGTAAGTGGCAAGCTTGTTTTCTTTCAATGTTATATTACAACTTTTCTAATACCATTGTGGTAATCTGTAATTGTTTGGGTGTCTGGCATGCATTATTTCTAGCCATTTTAATGAAATATTACAGTTATTAACCATGACTACTGGTTTATAGTGGCTGTAATCCTTGAGTGTTTTCTGTTATTGTAGTTTAGGGCCACTTTGTTGGAGCATTAGCCACCTTCTGGTTTGCATCAAGGTGGCTGTCTAATGGATCATTAACTGCTAGTGAGGCCTAGGTCCTTGGGGACTTGCTTGGTACAGTAGTTGTGGTGTGAGAAGTAAAGCTCATACAGCAAGAAATCTGAATACAGTGAACCCTGTGGTAGTGTAAAATGAAATGACTTCGTGCTCTTAACATCTTTGTTTTTTCTACAACATTTTTGTTGCTGTTGTTACGAGAGCAGCGTGTTTTAGATGCTCTGAATGGGCAGGGATTGATGAATTAGGCACTCCTGAAGCAAGCATGACTGATGGTCTCTGCTATGTTTAGCTAATGCTGATACTGCTTTTGGTAGGGATTCATCTGCTGCTGCAGAAGTTTCTTCTTAGTCTGTTTACTAACTCCAAAGACTGTGCTTGCTGTGGTTGGACTTGGTGATGTTGAAGGGCTTTTCCAATTTAGGCGATGCTATGATTCTACAGTAACAGATATAGGAGGATTATGCATATTTTATTCCTTATATTTTTATTCTATCCACCCCCTGCTACTTTTCCTAAATTTCCTCCAAATAAATGTGTAGAGCTAGCAGAACATGAAGAACAACCAGTGAACCAAACTCTGAGGGTGAGTTTGTGTCTGTGTGTATTTTCTGGTAATCTACACTTTTCTGAGGTCCTCTTCTGGTATTCCTGACCTTTCAATACTGTGGTTAGCATCTGGACTTCTATTTGTTGGAGATGCTTCTGTGTTAAGATCAATCCCAAGCCTTCAGCCTAAATGTGATAGTCAGAGGCAACAAAGAGACTTCTCCTTGGGCTCCTAATTGAGAATTTCCTTGTCAGTCCATTAGGACTTCCACTTGGACCATTCAGAAATTGGTGAGCATTGTTGTCAGGTGTTTGAGAAAGTGTTCACATCTTTGGAGGTAGGTAAATATTTGGTCCTTCTTCATCTTTGGTCTTGTTTATGAGATTGTACTGAACTTGATCATAGTTTTTTGTGATTTTCACAGATGACAGTTTTAGATATCTTTAACTGTATTTTAAAATTCAGCAGAAAGACTTCTGTGGCTCTGACCTTGCTGAAATTTTCATGCCAGCTGATATATAGTAAATGTCACAGTTAAGGATAAAACAGTGATTTTTTTACTACAAAGTGCTGCCATGGTTTATCAAGTATTAAGTCAGCACTTTTGCTTGGGATTTCAATTAGCTGCCTTTTAATTTCAAAATGACAATGTGCACTGAAAAACACTGCTTCAGTCCTTCAAAATATGAATGTGTGGACTGTGAAATAATAATTACAGAGTTGAATCTTACTTGCAATGGGATCAAAATATTAAAGCTTTAATGCTTACAAAAAAATATCTATCAGTGTTTGGCAAATACTGAGCCTCCCAGCACCTTTCTCAGAGATAGAAATACTCCTTCAAGCAATGTATATGATGAGATATATATCAGTACAGGAGGCTGAATATGCTATTGGATTAATCTGTTTAAAATTGAGATGGGTATGTGCATGTTGTTTTGATTGACATAAGAAAGCATATAAACAGTTTATTTTCAGCAAATATTGTGGCTCAATTATTTGACTGGTTCTCTTGGTTGGCCGTGCCATTAGCTTATTTGTAATTTAAAATTGACATATTTATTCTAAATAAATTAGGAGAATAATGCAAGTGTCAATACATTTGGAAGTGGGGGAAGAGAAAAAAGAAAAGAAACTGCAACTAAAATGATGTTTAGAAATGTCAGAGTTTTTCAGAGGTGGGGGGCTGGGGAAAGGGGAAGTTGCATTTAATTAGCTGTAACTGCCTGCCCGCATGTTCCTGAGCATATGGAATTACGTTCCTGAACAAATGACACAGTTCTCAACTGCACCCTGTTGATGCACAATTTTAATTGTGTCAGGATTTAGTTTCCAGGATGACACACACAGCTATGCTTTAAAAATTCAGGATTTTTATCTCTTTCATTATCTGGTACTATTGAATTATGAATATATTCTGTCACTGTTAGATTTTCCTAATCTGTAAAATTAGCTCAGTGTAAAAAATGATGTTGTAGTTAATGTGTCTGGTTGATAATTACAAAATTGATAAAATAATCATTCGTACTTGACTTCAAGGAGTTCATTTGGCCCTTTTGATGCAAGCCCTTGGCTCTAAGAAGTAAATTTGGCTGCTGCTGTTGTTGTTGTTTTTTTTCCCCACCCTCCATTAGCAATCATTCTGTTGCACACAGTACGTGATAAATCAACCGCAGGAGCTTTAGAGTTGCCATAACATGACATTACCTATCAGCTCGTCAAGTCTGTGTTGACTCTGCGCCTTTTAGGCTGTATATTTCTTCAAAGTCTAGTGCCAGTTACTTAGTCAGCTCTAACTAATTTCAGAGTGGAAGGGAAACTTTACTGGAGTGCTGTTTGGGATCTGCGTTTTAATCCTGGTCTGTTTAATGTTTGCCTCCTGACATTCTAGGCCAGACATCATTTTAATGGTATGTGTGGTGATAAAGCCAATAAACTGTCAAGATGATTGATAATCTAAGCATTATAGCAATATGACTTTCCTGTTCTCCTCTGTGCTTTAGATGATGGTTTCCAAATTGAATTCTTACAGTGTGCTGTATGCTTGTTGGAGAGTCTCTCAGCGAGCGGTTGGAAGGAGCTAGCCTTTGCTAATGCAGGCTTTTAGATTTCTGTTATTATTGGAAGGACTTTTAATTTGGGAAACATTAAGAGGGAATTCTACCACTGGAATAGGCTTGGTCCCTAATTTTTTGAAATTCTGTTATTTTTATGGCCACCTGGGATGAATCTCAAAATTTCACGTGGCTGACTCCTTTATCTGTAATGCCTTTCAACTAGTGATAACAGAGCATGTGTTAGTGTGTGCATGGCTTCCGGGTTCACTTAAGCAAATTCAGCAGCCATTTTTCATCATCTTAATTGAAAGTCATTGATCAGATGTGCTCACTTTTTTTTTTTGTTTTGTTTTTTGTTTTTTTTTTTTTGTGGTGGGGGGAAGGGGTAGAAGGGAAGGAAGGGAAAGGACTTGCAGGCAATTGATTTGGATTATTTTTGCATGATGCCTAAAACTAATGGTTTTCATCTTGTAGTTTTGTGCTGGTCCCTGGACAGTGACAGAGCAAGGATAAATGAATGACAGCTATTTGCGTTTTGGAACTGCTCTGCCTGTGCTTTTTTGATTATTAAATGTGTTAAGTTTGCCAATACATCAGTTTCGTGGTTGTGTTGTTTTTATTTATTTATTTAATTTATTTTTTTTTAAATTTAAACCAGAAGTTAGCACTCCTGCACTGTCTGAAGAAATTTTGCACAGGTAATCCTCATTAAGTGCATTGATTGATAAATGTTGTTCTGTATACTTTCCGTGATCTGTTGTGGAGTGTAGGCAAAGCCATGTCATGCTTGCTTTTAAAGAAAAGCTTTATTTATTTATTTATTTATTTTTAAGCTCAGTTTGCTGTCTAGACTCTAGATTCTGAGGGTTTTAGTACAAAATTCCCTTGAATGATTTTTAGACTTTGAGCAAGTAGTAGATCACACTTTTCCTTTTCTTTTTCTTTTTTTTTTTTTTCTCCCAGTTTTTGCTGTGAGCATTTTCCCCTCAGAAATTAATAATTAATTGGGTTATATGGGTGAATATAAAGTTCTGATTCATTAGAAAAACAAACCTTTATTCAGTAGGTTTTCCCAGCATGGATGATTGGGATTAGCCTAGCTCTGGTGGGAACAACCAAACCAAAAAGTTGTGTGGGAATTCCTGCAGCCTCGCTGGTGAGGCATTGCTCCCATGTGTGCTGGAAGTTATGGCTCCTTGGAGAGGAGCCCTCTCACACTTCTATGCCAGTGAAGCTGCTGGAAAACTGTTTCTCTAGGCATTTGGCGGGGGGCTGTGGAAAGTCACTAGAAGCCCCCTGGTACTCTTTTTTTTTTTTTTTAAAAGCCTTTGTCCCATCTGGAAGGTGAATGGGTTAGCTAGCCTGGGAAGGCTTTGTGTGTTAAGAGGAACTAGATTTGAGATGGTAGCTCGAGGGCGTTGTTAATTCTGCAGTGAAGATGCATCTCTTAGAGCAGTCAGTGCTGAGGAAATATCTGTCCCTGTGTATACCTCTAGGGTAGCTCCTCTGGCAGTTGAGAGCCACTTTCCAGAAGGAGTCTTTTGCTTTCAGCTTTGTCTTTGTTCCTTTACCTTCTTTCCTCTTCCTACAGCCTACCCATCTTTTTTCCTCTGACAGTTAGCTGGTTCAAGTTGTACTTCTTCATGTTGCCAGGATGATCTAGTGCATTGCTGAGTTTGTAAAACTGCACAAAGCACTCTGTTGAATAAAGGGGATAGACCAGAAATGACTGTGGGAGGTGTTCTAGTGAACAGATTGGTAGGGCGCTTGGGGGTTTATTGCATTCCCTTTTGAGCAAGAAATTACAGAATTTAACCCAAACTTATGAACAGTGAATTTTTCAGCTGTGCTTTGCTTAGTCTAAAGGAGAATTCTGTCTGGGACTTAGGGATCTTTCTCTCTGAGGTGTCTCTGAGGTGTTCTGCTTCCCCACCTCTTGGGGAGCTTGCTTTTTACTCAAGGAAGAGCTGTTATGCATCAGTAGTGTTTGCTGGTACTGAAGCCCTTTGTCTTGTGGGGAACTGCCAAGCTCAATCCTTGGCCAGAATAAGTAGACAATTCTATTAAAATTCAGGCTGATGGAGAATGGGTGTTGACAGATACACTGGCTAGATTAGATTTGATTGTGTACTCTTTGAAGTTAAGTTTCTCTGAATTGCTGGGTCAAACTCTGGTTGTGTAGTTTACCTATAAAAAATGAAGCTAAACCGGCCTTTTCTTTCTGTCAGCCTAAAGAATTCCCAAAGCAACATTGCATTGGTTCTCATCCCAAGCATTAAAGGCTAAAGCTTAATTTGCTTTTGAAAAATTAGGGCTTGTGTTTTGCAGAGACAACTGGCCAACAATGAAATAAGTACTATTACACTGTGCTATTACAATTTAATTTGGTCAGCTTTTTTTAAGGCCCTTACAGTCAATTTAAGCACAATGCTCGCTGACAAAATAGATGCTTTAGAGTCAAATTCTTCACTCTTGCATGATTTCCTGTGGTCTTTTCATTTTCATTTATTTATTTTCATAACAGCAGTTATTTGAAAACAGAAAATGGCCTGTATATAGAGGCAAGAGAAACCTTCCTTTTCCTGGATACATTTGGGTACTTTTGAGTAGGCTTATCTTTTCCCCAGGTATTCTAGGGTAGCTTGGCTTATTGTTTTCCCAAGGTTATCTTTCCACAAGAAGGGTGATGGGGGCCAACTTTGTAGTGCAATTCTTAATAGATAGACAAAATGTGAATTAATACTGTAAGCAAAGGATCTTAGACAACTGGAGAGGGATGTATCTAGTTAATTGCTTTTTTTTCCACCTCTCCTGTCCTGTATCATCTGAGATAATGTACAAAGCTTTGTGGTTTCCATATAGCTTTTGTCTTTTTTAAAACTGATTTTTTACCTTCCTGGCATGTTATGTATTGATAGGAAAGAAAAATGTTTGTAGTAGCATCATCTGCTATTGTTCATCTGTTGTTTCTCTGTCATAGGTATGTTGTTATGATTGAGAGGCATCACGTTTTTTATTATTTAATGACTTTGAAATATGTAGGTCTTTGGCCAAATATGTCTGCTGTAATCAGGTGTTTTTTAGAGCCACTTAATGGGATAAATTTGTACTGTGGCTGATTTTGTGCTTTCTATGACTTGAAAAATCCAAGGCATGCCTTGAGATCTTCAGCAGTGTTCTTGTGTAACTGGACGTCACTTTGTATGAAAGAAAAAAACAGCATATTTTAGATTGTTAGCCATACATCATCATCTTTACTGAAAAATAATGCTAGCAGCCACTTTGTAACACTTGTAGCAGGTAGGATGTTAAATATTCAGCCTTGCAGGTAATGATGATTGTGCAGAATTGAGCATTGCTTGTATATTCGTTTCTAATAGCTCCCCCTCATTGAGTCAATTTGAACTTTTTTTTTCCTCTTCAACTGACAGGAATATGGTTTGGTATAGATATTATTTCAGCCATTTTGCCCCCAGGAGAAACATCAGTAATTTATAAATAAAATACACATAAAAATAAGAGAAGTAAACTGGAGGGTTTTCTTTTTGTTCTTTTGTTGTTGTTATTTGTTTTGTTTCATTTTATTTTATTTTATTTTATTTGCAACAAAGGCACTACTAATTTCAATACCGTGATTTGGAATTGAATTATTTTTAGTTACTGATTTATTGGTTGTACAGCTGTAGTTCCATATAACTGTATGTGAGAGTCTGGAAAACTTGATTCTTTTATTTTACTTGGACTTTGCATATTGTTAAACACAAATTGACAATGGTGAGTTGTCAAAAAAACAACTAAGCCAAAGAAACAAAAAAACAACACCCAAACAACCACCACCACAACAAAAACAAACCAAAAAACCCTAGCAGCATCATTGAAAAGAAAGCTTTTAACTACTGCATGGGGTGGGATTTGGAAAGATTTTTTTTTTCTTTCTGGATTAGGAAAGGCACTGGGTGAATTTCAAGCCAGATCATTAATATTTTAATGACTGTTCCAGAGTAGTAAATATGAAAAGTGTAGTAATTTTTAAAACCTTTCTAATTCTGTATATGATCTTCAGTTAGTTTTGAATGCTCTTACTTAAGCTATTTGGTTTCTTCAAGTTGTTTTAAAGTGATTCCAATTTAAATGTCTGTATTTCATTGTGTGTGTGTATATTTACATATATATTTCATTTTAAAGTATATGTGGACTTGTTTACTTCAGTTGTGGACTCTGTCTAAAGTTCAGAAAGATTGAGAAGTTGAATCTACATTGCGCTTCTGTGGTATTTTCTGAACAGTGTGGAGTAACCCCCAAATTACTTGTTTTTAGAGCAGTTATATGTTTTAAAACTGCTAAAATTGCAAATACCAGTAAGTTCAAAAAAAAAATTAAAAACAAGTTTAGGCAAAGTATTTGCTCATAAAATGAATATGGGGAAGAGTGGGATGGCAAGTCTGGAAATCATATCCCTGGTTGACATACTTCTTAGTCACTAGCTGAATAACTGCTCTAGCAAAAGAAGAGGGAAAATATGTTTATCTTATTCTTTTAAATAAAAGTCAAAAACTAAATGAACATTGATCAGAATATGCATATGAATAATTTCAGAAGTAGAGAGTATGTAAAGTGCCATAAATTACTGATCAAATCCATGACCCAGGTATTGCAGCTTGCCATCCTGTACTTCCAGAGGACAGCACAAGGTCTGGGTTTGTGTGATCTGTCCATGGTATCTGCCGTACTCCCTCCTGTTGCATGTTCCAGTCTTGTTTCTTCCAGGCCTGAAGATATGGTTAAAGTAAATAGGGTGGTGTATGGATTCATTTGAGAAGGTGATGAAGCAAAAGAACACTTGCCTTCTGAAGGAAACTCTAAAGAATTTGAAAAACACTTCCTGTCTCCCTTTTAAACTCAAATAGTTCATTTCTGGATCTGGCCAGTAGCAGAATTGTGAACTTGTTAGTTGAAAAATGAATGACTGCTTTGTGGCTCTGTATTTCTGCTATAGTATCCTCCATGCTCTTTAACAATAACTGTTTGAGTATTGATCTGCTAGTGCCTAATAGCTTAGAAACACTGTGAATGCAATATGAAGATTAGAAACTATGCCCCTAAACCCAAAAGCATTGAATACATATATATTCTTCTCCATGTGATTTAGTTCGAATTGAAATTTATGGTATTGGCCATGTGAGCAAAATACAGGATGGTGACTGAGTGCTTTTTATATGCCTAGAGAACCATATGGAATACACAATAAATGATTGTGATGAAGTGAATTATATTAAATGGCTTACTTTGCAAAATTGTTCACCAATTATTAAGTTAGACTGTTTATACATAGAAGGAAAACTGGATATGGTTCAAAGTAAACAAAAGTGCTTTATTTTGCTAAACTGATCAATGGAAAAGAACAAGTCTATTTGGTTTTGCTTTACATTTAAAAAAAAAATCTTACCGTAAATTGTTAGGCTTTTTTTTTTTTTTTGGTGTCAGTCAAAATAATTTTTCAACAGAGCATGAAAATGGAAGACAGAATCTGAATGGTTCTGCTTTAGAACCACACTGAAAGTTTTTTGTTTTATGTAAATAGAGATTGATGGAACATTTTACACAGAGTGCAGGTTTTTGACAAAAAGTATTGATGGTTGCTTTCAGTAAGTGTTACTGGAGATGACAGAACATTGCATTTTAAGATGAATTACAGTAGAAACTCCCACTTTGGGAATGTCATACATTTTATTTCATCTGTTGTTTTGAGAAAGAATGACTAAAGTCATAAATACCACAGACTGATCTCTCTTTCCTTAACATCTTATAGATCTTGAATTGGTTCACTGTGCTTAGTAGAAATTTTATTAAAAATAATTAGATAGATGCATGCTTTTTGCTAAGGTCTGCTTATTGTACTTTGGGGTTTTAAGTGTTAACTGTTTGGTTAACTTGAAGATTGATGTTAACCCCAAAGGAATTGTCCTTTTGATTATTATGTTGGTTTACATTTAAACTCTTGGAAGTACAAAATGCTTTGTCTGTTACTTTTGGAGGAAAACTAAATATAGAATTGGAACTAGATTGCATGAGACCCCTTTTTGCAAAGGCAAATTGATCAGCTTTAAAATAGTCAAATGCTAAGTTCTTAATGAACACTTCCAAAAGCAGTTACATTGTCTACCAATGGGAGAGAGGTTTTCAGGATGTTTTTCCTGTTAGTGTACATAGTTCTGCCATTTTTTAGAGATGAGAGAATACCAGACATATGGAATGGCTGAATTCTTAGAGCTGAGGATGGAAGTAGAGCTTGAACCAGAGCACTCTGGGATTTGAGCAGTGAGGTGGGATGATTTAGGTCAATAGGAATTGCAAATGGTGCTTAGTAGAAAATGAGCTCTGTTGTAAACATATATTTGTATTATGTGTTTAAAATATATTAAACTTTGTTATGGTTGAAGTAGTCATAGACTAGGTAAGAGATCTAGTCTCTGTTTTGTTTACATTTGTTATTTTCAAATTCTGTGAAATTCACACTCCACCCCTCTGCCATCCATTAAAAAGACAGAAGAGAGGTTTAAAAAGACCCTGAGTAATGGAGGGCGCAAGTCTTGAGGAAGTTTTAAGAGGGGACACAATATGAATTTGGACTCTTCTGGTCGCACAGTTCCTAATGTTGCTAATGACGGCTTGAAAAGGAAGACTAGATGTCAGCTTGGAAGAGTCACAGTCTGAACACAGATCAGCTCCTGAATGTGTATTTTGAGCCTTATAAAGAGTATTCTCTTGTTTGAACAATAAAAGAGTAATAGTGACATTTTAATGATGAATATATGTATAAAAGGGAATATAGGCAAAAGTATATTGTCACCCTAAAAATTAAAGCTTCTATGAAGAAGGCTTATGCCCTAAAAGGGATGGAGAAAGTGACAAATCAAATATCAACAATAAAATCCAGTTTCTTCCAGATTGCCTCTGTTTCCATGTTAGCATTCTTATACCACCTCTCAGTGCTTATTGAAAGTCAGGTCTTTCTTGCCTGCAACTGTGTTATCTATTGAGAAGAGCTGAATTTTTCTTTATTACTTTTAAGCTCTTGAAAATGATTCCTTGAGAAGGAAAGTTATTTTGGTTTATCATTCTTCTCACCCAAAATATTTCTTATTGCTGCTTTGATGTGAAATCATTACTACTTTTTTTCTTTAAATGTATTCATTTTTCCTGTTCTTACAAGATTATATTGCCCTCAAATTATTCTGAAACCTAGATAGATACGAATCTATTTCATATATTGATTCTTTTCTTTCTACCACTTAATGGCTTCTTTTACCAACCTGATGATAGCTTGGCTTGGATCCATGCCCTTAGCGGGGCTGAGGAACATGTAATTGAACTCCAGTTTTTTTGGTTTAACAGGCTAAGCCTACTGCTTCTCAGAAATTGCCCATGTGATATTTCAAATTTCACAGGTGAAAAACAGTCAGCTAATGATTAGTTACCATTTTAGCTAATGAGGGAACTGATTAAAGATACAAAAGGTTCATTGTGGCATTTGTCTCTTACTTCAGACTGAAGTTTGTCAGTCAATGTCTCACAGTATTCAGTACCTTATCCTCTTGTTTGGTTTATAGATCCTCAATTGACTTCTTGGTGGCCTCATTTTCCCCCCAGGTTGCTGAGCTGAGCTGGAATAGATGGAAACTCTTCCCTGGCTGCTTTGCTCGAGGACTGTTCTTGTTGCTGCTGCTCCATTGTCCAGCACCTGGGCCTGAAACATATTCCTTCTGCCCAGGTAGAGCAGAAGTCTCCTGGCTCCTCTGCTTATCCTTTCTGCAGAAGGAAACAGATTGCAGCAGGCTGTTGGTGCATAGCAGACAGTGTTGTGAAACGAATCATAAAGAATTCAAAAATGTATTAATGACTGGATAGTTTGTCTTCTTTGGAGGAAGGTAATTAATAATCAGCTTCTCTATGGAGAGAATTTACCCCCCTTTTTTTCTTCTCTTTTACTGGTTTCAGGTTTGAGGAAAATGTAACACCTTTGTGGAAGAAAAAGACTTTTCCCTGCTTAGTAAATGTCCTAAAACTTCCAAGTGTAGTATAGTCAACTCCAGGACAAGATTTAAACAGATGCTTCAAGGGGACCTTAACCCATGAAATCATCCTATCCTGAAACCAAAGCCCCACCTTCTAACTCCAGAATAAATAGATTCTCATGACAGAATAATTCATCTCCAGTCATGAAAGCATCAGCTTTAAACGACAGCTTGTAGAGACCCTGTGCTTGTTAGGGCCAGATCAGCAGCCCAGATGCCTTGAATGTAAACTCATGAAGGGAAGATTAATTTATCTGTCATCCTATGCTTTGACAGTTGTTGTAAATCTGATTTAGCTCTGAAGAGAAATAGGGGAACCTTTGAATTTATAAGGGTGATACTAAGAAAACCTAACCTAGACTCTTTGAGCCCTGAAGAAACAAAATGTACTTATGGTCAGTAGATCTTAACTAATCTTTAGGCATAAAAAAATAACAAATCGGTGGTGGGGCAGGGTAGGCAAAGCCTCCATTCCAGGCAAGACCTCCCTGGGTATGTTTGTGGGGTGTGCCTGCTCTAACTCTTTCCGATGAATAGGAGCAAAAGCAAGGCTCTTTGCTTATTGGTCAATGGTAGCAAACAACTCCATGAGGCAAGTGTGTGTGCTTTTTAAAAATATGTTGGCATTGTTTTTAAATATTTTCATTTTCTGACATTTTGAGCTTTATAAAAGGTAATTATTATTTTTTTAAGTTCATAAAGCTGTCTGACATTGCAGAATGATACCGTACAGATATTGAACATCTATGCCAGTACATTTGTAAAATCTAAATGAAAACTCTGATAGTCATGACCTCATTGGAGATGGACTGTAGTCTTATGATAGGAATATTTGCTTGTGAAAACAGAGCAGGTGGTTAAAGCCAGGAAAGCTTTTCTAATTAGTGCTACTTTGCTAGTATCTTGTGTGCTCTAAGCACTGTACAACAGTGCATGTCTTCCTGCTTTCTCATTCCATCCCCATATACTCCAAATTAAACACAATATAATAGCCATGGAAAGGTCATTTTCACTTTCATACCAAAGAATTGAACATAAAATCTGTACCACTGCTTTAAAATCTGACCTCCCCAGAGTGGAACAGCACTGTTTTTGCTAGGGGTAGTATAAGGACATCTGCGAGTCCTGTGGCTTCTGTTGTTGTCTGTTCAGTGCAAAGAAGGCTTTAATCTTTGTGGAGGTGAGTTACTGTTCATTTATGCTGAATTCAGACTGTATAAAACTTTGGGGAACTCGCTTGCCGTATGTTACCTTGCATATAGTTCAGGTCTCTAAATGTATATCATTACTCTGCCGGACTAGATTGTAGGGAAGTACACGATTTCCTTCCACAGGCAAGTTGGAAACTGTGCCTTTCCATGGTGAGGAGAAGCTGACCTGTGTGCTAAGCATTTCTGTGTTGGCTTAGAGGTGAACCACGGTGAAAAATCACTCTTCTTCCTTGAGAGGGTAGAGTCCTAACGAGTATGTTGCCCAGCTATTAGCTCCTTTCCTACTTCTTTATTTTCAATTTGCTTCACCTCCTAGTTTGGGACTTCACATTTGATTTTCTAAAGCTGGTGGTGAGTCAGGGACATCACCCCATTGTAAGCTTTCAGTGGGTTAACAAGAATTGTTCTGTTGTAACTCCCTGCAAATTGTAAGGGCTGTTAGCTCAGACCAGAGCTGCTGGAAGGGAGCAGTTTCCTGTGTCAGTGAGGCCTTTTCCTTTCTGGTGAGCGTACAGCACCCGCTTCAGTGGAGGAACAACTACAACTGCTGGGGCTTGCTTTGAAGTTTTCTGAGATAAAAAGGTGCGTATCCCCACCCTGTTGATTGCATTGCTGAATAAATGAATGTGTTAGCAGAAAAAAAAAAAATCCTCCTATGTTTTAAAGCTCATTCCAAGGGAAAAGAAAATGCTTTTCAGGTGTGGAAGTCAGAGTAGCTGTTGAAAAGAATCAAGATTCTATGTAGATTTGATGCCAAGTGCCAAGTTGCTTACATTCTCTAGATTTTGGGTGTTGTAGGTTCTCTAGATTCTAATGTTATAGCTAAGGTACCCTAAAACTACTTCTGAAAAAAGGTGGTTTCCTTTTCTTTTCTTTTCTTTTCTTTTCTTTTCTTTTCTTTTCTTTTCTTTTCTTTTCTTTTCTTTTCTTTTCTTTTCTTTTCTTTTCTTTTCTTTTCTTTTCTTTTCTTTTCTTTTCTTTTCTTTTCTTTTCTTTTCTTTTCTTTTCTTTTCTTTTCTTTTCTTTTCTTTTCTTTTCTTTTCTTTTCTTTTCTTTTCTTTTCTTTTCTTTTTTTTTCCTCCAGTCATAATGCGGTAGTAGCTTAGTTTGACTTGTATAATTCATGTTGTTTTATAGTGCAATGCATGAAGTTTTTAAGGTTTTATTACAACTACAGAAATAAAGGTGAAGTCAATTGAAGATGGCTTGATTTAACTGAAGTTGGCATCTCAGACCAAAAGCTTGGGAGGTAACTTTTTATTTTGAATACATTGTCTTGATTCACTAAGGAACTGATTTTAATTTGGGGTTTAGTGTGAACTAGACTTGCAGAAAGAAATATGGCACGATTTCAAAATCTCCTGAAATCATTTCTGCACTTACTCCAGAACTGTGTAAAATTATCACTGTTGCAGCAGGACATTGTTTTGACAGTGTCTTGTACAACTCAGAACAAAAAAATCTGTCTCTGCTGCAAAGAGTTTGCAATCTAAGCAGTAATGCTGTAAATACTTGCCAGCTCCCTAATCAAATGATGCTTTAAAACTCTTCATGAATATCATGTTGAGGTCAGAGACATTCACAGTAACATACAAAAATATCAGTTTATTCATGGCAGTAACTCTAATATTTTTATTATTCTTATACTGGCCTCTCATGAGAATAATAGAAGATCGCTGTCCTATAATGAATCTTCTTGTCTACTACAATTTTTTCTCTCACTTTTTTTTTTTTTTGTTAAACATGGCATAGAAGGATGTGAGTGTTAGCATTAGTCAGTTGTGACAACTACTATTTGGGTACATGTTTTATTTAGAAATGTACTAGTGATGAACTTCTTAATGTGTAATAAGTAACCAGCTTACACTTACTGTTGACAGTCCTCTTCCCTAAAGTATTTTTCAGGTTTCTGTTTCATTGTGGAGTAAACAATGGGATTTGCTAAATTGTGCATAGCTATCTATGTACTGGATTTGCCCATTGAAAGGCCAAGATGAAACTTTGTTTGTATGGGTGTAGTAATTGCACAAATTGAATGTATGGTATTATGAAAACTTGGCCCAGAGTGTTCCTATTGATAAAGGCAGGAGGTCAGATTTTGTCGCTTTGCTCAGGCAGGGCATAATATGTGCTTGTGATGTAGTGAGGTCAGAATATTTAAGGGAGGCGGATCAGTTGTAAAGTGACCATGAATACAGATAACGTTTTCAAATCAGCATGAAGAAAGCATTTCAAAATTTTGTTTTCTAATTCTATTGTAACTGAAATCAACCACGCTGATGAGATACATATGCATAGGTTGAGTGGGCTTGTACTTATGATCTTTTATGGAGACTTGGTTTCTGGATGGTGTGGGATAATGTGGCAAAAACAGCTTTGACATTCACTTAATTTGTACTAGTAAAATGAATTAATTTTTGTGAAAGATGGCATCTCATTAAAGACTTCCCTTATTCTAATGCTTAAAGTATCTAAGTAATCACTAGGTCATCTACTGGTCTCTCTCTTCTTGATTGTTTTTGCCTATAAAGCACCCTCTGAGTACATATCAGATATCTCATTTTAATTGCAACAAGCAGAGCAAAGTTATTTTGAAAATAGGTGGGGATGGTCTGGAGGTGGTAGCATCAGAGGGGACCTGTTCTGGGGACCCAAAACAAATCGGTAGCAGATGTTACAGCTATTGAGTGCTGCTACAGAAACCTGTTAAGAAGGAGCTGGAAGAATTGACTAGATGACACATGGAACATCTCTAAGAATTAGATCCTATAAAATCTTTGACTTGAATTTCTTTAACAGTCTGGAAAGCACTGTGTCACTGTACAGGCTGACTGAACCATGTAAACGTTTCTCCAATTTTCACAAACTTTTTTTTTTTTTAACATTCTTTGGGCAGGTCAAAACAACACTTTATTCTATAAGAGTAGTTATTCTCTGCGTTGTGATGACACAGTCAAACTTTATTTCAATGAAATATGGCTTCACGTATTTAACAGTGTAGGATTTTTCAAAAGCAAATGAATTTTTCTAGAGGACAATATACGCTAGACAACTCCCGAAGGCACAAATATTTACATAAAAGAGTGTTTCCTTCTGGATAATTTAAGTTATTTTGATCAGGAGATAATT